>NC_090997.1:52925500-53267500 GCF_041146395.1 Eulemur rufifrons
TAAGCTAGATTTGGCCTTGGGGCCATGGTTTGCTCTTCTTGACCTAATCCACCTACAACAACAACAAAAAAGACTCCTAATGAAAAGATTAGAAGATAAATTTTGATCTGGGCATGGAGGCTCTATGTCTGCAATCTCAGCACTTTCAGAGGCCAAGAGATGAGGATAAATTGAGGCCAGGAGCTAAAGAACAGTGTGGACAATATAGCAAGACCCCTTTCTACAAAAAATAAAAAAATTAGCCAGGCATGGTGGTGCATGCCAGTAGTCCCAGTGACTAGGGAGGCTGAGGCAGGAGGATCACTTGAGCCCAGGATTTCAAGTTTACAGTAAGCTATGATTATGCCACTGCACTCCAGCCTGGGCAAGAGAGCAAGATTATTTCTCGAAAAAATGGTAAAAAGCAAAGAAAAAAAAAAATGAAAAGAAATTTTGATTCACTGTAAAGCACAGTAAAAATTCTTACAAGATAGAATATATATAATTTAGGGATTTATAAAAATGAAATAATTTCCAAATTATTTACCATTTTGTAACAAAATGTCAATAGTCTTAGATGATGCAGAGAATGTACACTATATTTGCAAATATTGCCACACTTCTGAAATTCATAATGTAGTCAATATTTTATGAATGTTATATATACATTTGAACATAATACATGGTTAAAAATGAACTGTTAGAAGTCCTAGCCAGAGCAATTAGGCAAAAAAAAAAAGAATCTAAATGGGAAAGGAAGATGTTCAATTGTCACTATATGCAGATGACATGATCTTATACATAGAAAACACTAAAGACTCCACCAAAAAATTATTAGAATAAAGAAACTCACTAAAGTTGCATGATACAAAATCGATATACAAAATACAGTACCATTTTTATAAAATAATAAACTATCCAAAAAAGAAATAAAGAAAACAATCCCACTCTTAATACATAGCTACAAAAAAAAAAAATACTTAGAGATAAATGTAACCAAGTAGGTGAAAAACCTTGTACACGGAAAAATATAACCCACTGATAAAAAAAAAAAAATTGAGGATACAAATAAATAGAAAGATATCCTGTGTTCATGTACTGGAAGAATTAACATTGCTAAAATGTCCATACTACCCAAAATGATCAACAGATTCAATGTAATCCCTACTAAAATTTAAATGACATTTTTTTACAGAAGTAGAAAAAAAAAAAAGCCTAAAATTTGTATGGAACCATAAAAGACCCTGAATAGCCAAAACGATCTTTAGCAAAAAGAACAAAATTAGAGGCATTACCACTACCTGACTTCAAAATATATTACAAAGCCATAATAATCAAAATACTATGGTACTGGCATAAAAACTGACACCAGAACAAAAAGCCTAGAAACAAATCCATGCATTTATGGTCAATGGATTTTCAACAAAGGTGATAACAACACACAATGGACAAGTAAGTAGTTTCTTCAATAGTGTTCAGACAACTGGATATCCACACACAGAATAATGAATTTAGACCCTTATCCCACACCATATACAACTCAAAATAAATTAAAGACTTAAATAAGACCTGAAGCCATAAAACCAGTAGAAGAAAACATGGGGGAAAGCTACATGACATTGGCACAGGCCATGATTTCTTAGATATGACCCCAAAAGCATAGGCAACAAAAGTAAAAACAGACAAATGGGATTATACCGAACTAAAAAGGAAACAATTTTCACAGCAAAGAAAACAATCAACAAAATGAAGAGAAAACCTACAGAAGAATGCAAAAAAATATTTGCAAACACATAATCTGATAAGGGGTTAATATCTAAAATATATAAGGAACTCCAATAACTCAATAGCAAGAAAACAAATAGCCCAATTAAAAAATGGACAAAGGACCTGAATAGACACTTCTTAAAAGAAAACATACAAATGGCCAACAGGTAGGTGACAAATGGTCAACATCACTAATCATCATGGAAATGCAAATTAAAACTTGATGAGATATCCCCTCACACCTGTTAGAAAGGCTACTATCAAAAGGACAAAAGACAACAAGTGCTGGCAAGGATGTGGACAAAAGAAAATCCTTGCACGCTACTGGTAAGAATGAAAATTATTACAGCCATTCCATAAAACACTATGGACAGTCCTCAAAAAATTAAAAATAGAACTACCATATGATCCAGCAATCCCACTATATGTAAAAAAAAAAAAAAAATGAAATCAGTATGTTGAAGAGGTATCTGCACTCCCATGTTCACTGCAGCATTATTCACAATATCTAAGGTATGGAATCAACTGAAATGACCATCAACGGATGAATGGGTAAAGAATATTTAATATATATACATAATGGAATATAGTCATGTATCATTTAGCGATGGGATGTTTTTGGAGAAATGCATTGTCAGTGATTTCATCCTTGTGTGAATACCACAGAGTGTACTTAAACATTTTTAGCTACTACATATCCAGGCTTTATGGTAAAACCACCTTGTATATGTGATCCATCATTGACCAAAATGTTGTTATGCAGTGCATGACCATACTATTCAGTCTTAAAAAGAAGGAAATCCTGTCATTTGCAACAACATGGATGAACCTGGAGATTATTATGTTATGTGAAATAAGCCAGGCACACAAAGACAAATATTAATACCACATGATCTCACTTTACACGTAGACTCTCAAACAGTCAAACTCAGAAGCAGAGAGTAAAATGATGGTTACTAAAGGCTGTGAGGGAGATGGGGGAGGAGATGTTGGTCAAAAGATATAAAATTTCAGTTGGACAAGATGAATAAATACAACACTGTGACTACAGTTAACAACAATGTACTATCGTATGTATTCTTGAAAATCACTAAAAGAGTAGATTTTAAGTGTTACCACAAAAAAAATGGTAACAATGTGAGATAATGTATATATTCATTAGCTCTATTCAGCCATTCTATAATGTATGCATATATCGTGCTGTATACAATAAATATACACATTTTGTTTAATTATAAAAAACAAATTTTTGTATCACATCTGGTTAATCCACTATTACTTCAACTGTAAACATACACACTGAATTTAAAAGATAGATAATCAATGCATAAAATGATCTAAATTTTAAAAAATTATAAAACTTGATTCTCCTAAATCTCGATTTTTGACAAGCAGGGTTCATGCTTATAATCTGAAATACGTGACAATATTCTATAAATTTCCACTACTTAAAAATGAACATGTTCAGCAGCACCTTTAAATCAGTCTCCATTAAACATTTTATAAGTGTAATTTAGTGCAAACACACAAATTCATATGATTCCAGATATTTTTTGAAAACAAGCAAATAAAATCCTCCTTCAAAGTTATTTGTCAAATAACTTTAGCTAAGTATTCATTTATTTTATCATTACATAACAGCAACACAACAGACTATTAAAGGGTTGGCCTTTTCTATTTGAACAGAAGTTAAACTTTCAGTCATTTTCTAAACATCTTGTCTTTATTTATTTTTGATAATTTGGGAAAGACTAGTTTCTTAAAAAGAAAAAAAAAAAGTTCCAAAATACTAATTCCAGCCTGCTTTAAATGTTTAAATCAAAATTCTTCTTCTTTTCAGCTCCTAGACAATAGTAACTAAATATAAACTTGGGAGAATTAACAAATAAACCATTTTAGATTAAATTCTTATGGATTAAACCATATGCATTAAGGACCAAATATTGCCTTTAGGTATCAAGAATACAAATAAACTCTTAAAGCATTACCTTGTCATACCTGTTGAGTGAAAGGCTTATTAAATCACACAGGAGACTTTCACAATGTTCTTCAAATAGGCTGATATTGGTTAAATTGTCACCTGCCAGATTCATAAACTGATGACCAAATATAACTTGTTCTGAAAATGTAATAAAATAAATTCTATTTAAAATAATAGGAGATTTTACTAATTCAGAAAGGGAAAAGTGACTGTACCTTTAAATTAAAACAAAACTGAAACATGCAGTTTTAAAAATTGTTTTGCAAATAAAATTTGAATTTGAGGACAATTCCTATATGACCACTGATAAATATTACCTAAAAAAGTTTCCAATCCTTCCAAGTAGCACTTAATAAACTTCTCTTTTCCTAATTAAGTCTATATTTGAAAAGCATAAATGTAACATCACTTTAAAAAAAAGAGGGAACATCAGAAATGCATCCACGTTTCTATTAATGATGAAGTCTTTAAAACATTATTCTTTTCACAAATACTGATAAGCTGACCACATGCAATTGTTTTGTGGCATAAAATAGAGCAAATCAAGGTAACAGATAACCAAAATTTATACCTATATTAGAGTAAGTCAACATGCATATTACTCTAAGAAAATATATGAAACAGAGTCCACATGAGAGAAGAAATTATATATTTGTGTGTATCTTTGTATGTTTTTGTGTATGTACATATGTAACAGTATATAGACATATATATATTTATTAATTGAAAATTATTGTTGGAGTGGTATCTTTACAACCTAAATGATAGGTTGTTAATAAAACTTAAAAACGGCAACAGCAAGATCAGGAATGGGCAATATATGAAATAAATGATTATTAATAATCCATATAAATTCCTACTAAAAAATGAGGCAAATTTGCAAAATATAATGAACAAGTAATTAATAAAGCAAATATAAACAATAAAATTATGTAAAGATGTTCAACTTCACTGGTAAACAATAAATTATAAAACAAAAAAGAAATTCAATGTAATTTTCCATGTATCAGTTGGCAAAAAATAAAAAAAATAATTAAAAATACTCACTGCTGGCTGGCAAGAGTATAAGGTAAAGGCACACTAACAGTCAATTATATAAATTGGTAGGGCTTTACTATATAGCAAAAGAGCAGCATATACATTATTCAAACTGTAATGTGCCATTCTACTTCTAAGACTCTACAGAATAACTGAACATAAATTAAAGATATATATCTATACACAAGGATGTTCAGTGAAAAATTATTTATAACATCAAAAAAATGGATAACTTAATTCTCAAAAATAGAAATGGCTAAATATAGACCCATAACATGCAGCCCTTAAATGGATAAAGAGGAACTATATGTACTAAAACAGATCTCTAAAAAACTGCTAAGTGATATCATCTGTGGTTAGAAACAAAAACAAAATCCTACCTATGAGTTTCTATATATGTATATTAACAGATAGAAAGTAAATATGGAAAGATAAACAAACTAAGCTGTTCCCAAAAGTTATCTCTGGAAAAAAGGAATAAAACTTTCACTTTTTCTTTTGGTTATTATTTGATTTTTTAAAAAAATATCAGAAAGCATTTATTACTTGTATAACTTTAAAAAGCAATCAAAGTTTAGGTTAAAAAAAGACATAAATCAGAAATCCATTAACTTACTCAATTTTTCACCCAGCATGTGAAGAATTTCTAATACCAGCCAATGGACATCTAAGTGAAGATGTAATAAATGCCAGGATGGTGGGAAAAGCTGTGAATGACATTATCAACTGTGATTGAGAATTCATTAATACTTTACTAGGTATTTTATAGTATGTCACAACACTCCTCCATAAACACAAGGATAAAGAACCAATTAACCTACCACTATTCAAAAGCTCAGAGAAAAACCTTTGTCTTGTTCATTAGAGGATTCTTTCATTGAAGATCTTTGAAAGCAGGATATAATTTCATCTGTTGGTTTAAGATAGACCCACCTTGGGGCTGTTGAATAGACTTTTATAGTAAAGGTCCCTTCCAACCAACCTCTGATTCTACTAAAGCTGCAAGGCAGTAAGAGAATTTTTTAAAACACTTATTTTCATAATTTTGTTTTAGAATTAAACAGGAACAGTCTTTTCTAATGTAATAAGTACTCAAAATCTCCTATAAAATATTTTAATGAGAGCACTTTAGACTACCATGTAGACACTATTATTATCCCCATTAAGAAATGAAAGTTAAAAGAAGAAAAGAAATTTACCTCTCAATTAATGCATTAGGATTCAAATCCAATTCTATCTGACTCAAAAATTAGTGCTTTTGGCCGGGCGCGGTGGCTCACGCCTGTAATCCTAGCACTCTGGGAGGCCGAGGGGGGTAGATTGCTCGGGGTCAGGAGTTCGAGATCAGCCTGAGCAAGAGTGAGATCCTGTCTCTACTAAAAATAGAAAGAAATTATCTGGCCAACTAAAATATATATATATAGAAAAAATTAGCTGGGCACGGTGGCACATGCCTGTAGTCCCAGCTACTTGGGAGGCTGAGGCAGTAGGATCTCCTAAGCCCGGGAGTTTGAGGTTGCTGTGAGCTAGGCTGACGTCACAGCACTCACTCTAGCCTGGGCAACAAAGCAAGACTCTGTCTCAAAAGAAAAAAAAAAAAAAAAAAAATTAGTACTTTTAACTACTGTGCTGTACTGGGTTGTCAATAACCTCTCTCCAGTCAACATGTGGCATCACTATAAAAATAAATACAATGACATAACATGTTCCGTTAAAACAACTAGCAACAATGATGGAGAGGGAACTTGCCTTTTCAGGCACACAAACAACATAAAATGCTACACTAATAAAACAGTATTGGCAGAGGAAAAGATAATAAACAAAAGCAAGAACAGGGAAGAGAGAAGGAAAGGCACAATGGCTCACATCTGTAATCCTACCACCCTGGGAGGACAAGCTGGGAAGACAGATTGAGGTCGTGGGTTTGAGACCAGCCTGAGCTAGAGTGAGACCCCATCTCTACTTAACAACAAAAAAATTAGATTACTTGAGCCCAGGTGTTTGAGGTTGCAGTGAGCTATGATGACGCCACTATACTCTAGCTAGCGTAACAAAGCGAGACTCTGTCTCCGGGGGGGAAAAAAAAAAAAAAAAGGAACAGGGAAGAGAGAAATAGATAATATGGCATCTCAAATAAGTGGAAAAAGCATGAGTCATTTGATGAAAGATAGGATTAACATATCCATTTGCAAGAAAATAAAGTCAGATTTCCTACCACACTGCATATTTTTAAAAAGAGAAATAAATAAGAAAATAAGAAATAAATGTAGGGCCAGGCACGGTGGCTCACGCCTGTAATCCTAGCACTCTGGGAGGCCGAGGCGGGCCGATTGTCTTAGCTCAGGAGTTCCAGACCAGCCTGAGCAAGAGCGAGACCCCATTTCTACTAAAAATAGAAAGAAATTATATGGACAGCTAAAAATATATATAGAAAAATTAGCCGGGCATGGTGGTGTATGCCTGTAGTCCCAGCTACTCGGGAGGCTGAGGCAGGAGGATTGCTTGAGCCCAGGAGTTTGAGGTTACTGTGAGCTAGGCTGATGTCACGGCACTCTAGCCTGGGCAACAGAGCGAGAGTCTGTCTCAAAAAATAAAGAAAGAAAGAAAGAAAGAAATGTAAAAATCAAAATTTTTTTCTAAACAGCAAAGATGATAAAACAGAAAAAAAATTGACAAATATAACTACATAAAAAACTTAAATCATCTCCTGGGAAGTTAGCTTAATTGGTAAAAAAAGAAAAGATAAATGGAAGAAATTATCTGTAATACATAATATCCAACAAATATCTCTAATAAGAAGAGTTCCTAAAAAATAAAAGACATGCTCAATAAGAAATACCAATTATAACGAGACTTTTCATATATATTGATAAAATATAAAAAATACAGTCTTAAAAGATGCTTATTTTTTTTGTTGTTTCAAAAAATAGTATTTTACTGCAATCTTATTATTTATTGAAGATTGTAAGTAACCCTGTTTTAAAAGTTCAGTCTTCTTAGCTTCAAATAACCTATCTTTTTAAGTCTGCCTAATTAAAAAGCTTATGAAAGGCAAAACCTAGTTTAAGGACCCTTGTGCACAAATTTTTATTTCTGCTGCTTGATAAATTATTCATTTTTATTTTCTTATGCATTTGATGGATATCTAGAAAATAAAAACCAGTCCAATTTACAGACATTGGAAAGAAAGAAATATATCCCTTCCCTTACAATCTACCCATGAATCTTTATTAAATGATATAATGAAAAGCAATTATCTATTTTCTTTCTATGGATTAGACACAACTTGTGAATTCAGTTAGAACTTTATTTTTATTACTACATATATTGATCTCTGATTAAAAAGTCAATTTTTTGTTTTTGTTAAATTTCACAGAAATATATAAACATTTAATTGTACTTTATATTTTAATAAAAATACATTCATAAAAACTGAATGTTATTCCAATTGGTGATGTCAAATATAATGGAAGGGGTTGAGAGTTCAGGGAATCTTATTGTGAATTATCATAATTTGTCATTCATGTAGCTCCTATTTCCATACAGAGAATCTGTTAGGCCATTATTATTTATAAGCTCAACCATGCTACCAATACAAATTTTTAAAAATCAAACTTCAGACGGAATGATTATCACAGCTAGGAAAAAAAGCACATAGTCAAAACAATCTAAATCACATTCCAAAAAGGTTTCAAAAGTCAGAATAAATATAATGATGTGGTTATGAAAGTATATTTTTTATAAGTTGATCCTTTTGAATCTTACTTTAATATATAAACCACAGATGTCTAAACCTTTATCAATGAGAAAGATGATACAAATTTTAGAAAATAAAGGTTATTTTATTTGCTTTAAAACTTTTAAACATCTACTCTATCACAAATCAAAAGAGAATAGCTATTGATTCAGTGGATACTATTTTAAGAACTTTATGCATATTAACTCATTTAATTCAATAACTCTAGGAATTTATATGACTTATACACACACAGAGATTAAAGCAAGAGATGTCACTTGCCTAAAAGTGCATAATTAAAAAAAGGCAAGAAAGGCAAGAATTTTAACTCAGGACAGTTAGGTTCCAGAGCTTCACTCTTTGACCAATTTCTCTCATTCTTGCATGAATGAGAGAAATTTTTCTCCTCGTGGAGAGAAGCCAATAATTTAAAAATTAAATGGAACAAGGCAAACCTTAATCTGGTTTTGATTTACAAATGCTCCTATATTAATACTGGGAAGTTCAGATAGATGTCCAATATACAAGAGTAACCCACGAAGCTCATCAACCAACACTGAGGGAAGTTGATTCTCCAAAGCCTCATAGGGATGGACAGGAACATGACCCTCATCATTTTGTACTTTCAGGTACCTAAAAAGTAATTAGATAAAATAAACAACCAGATTCTGGATGAATATACAAATAGAAATTCATACAGTAATCAAAATACTCATCTGACTTCTTACCTGAAGATGAAAACTTTAACATAATGGAGAAATGTTACACATTGCTGCCTAATACTGTCTGCTTTGCAGTGTAGGTTTGGTATCTTCCCTGAAACCAAAACAATGTTAACTCAGTTTAAATAATTATCAGTGGGCAGTGAACAAAAAAATTTGCAAGCCATACCATTAGCAATTCTCAATCTTGTAACTTTTCCTTGGACTCTCATGTAGTTCTTGCCCACACCATTTCTCAAAAACTCTCATTAAGGACGCCAGTGAAACTCATGTTGCCCGATATAATGGACAGCATCTGTCCTCAAGTAACTTGCTTCACTGTAGCACTGGTTACACCTGGCTTCAATGACACTACTGACTGCCAGTCTTTCTTTTTCTTTCTTCATATATCCTTTCTCTTACCTCTTCTTTATTGGGTCCTGCTTCTCAATTCTACTACTAACATGGGATCTCTTCAGGACTCAGTCCTGAGCCCTCTCCTCTCTGTACATCTCTTCCTACATGTATGAGCTCATCAGTTCCTTTATTAATAAATGATGATGACTCCAAAAGATTTATCTATATCCCACACTTCTCTTTTGCACTCTAGACCCTACACGTCAAACTGCCTAATTAATATAGCTACACTCGGATTGCTCAGACAGTGCAAATATCACATACTTTGATTTCTTCCAAAACCTGTTCATGCTATCCATGTTTTCTCTGTTTCATTAAATGGTGCCACCAGTAGCCTATGTTATTCTTAATTCTTCCATTTCCTTTAATCTCATATGTAATTCATCGGAGTCCTATTAAGTTTATAACCATATATACTTTGAAACTATCCATTTTTCTTATAATCTCTTAAAACACTGCAACAGGGCTCTTAACAGGTCTTCCCACATCCTCTTTTGTTCCCCCTATGATCTAAATACAAAATCTGCTTAAAATGCATATCAATTCCTGTTGCCCCCAAGTCAAAAACCCATGAGGCTACCTATTGTATTCAGAATGATATCAAAACTCCTTATAATGATTTATAAGTCCCTGAATGACCTTTCAGTAGTTCCTGTCTTTCTCCCAATTTCATCCCATGCCATCTTTCCGTCACTTACTTTAATATTTATATTAGCAACAATTATCTAGGTAGCTATTATGTGCAAAACACTGATAACCATCATAGGGAAAATGAGTAAGAGACAATCACTAAACAAAAGCAGAGAAAACGTGATGAGAATTATAGGCAATAAAGTCTCATCCATGTTAAATATAAAACTAAACTGATTTCTAAATTTGAATTCAAATGAGCAAACATGGCCACTAGTTTGGCAAAACCAACAGGAACATAAGTATAAAGTTATGCAAATACTTCCATATTAAACTGCATTTTGTGGCTTAATTTCACCCATAAAAAAAAATCATATCATCACCCATTTTCACAATTCTCAGCCCATAAAAGCAGTACTGTCTTAAAAATAATTGCTGTGAACTTCTGCATTCAGGCAAGATGGAGAAAAAGGGTTAGATTTATCCATGTCCCACCTTAAACTTGAAAAGCAGAAAAACAACATGAAACAAGTTTTCAGGCACTGGAAACAAGGCAATACAAGACTGCTATCCCAGAGAGGTGTGCCCTGTGACTGTACCAGCTTTCCACCTAGAGACAATTTCCAAGCTGCAGTATAGGGAAGAGAGCCCAAACACTGCCCAACTCACTGAGATGAGGAGACATGAGATTTGAGTTCAGAGAAGTGTAAATTTGCAGGGCAAAAGTACCAAAGCAGAAAGATGATACACAAAATAAGAGCTCTAGAAATGTACAAAAGGTCCCTGTTGAGACTTTGACTAAATACTGATGTATTCAAGCATGAGAAAAAATTACCCAAGGCCAGAGAAAAGCACAAGAAAACAATTCCCTACAAAGCTTACACAAGCCGGGGAAAAAGTTTAAGTTCTCACCAGCAAGCATGGGAAAAAACCTCATAATACACCAGGCACCAGAAAGAATCCTCAGAAGCCTTACTAGGCTAATTTACCAGACTAGGATTAAAGATTGCTTTGAAAAAATCCTAACAAAATTTAAAACAAACCTCAAAAAGAGCCCTTGGATTCCATGTGGTGAATAATAAGCCATAACAAAATTTAACACCTAGTATAAGGAATGCAAGAAAATCCAGAAAGCAGCAATGCAAAACTCATAATGTCCATCTCACAATAAAACATTACTAGATATTCAAAGCAGCAGAAAAAATATATCACAGAACCAGGAGAAAAATCAGTTAATACAAACAGATCCAGAAATGACAGTGATGAAAGAATTAGCAGTCAGCAAAGTTAAAAATGGCAGTTATACACTTACTCCATATATTCAAGATGGATGAAAATAAGCATGAGGACATAAATGGAAGACATTTAAAAAACCCAAATAGAATGTCTAGAGACAAAAAACAACAACAACAACAACAAAAAAACCAGCATCTGAGAAAGGGTAATACTAACAGCTATATTTAAGAACAAATATCAGCAAAACATACATTATTATGTATGCTCTTCTGCCTCAACTCGAAATCAACCCTAAGAGCATAATGTCTAGAACAAGAACTATATGCACCTGGCAGTAAGTGACGCTGCATAAGGGCTTCCTGGAGGAGTGAGGGCAAAGGCTAGCTACATGAGTTAATAAATAAAGTCCTGACACAGCTGCATGGTGGAGACAAGCTGATCTATGGATAATCTTTTAATACTGCTAACTTGGCCAACAAATCTTAAAGCTTTTTTAAGCAACAAAAAGAGCCAAAATGTCAGTGTAACAAACAACCATTTTAAAAAAATAGTCCATTGCAGTGGTTTTAGGTTAATAAGTGTGTTTCAGGGAATAATCCTGCCTAATAAATCTCTTCCATGAACCCAATTTACTTAAAGTATTGTATGTAGTAAAGATATTTTTGTTCTTTCCACTATCATCTTTTAGAGGCTTCCCAAAGATTTCAAAATAAAATCCAAACTCTGGTGTGGCTTACAAAGCCAATTGTGATTTAATCCTTTCCAAATTCATCATTCTCACACACTCTCTGATCCAACCATACATAATTATTATTTACTCCATGCTCCCTAAACTTTTATGTTTTTATACGCCTCCATGTCTTTGTCTATACAGTTTTTTCCCACTTTGAACTCTTCCTGTCCCAAAAACATCCCCCTAATCTTTTGCCTAGCTAATTCCTTCCCATCCTTCAAGATCCATATTTGGCATGATGGGCACATAGATAGATGAAATGCTGGGCTCCCACAGCAGCTTATATGTGCCTCTCATTATACTTTTTCATCTACCATGCTGACCTATGCCTGCATGTCTATCTGTCCTACACAACTACAAACTCTTCAGCAGCTTATTTTTCCTCTATGAATCATCAGCTCCTTGCATGGTACCTCGAATGAAGCAGGGAATCCCTTAAAGGATAATGAAACAATAATACTTAACATTTACTGAATACATACTGAGAAAACAAGACAAATAAAAGTCTGACAGCTGAGAACTAACAGCTAGGCTTCTATGTTCCCTACTAAAAATAAACAATTTTCATAAAATATAAAAAAAGAGACAGAGCCACTCTATGATTATGGTGAAATAAGACAAAAACAAAACCTCTTCAATCATGTTTGAACACAGAAACATGGCACTATGTAATCACACACAAAACCAAAACAAACAAATCCAAAAAACCCACATCCCTCCTCTTCCAGCTACCATGACTATTACTTCTTTATGAATGAGGACCCCCCCAACCTTCCCTTTGTTTGTCCTACCTTCTAGATAAAAACTGAAATACTCAATCACCAAATTGCTCCTGCTTCTTAATAGCATCCAATCCAGAATAAAGCTTTAGCTCCTTTAAACCCTACCCAAAAGCAGCCAGCACAAGCTCAAATCCTATCACAAGCCCCTTCCTACTCCCTTTTATCGAGAAGCCCCAAATGCTCCTCTATTTTCTCTTGTTTTGCTAAGCTAATAAACCTGTGTGATCAAAAATGTGTTCCAGGTGGTCTTTGGTTGCCAGGCATCACTAACAACAGACAATGGGTTCAGTACTTAATAAGCATTATGGAATTTAATCCTCCAGAACTCAACAAGGTAGGAACTATTGATTGGTGTGAGGCCCACAATCAGCTAGCTTTGGAACCCAGGCTGACCACAAGGCCATGATTCTAAATATTACAATGCCCTAAAACTGCTAAAAAGAAGCAGCTAGCCTACATTAAAACACACTGCCCTTCAATTTACTTCACTACCTTAACTATATCAATCTCTGAAAAACTGGTAATCTATGAAGTGCCAAAAGCAAACAAACAAAAAAGCAGAAAGCAGAAAAGAAGATCAAGAAGACAGCATGAGGTCTAACACTTTCTATTTCTAGTTTGAGTTCTCCATTCCACTCTCAACTCCAAAGGGAAGTATCAATTCACTTCAGAGAAGTTTAGCTTCCTTAAGTCGCTTTCACCTTTAAGATCTACAGTTTTACCTATAAATCTTAGCTACAATGAAATTTAAAAGTCATACTTGTTCTGAATTTGAAATATGCTACATTGTGAACTGGCCTAACAGTTCCTCCATATTATTATATCGTAATTACACCATCATGGACCCACATGCAATTCACTGTAATGAAGTAGCAGGCTTTTTGCCATTAAACACATTTTAAACTTACCAAAATCACAGTTGGCCTGTAACAAGGTTTCTAAGTTGTACAGTTGTTGCCTAATTTAAAAATATAAGATGAGAGTTAATATTAGTATATGTTAAAGCATGTAAGAATTACATGGATAATGTTTCCAAATCTATTACATAGCTTTAATACCTCTTATTTGTTGATGACTGATACTTTGTGAATATTTATTAAAGGATAAGGTTCAGGTAGTAAAAACTTTGAGAGAAGATAAAATATATCTTTGATCTTCCAAAAATATCTATTAAAAGCTGCATATATCTCAAAAATTATTTCACACATTATAGAGTTCACCATCAACAAGATACTATTTATAGCTTATTAATTAAGATACATAAAACATTTTAAGTTATGTAATGATATCTTAAATTATATCATGTAGTTATACAATATAAGTTCAGATATGAAATAATGTAGGCTAGAATAGAGAAAGCTATACTTAGGATGTTCCATCTTAATTTCTTATAGTAATCTTGCCTTATTCCCAGTTGCCTTTAAACTCTTTAAAGATTGGCCGGTATTCATGACCTATGTCCCAGAGAGAAACTCACTCATTCTGTAATGTTAAGGATTACAGAGTATCGCTCATCCTGTCCTCCCAATGAAACATAACATGGCACAGAGACAGCAAAGTCTCTTGGTAAAGTTTCAGGGGATGATGATGAGAGAACACCTTCCACCTCTCCATTGTCATTTAAATATACCACATATACATTTTTAATGTGTTTTTTAATAATCTGCATTCAACAACTGACTCCAATTCAAAATTATCTAAAATCTGGCTGGGTGAGGTGGCTCATGCCTGTAATCCTAACACTCCAGGAGGCCCAGGTGGGAGGATCAGGCACTTGAGCTCAGGCATTTGAGATAAGCCTGAGCAAGAGTGGGTGGAGTCCCATCTCTACTAAAAATAGAAAAAATTAGTCAGGTGGGGTGGCATGAGCCTGTAGTCCCAGCTCTTTGGGAGGCTGAGGCAGGAGGATCACTTGAGCCCAAGAGTTTGAGGTTGCTGTGAGCTAGGCTGATGCCATGGCACTTTAGCCTGGGGCAACAGAGTGAAAAAAACCAAAATTATCTAAAATATGAATATTGACTGTGCCTTAAATGATAATGAAGAACTAATTTAATTTTGTTAATTATGATAATGCCATAGTGGTTATGTTTAAAAAAATAAAAGTCCATATTTTTAAGAAATGCATACTGAAGTTTTAAGGGTGAGATGACATGATGACTGGAATATGCTTACACATACTTAAACCAAAAGAAGAGGGGACAGGACAGATGAAGGAAATGTGGTAACATCTTGACGTTTACTCTGAGAGTGGATATGTAGAGGTTAATTTTGCTGTTCTCTCTACTTTTGTGTGTGTCTGAAAATTTTCATTAAAATTTTTTAGATGTCCAAATAGAGAATTAATATTTCTATTACACGGTCTAAGATATATTTGGAGAAATATATTCTCTAAAGATTTTTGAAAGACTATGCCTATTAAGCAACAAAAATATTTTAATTTTCTTCTAAAATTACAATATAGTTCAAAGCCTTGCCTTGAATATTTGTCTTCAATACATAATGCCAAATGCAAAGAATAAAGATTCTAAAAATCAATAAAAAACAACTCATTAAAACCATTACTCCATCAGCCATTACCGCTTGATTTTTGTTACTGTTGTTGACAATCAAGTGAGCAACAAGCACACTCCTACTGATGCTTTTGTAATATCAGCATTAGAAACCACCCAACAACGTAACTTAAAACACTAAACAGCACCTACACTCATAGGAAGTTTTAAAAATAAATACCTGAATAAATGAAAGAGCTCTCTAGATGAATTCACTAATGCTGTTTCAGTAACCCACTGAATGCCAAATATTTCCACTGTATCTTCTTCAAAATTAGTTGGTAAAGGATCAAGATTTAAAATTAATCTGAAATGAAAATTATGATTTAATCTCATAAATAGCATACTAAGTATCAAAATTTAGCACATCTTTTTTTACATTTACTTGAATTCATATTAAAAATGGCATGTATAAAAAATGTCAAAAAATGCCTTGGTACCTTACATATTCAGGATTACTGCAGTCAGACTGTATTAAAATTTCAATCCTACATAATGATAAAAAAGTATAACTAAAGAGCAATGCAACTTAAGGGAAAAACCAAAAAGGATTCTAAGGAACATACTTTTGCCTGTCTGCACTAGTGGTCTTCAGTTGCAGAATTTCATCATTTGAGGGGACATCTGATTTTTTAAAAACAGCTAAAAACAACTCTGAGACATGTCTGGAGAATAGCATGAACAAATTAAGTACTCTATTTAAGGTCTCTAACGAGGTACAGCTATAAAATCAACAAAAATGGTTTTCTGTATGACTGAAATGGCCTCAGCAGGTATTGCCAAAATATTTCCAGAATAGCAGTTTTATTGCAATATGTATATACCTGCTCAATGCAAAAATAAGTCTATAAGACTTCAATACATATAGATACATAGGATTAGACGGAATGGGGCACCAAAAAGTGTATATGTTTTACTTAAAAATTACTGAAAATCTCTAGAATATTATCACACTCTTTAGAAGGAAATACCATTTCAAAAAGCTCAGATAGTTAAGAATTCAATTTATGTAAAAAGGTAATTACTGCCCAGCTCCCTAGCCAAAGCTGAGGTAGCAGTGAGGTATGAGAACATCAGTTACCAAGGAAGTTCTCCTTCATACCCAAAATACTTTTGGGTATGCTCTAACCAGGAAACCAACAAGAGAACTAATATTATTAATAATTTGTACCTTTATGATATTCTAAGCTGATTTACAAAACACGCCTGGTGAACACCAAAGTTTAATGGACTGAAACGATAAATAAATAACATTCCTAACAAACTGATGAATAACCTAATGAAGGAAAAAGTCTTCGGTTTTTACCTACCGCTTAAGGGCTCCACTGCAAAGGTAGGACTCGCCAGAAAAATTTTTTCCTCCTCTGTTGTCAACAGCACAAGAAAAGCAAGGGGGTTTGCACCATTCTGTCCCCAGCTCCAGCTCTAAGCTGTCAGTCAGGAACGTCGACGCAGCAGCAGAGTTATCCATTGTTTATTTCATGTTCTGATATGTTTGGGGTTCACTATGATTATCATTAGGGCTCCAAAGAGACGTCGTGAAGAGATTCCTGGAGGTGGGGAAGACTGAGAGATTGGGAGTTACCTCGGAAAGTTCCCAAAACGTGTCCCCCGCACCAAAGAAACACAAAAAACCTGAGAAGCCAAATCCTCAACAATTTTTCCCTCTCTCCCCTACTCCCCGCGACCCGCCTATCCACCACTCACCATCATTGGTATCAGACAAAATGCACAACAGACTGGCCGAGGCAGAGATTTAAAATCTGCCCTCTACATCGGACTCTGCAGCCCGGAACAAGGTGAAGAGGAAAGAAATGTCTGCAGGACAGACTCAGCTTCAACTCCCGAGCCCATCTCGAACTGCACCCTCCGCTACGTTACTAAACAGCTCTCAGCCCGGTTCCCCGCAGCAAGGTGAAGAAAGCTCCCTGGAAAGCTCTGGGTGGGAATCAGGAAAGTCGTTCCTGGCGCCAACCCCCACCCCTCCTAGCCCGAGGACCAGACCCACCAGGCCGGTGCCCGGCAGCACTCGAGCGGAGGGTGACAGAAGCCGGGATCCTGCGCACCAGGATACAGCCAGGCCTGCGGGGCGCCCACTACCGCGGTGCATGTAGTACCTGTTCACACTTCCAGTCCGCGAGATCTGTCTCCGGCGATCCCAACCATAGCCAGCGTGTGCGTGGGGTCTAAGTCGCAAACCGGCGAAATTCCCGCCACGGCGCGCGCGCGTTCTGGATGGGCGGGACCCCGGCGTAGCCCGCCCCCGGCTGCCAATCCCCTCGCGATACTTGCACGGAACCCGCCTGCGCTCCACGAAATCTCGCGAGAGTCCGTCAGGCCTGGAACTAGTTACAGAGAAACGCTTTTTTCTTTTCTTTTTTTTTTTTTTTTTTGTACCTTAAATTGGTGCGTCCGCCCAAAAGGCGGGCCTTGTAAGACAAAACTGCTGCTGAGGCTGAGGTGAGGAGGGCTTAAGGACTACAAGGTGGCCCTCTGGCCGGGCCTAAGAGAAGACAATTACTCAAGTGAGTCCGAAGCGGGTGTTTCTTTCGCACCCAGAGTCGCGCCATCGCCACTTCTTCCCGCTCTAGTGCCAGCAACTCTTTTGTTAGGGTGGAGGATGCCTTTTGTTCATGGACTGTAGGGCAGGCAAGTGCAAAAATGAAGTTAATCCAGTGTTGGAAACACCTAGTAGGTCAGTCAGGTGGCCCTTGCTTTGAGCCTAAAAACTGTTGCTGCCTTTCTTTTGCACGCAAGTTAGCACGCTTTTGTAAAGCTAATAGTCCATTTGCAGCATTTTACTTATTTTTTCAAAGTGTAATTTAAAATCGACTCCTCAGAAGGATTTTCAGTCTAAGTCAGGGAGAACATTATAGCAGTGTCTTGAAATTCAAGAAAAACAACAGGATTTCTAATACAAATGCCCTGATAATGATTTGAGTACTTGCTATTGCCCATTCCTCACAATAGGTTTGTCCCGTATGCATAGGACACCTATCGTAACTCTTTTCTCTTTTGAAACCAAATACCACACATCTTGTAATAAACGGGTCGAAGTTAGAAAACGCACTATGATCTCTATTATGACCACAACCTAGGGCTATTGTGGGTTTTGTATCTAGTTGCTCAGCTGATGTACTATGAAACTTGATGCTTTGTTGAGTACCCATGCAACTCATTTATGCTCCTTGGGGAGTCTCTAGTATGACACATAGTGACATGCACAACAATCGCAAGGAAATAGTGCCTAGATATGAGAATCTTGTGCCTTGACACTGCTTTTAAAGAATTTGGTCAACAGATAGCCATTAGTACTGCCTTCTTCCTCTAATCAAAACATCGAAATAGACCCCTTGATGTTGATTGATCAACTTGCTTGAATACAGTGAGTGGGATGGGAAGAACCAAAATAAACTCTCTAAATAACTTAAGCTAGTAGAATTAACACATGTTATTAAGAATCCCCAGCAGGTAAAAAATGGCATACAGTACTCAAGAGGGGTGACTGAAGGGTGCTTAATGGAAGGGCCATATACAAAGCTTTGTACAAGGTTACCAGAAATCAAAAAGTGATGGTAAAACACCCAGAGCTAATCAGGGAGCCATTATCACCCTTAGGCCTAAGGAGGGAATACCAGAGCCCAGTGAGGTTTAATGCTGTAGGAGACAGCCACCCCAATAGCCATCTATGATGCCTTCACAGAGGAACATAACCACTGCCAACCTACAACTAAGCAGGGAGGGAGCTGGGAGAATTAAGTATCCAAACATCTTTCCCTCTACACTCCCAATTTCCAGCTGGTGTCTCTCAATGACCAAAACCAACCTAAAACCAGAGAGCAAGGATGCAGTCTATAAAGTTCCAGTTCCTGGGATAGGGTCCAGGCTGAAGAAGGATGGAGAGTAAATCTAACAGAAAAGGGTCAATTTTATCAAGAAGACATAGGAGTGCTGAATGTGTGTACATATAATAACAGAGCTTCAATATACATAAAGCAAAAAAATACTATTACAGTACTTCCTCACTTAACATAGGCAATAGATTCTTAAAAACTGCAACTTTAAGCAAAGAAGCATCATACAACGGGTCCTTGAATAACATCCTTTCATTACGACATTGATGAGAAAAAACATTTGGTTTCTTTATATGTTGTTTTGCTTAAAGTTGCAGTTTATAAGAATCTATTGGTGATGTTAAGTTACTGTATGAAAGAAATACTTAGATGAACAATTTTAGATAGAGACTTCAACACTCCTTTCTGTAATTGATGGTACAAGTAGGCAGAAAATTAATATAACTATAAAAGACTTGAACAGCACTACAAACGAACTTGACCTAATTTACTTTTATAGGTAAGTCAGCCCAGCAGTAGCAGAATACCCACTACTGACAAGTACACATGGAATATTCACTAAAGTAGACCATATTCTGAGCCATAAAACAAATTTCATCAACTTTAAAAGGTTTGAAATCACACAAAGTGTATAATCACAATGGAATTAAACTACAAATAACAAATATCTGAAAAACTCTAAATATTTGAAAATGAAGTATGATACTTCTAATTAACCCATGAATCAAAGAAGAAATCACTAGGAAAAATAGAAAATATTTTGGATTAAATGAAAATGAAACATTAAGATTTATTACATTAACTGCTTATATTAGAAAAGAAGAACAAGCTCAGTTCAATAAATTAGACTTCTTTCTTAAGAAACCAGAAAAAAAAAAACCCAGCAAATTAAAACCAAAGCAAGTAAAATGAAGGAAATAATAAAGATTAGAAATAAGTGGGATGAAACAGGAGAAAAATAGAAGAAATAAATGCAACCAAAAGTTTGTTCTTTGAAAAGATCAGTATAATTGATAAAGCCTCTAGCAAGATTAATAAAGAAAAGAAATTCCAGTCTAGTATCACAGAGGCAGAAATTTTACCAAGTAAAATCCAGCAACACACAAAAAGGGTGACATATGATAAGAAAACCAGTTCATCTTATGAATGCAAGGTTGGTTCAAATTTCAAAAAGCAATCAGTGTGGGCCAGGTGCGGTGGCTCATGCCTGTAATCCTAGCACTCTGGGAGGCAGAGGCAGGAGGATTGCTCGAGGTCGGGAGTTCGAGCCCAGACTGAGCAAGAGTGAGACCCCATCTCTACTAAAAATTGAAAGAAATGATCTGGACAGCTAAAAATATATATAGAAAAAAATTAGCCGGGCATGGTGGCACATGCCTGTAGTCCCAGCTACTCGGGAGGCTGAGGCAGAAGGATTGGTTAAGCTCAGGAGTTTGAGGTTGCCGTGAGCTTGATGCCACGGCACTCTAGCCTGGACAACAAAGCGAGACTCTGTCTCAAAAAAAAAAAAAAGCTATCAGTGTAATTCATCATATAAACAGTCTTTAAAAAGAAAAATTACATTATCACAATAGATATTGACAGATCACTTGAAAAATTCAGCATCTATTCATGATAAAAGCTGTCTACAAACTAAGAATAGAAGGAAATTTCCATAACCTCATATGTAATATCTATGACTAATCTATTAATAGCATATTTAATCATGAAAATTAATGATTAATATAATTAATGTTTCTCCCTAAGATTGAGAAAAAGGCAATGATGTCAGCTTTTTCTACTTCTTTCAACATTTCACAGACGATAACTAGGCATTGCAATAAGATATGAGAAAGAAATAAACGTCATATAGATCAGAAAAGAAGTAAAACTTTCTTTGTTCTCAGATGACATTATTCATGTAGAAAATTATAAATAATCTCCACAAACAGCTGCTAGAACTAATAGTGAATTCAGCAAGGTGTCAGGGTTGAATGATAATATACAAAAATTGTATTTTCACAGACAAGGAATGAACATTTGGAATTATTTTAAAAATACTCATTAATGACATCAAAATGCTTAAATTTAACAAAATATGCACAAGATTTTGTATGCCAAGGATTATAAATTATTGCTGAGAAAAATTCAAAACTATCCAATTAAATAGAATGGTATAGCAATAATAATAAATTGAAAGGCTCAAAATTATTAAGATTTCTTCCAAAATTTATCTGTGGATTCAAAGGAATACCAATCCAAATCCCAGTGAAGACTGAAACAGGATCTGCACCTCTCATCTCTCACAAAAATCAACTCACAGTGGATAACAGACTTAAACCTAAGGCATGAAACGATAAGAATTCTAGAAGAAAATGTTGGAAAAACTCTTCTTGACATTGGCCTAGGCAAAGAATTTATGAGGAAGACCCCAAAAGCAATCACAACAACAGCTAAAATAAATAAATGGGACCTGATCAAAAGCTTCTGCACAGCAAAGGAAACTATCATTAGAATGAATAGGCAACCTACAGAATGGGAGAAAATATTTGCATGCTATACATCCGATAAAGGCCTGATAGCTAGAATCTATAAAGAACTCAGGCAAATCAGCAAAAAAAAAAAAAAAAGTCCATTAAAAAGCGGGCAAAGGACATGAACAGAAACATTTCAAAGAGGATAAACTAATGGCCAAGAGACATGAAAAAAATGCTCAATATCTCTAATCATCAGGGAAATGCAAATCAAAACCACAGTGAGATATCACTTAACTCCAGTGAGAATGGCTTTTATCAAAAAGTCCCAAAACAATAAATGTTGGCATGGATGGGGAGCGATAGGAAAACTTACACACTGCTGGTGGGACTGCAAACTAGTACAACCTCTATGGAAAGTTGTATTGAAGATACCTCCAAGAACTAAAAGTAAAATTACCATTTGATTCAGCAATCCCACTACTGGGTATTTACCCAAAGGAAAAAAAGACATTCTATAAAAAAGACATTTGCACTTGAATGTCTATAGCAGCACAACTCACAATTGCAAGGATGTGGAAACAACCCAAGTGCCCATCAATACATGAGTGGATTAATAAAATGTGGTACATGTATACCATGGAGTACTACTCAGCCATAAAAAATTGGTGAACTAATACCTCTTGTATTAACCTGGATGGAACTGGAAGTGAAGTATCACAAGAATGGAAAAACAAACACCACATGTACTCACCATTAAATTGATACTAATTGATCAACACTTAGGGGCATATATGGAAGAATCATTCATCGGGGATTAGGCAGGTGGTGGGGGAGGAGAGGTTAGGTAAATTCCTAAAAAGTAAAAGGACTTTTCATGCAACTGTTCAAGACATTAGGTCATTAGCAATGTAATACACCACGTAGAACTTTCAACAGACCTGGGCACAAGAAAAAATCCATTATTGATCCTCAATCATTTTTCTGTAGCTTTAGCATCTTCCTCTCCTGCATGTCTTAGTCCATCTCCTCTACTTTCAGGAGCTTGATCTATCAATTACCACACTTCCTTTTGACTTCAGCCTCTCCGTCTCCACTGTCTTCTTTCCCTAAGCCTTCTGTGGTAGGCATCTTATAACAGGGCTCCTGGCATTCATGTTCTTGTGTAATCTTGTGTAATCTTCTCGTCTTGAGTGTGGACTGAACATAATGACTTCCCTCTAAATGAATAGAATAAAGCAAAAAGTGATGAGATATCACTTCCATGATTAGGTTAAAATGACTGTGAGAAATATCTTGCTAATATTCTCTCTCACTAGCACTTTCTCCCTCTTGCCTTCTAGACTTGTTAACTTTCATGAAGTAAATTGCCAAGTTAGAGAGCCCCACATGGAAAAAACTGAGAGCTGACTCTGGCCAACAGGCAATGAGGAAACTGTGGTCCTTAGTGCAACAGTACGTGGGGAGCTGAATGCTGCCAACAATCATTTGAGTAAGTTTGGAAAGCATATTCTTCTGCAGTTGAGCTTTGAGATGACTGGACCTGGCAAGTATATAGTAAAGAATTTAGCCTTGTCCAAAAAGGGATCTTGCCATTGGCTTCTGAAGAGTAATCTCTAAGCCCTTGGAATGGTGTGTCAGATAAGAGGGTCTTTTTTGCCGGGGGCCTAGGGTTATACTAGATAGTCTACCACTATGATTTGAGCTGGTGTTAGCCATGCCTGAAAGACCAATGGTGTAATTTAAGGTGGGCCTTTGCATCATGTGGTATCAGTCGACCTGGAACTGAGATCAGCCATGTGGGTATCCATCATGCCTACATAATGAAGACCCAATATAAACTGTGAACACTGAGGCTTGGGAAAACTTCCCTGGTTGGCAGTATTCTGGGCATATTGTCACATATCCATGCTGGGAAAGTAATGCTTCATGATTCCACTTGGAAAAGAAAACAGAAGCTTCACTAAACAAAAGTTTGGTATTTTCTCAGACTCTGCCCTATGTGTTTCTTCTCTTGTCTGATTGGAATCTGTATCCTTTCCCTATAATAAACCATAACTGTGAGGTATTATAGTTTTCAATGAGTTCTATGAATTTTCTAACAAATTATTAAAATTGAGAGTGGTTTTGAGAACCCCTTGAACCTGCAATTGGTTTCAAAAGTGAGGATAGTCTTGTGTGGACTGTTTTCCCCCTAACTTCACAGTTGGCTTAACTCTTGTAGCAGAATTGCTGCCAGTTAAACACCGACTATGGCTGACGCCTCGATTGCAGCCTGTAAAAGACCCTAGAGCAGAGCACCTACTTAAGCCATATCCAGATTTCTGGATGAAATAATAAATTTTTTTGAGATAATAAAATTTTAGTATCTTGAGAAACTATGAGATAAATTTTGTTGTTTCAAGTTACTAAGTTTTGATATAACTTATTACATAGCAACAGATAACTAATATAACTACTCACATACTAAAAAAAATAAAACAAAACAAAACAAATCTTACTTGTGAATATCTAAACGGTCACATTGACTCTGAGTCTAACCAAATTATGATAAGCTCCTTTCAGGTCTCATTCTCTCTAAATATATTTTTAAATTAATAGCTTTATTTTTTAGAGCATTTTTTAGGATTTTTTACATTTAAAAAATTTTTTCTATAGATAAGGTCTTGCTATATTGCCCAGGCTAGTCTTCAATTCCTGAGCTCATGTGATCCTCCTGCCTCAACCTCCCAAGTAACAGGGACTTCAGGCATGTGCCACTGTGCCCAGCTCGCATTTTTTAGGTTTTCAGAAAAAATGAATTGAATAGAAAGTACAGAGAGTTCCCATATGTTCCCTTACCCCTATCCCCGTACACTCTGTATTTTTTTCCTGACCAACCTACTCACAACTACAGTTTCTATTATTAGTTCTGTGCAAATTACTCTAAAATTTGTATCTCTATTCAAATCTCTCCTCTGAGCTGCAGATCTGTAAATACAACTGCCTGCTTAATATCTCCTCATGGATGTCTCAAAAAAACCCTCAAATTCTGTGTCTAATAATGAATGCATTATTCATTCTTTCAAGCCAAATCTTCTTACAGAAATGTTTGTGAATGATACCGCATTCTTTCATGACAAAAAGCCTGAAGCCTTAATAGTAGCTGATTTTGACAATCTTGTTTCCCTCATTCCTATATTTATTTCCTCACCAAGTGTTTCCAATTTTATTTAATTTCTTCAGAACTCAGCCACTTAACCTCCACATCCATCACTACCATCCAAACCAAAGGTATGAAGAGCTGTATCTCTCACCAAACACTACAATAACTTCCTAACTTGTCAACAGACATTCACTATGCATATGACTTTCCCACTCCATGTCTTCTTTACACTTCACCTAAAGTGATATTTTTTCTAAAATGCTAGTATGATAACATCATCCTCTCCTTTATTTTTAAGATCACTGCTCTTCAGATTCAGACAAAAATTAATAAGGCCTATAAGACACTGAATGTTCTGACTCCTAACTACTTCTTCTTAGCTTTACACAGAACCAAAATCATCCTTATTATAGTGCTCCGGCTATACTGGTCTCCTACCTTCCTTTTGTACATGCTTTTTTCTCTGCGTATAATGTGCCTGCTTTCCCCTCTTGGCCATACTGAACATCCTTCAGATCTCTACATAAATCACTTCCTCAGGGAAGCCTGTCAAGACCTCCCTAATGATCCTAAACCTCTCTAGTATCAGTTCCCACATAGTTCACTTTGGAAACACTTGCCATAGGTAAAATTTTCTATTAGCATATGTAATTATTTGATATTATTTATATCTTACACTATGCTGTAAGCTTTAAGAAGAAAGGAACCATGTCAACTTTTATTTAACATTATACCTTCAAAGCACAGCAACTGTATCTTGAGGAGGCTCAATAAATATTTATTGAATGAATGGGTGAATGTACTGTTTGAGTTGGTTTTTAGGTGTGGTGGGAAGACTTGGGATGGTTTTGCAGACACATCTGATTTCAGTTGGTTTTTAGGTGTGGTGGGAAAACTTGGGATGATTTTGTAGACACATCTGATTTCAAAACCTGTGTCTATTTATTCTGCTACTGTAAGCAAGCTATTTTGCCTCTCTTGGATCTTTTTCTGTTTGTACCTGTCTGGCTTGTTGTGATAATTACATTTAAAAGGTAAGTAAAGCCTCCAACATAGTGCAGTACGAGCTGTCTGGCTTCCCTTTCATGTCCACCTGAGCCTTAAGGGCTGATATAAGGTATAAGATGGGGTTGAAGCCTGTGGTGATCTGGAGGTTGTAATCCTTCTATGAAGGCATACAAATACATTAGTAAAAACCACATTCAGGTCAAGGAAAACACATTAATAGGCCAAATGGACCTTCTGGCTGCCAGTATGCAACCCCTGAATTCTAGTCTGTATCAGAATATCATTATACAAATGAAGATAGATTGGTAAATGCTTATTTTAAGTAAGTAAAACTGTTCTATGCCATTTACCTCCTGCTTCTTGACACATGTAAAAGGTCCTATTTAGATTTAGAATGGGGATGGGAATAGGACACCTTAATTGACAATCCCTCCAAGACAACAGGGTATGAAAGAGAGGTCATTCTCCAAAGCAAAGGTAGAATGCCATTACCAAAGGAAGGAGGATGAGATGCTGGAGAGTGAAAGAAACAGATGCCCTACCTACATCCTGTTCTCTTCCTGGTGGGATTTCTTATTTTCCTATGTACTACTTGATATCACTCCCTCTGTGATGTCACTTCCTATCATAACACCTCAATGTCCAGGAAAAATAAATTATTCTCTCTTTTATATTTTTATACGTGGGTGTCATCACCTTTAACATGACACAGGAAAAAGCTGGAATGTATCTGCCTGCCTGTTAGAAGCAGTGTCCTCCAGGGAGAAAGATTCTACTGTGCAGATAAGATAGTGCACTGCTTCTTGCCCTGCTTTTAACCACAATTTCTTGCATTTTTTTATTCAATTACCTGGTTTCCCCTTCTCCCCCAAGTTATAGATCCTTAGCCGTATTTTTGACTAAGGCTTCAGTAATTTCTTGTTTAGCTCAAGATACCTCCTTCTGCAACTTGCCTTGCAAAATCCTCAACCCTGGCCATCTTTCAACCTCTGCTTCTCTGATCAAGGACTATACTGAAGGACCTTCTGATGTTTTACAGTTCTTTCCTAAACATCCTTGGGTTAGATTTTCATATCATACAAGTAGGACACATAACTTACATGTAAACCAGATAATCATGTGTCTATGTCTGTCTTCTTACTAGACTGTAAGCTTGAGATTTGTTCGTTATTATGTCCTCAGAATCTAGAATAGTAGCTGTTTATACAGTAGGTCTTTAAAAATCCTTTTGATTAAATGAATAGAATGTTGCATCTGGTGTTTAACTATCAATAGTTATATCCTTGTTTTGGAAATCTTTTTGAAAAATGTTATCATGGTATTCTCTTAGCCTTGGTGTTTTACCTGAGGCACCAACCTGAGAAAAACAGTTGTAACGTACCCAATATTTTAAGTGAGGTGCTAAGCCATTTGCTTTTATCAACAAATTTGTGTTTTTTAGCTCATTTTATATATACATATTATATATACACTATATATAAGAATTTACTAGGCGGATAAAGTTTCTAAAGTGATGATTCCTTTAGAGATTAGGTATGGAAGGCTACAGTGTTTCCCTTCTTCTCTAAGTCAAGGAGGGGAACTTCAGAGAACCACTTAGGCTGACATGTATCTCCTGGCATTTGTGGCACACAGGAATTGATCCATGTCTCAAGCTGACAAAGCTAAAGGGAAAAGATTGGCTGGAGTGGCTTGTGGTGGCAGAGCAAGGAGACAGTGCTGTGGAAGGAGTAAGCTGTATTGTCACTGGGGTAGGGGAACAGTGTGCGGATCCTGAGGCAGGGAGCCAGACCTGAGGATTATTGAGAGGATGCTTGTCTAAGAGGATTGCTTGCAGGCATCAGATGGCATCAACAGAAAAAGACTGGAGGGGACCACTGGGAACTCCTCCTTTCCCCCAGGTGCTGGTGGGCAATCCTTTGCAGCTGGCAAAAGAAGGCAAAAATTGGTTCAAATCTCTTCCTTGCATAAAATCCTGCAGTGGCCTCATACTGTACTTAGAGGGAAATCCCCTAAACTCCTCACCATTATAATTTGAGCCCTTCTTATGTCCACAATCTTACCCTGAACGACTCTCCACCTCTGTCACAAAGCATCAACCACACTGGCATTCTTTCAGTTCTTCTCATACACTGTATTCTTCCCTGGCTCAAAATGTTTGCATAAGCTGTGGCTTATGCCAGGACTATTCTTTTTTTTTTTAATTTTTAATTAATATGTGGATGCAATAGTTGCATGCCTTTATAGGGTATAGGTGATATTTTGATACAGACACACATGTGGATTAATCAAATCGTTTAATTGGGATATCAGTCTTTCAGGCATTTATCATTTTTTGTGTGTCAGGAACAATCCAATTCCACTTTAGGTATTTTAAAGTGTAACATAATTTATTGTTGATTAGAGTCACTTTGTTGTGATATCAAATATTATTCATTCTATAAATACTTAACTATATTTTTGCACCATTAACCAACCCCACTTTATCCCCCCACCACCACTACTACCCTTTCCAGCCTCTGGTAACCATCATTCTACTCTCTGTCTCCATGTGATCAGTTGTTTTTAATATTTAGCTTCAACATATGAATGAGAACATATGAGATTTATCTTTCTGTGCTTGGCTTATTTCACTTTATGTTCTCCAGGTCCATCCATGTTGTTGCAAATGGCAGGATTTCATTCTTTTCTGTGGCTATATAATATTCCATGGTGTACTCATACCATGAATTCTTTATCCATTCATCTGTTGATGGATAAATCTTGGCTATTGTGAATAATGCTGCAATAAACATGGAAGTGAAACTATCTTTTCAATATACTGGATTCCCTTCTTTTGGATATATACCCAGCAGAGAGATTGCTGGGTCATATGATAGTTCTATTTTTAGTTTTTTGAGGAACCTCCATACTGTTCTTGGTAGTGGTTGCGCTAATTTACATTCCCACCAACAGTGTATGAAGGTTCCCCTTTCTCTACATCCTTGCCAGCATTCATTATTGCCTGTCTTTTTGATAAAAGCCATTTTAACTGGGGTAAGATGTTATCTCATAGAAGGTTTGATTTACATTTCTCTGATGGCTAATGATGTGGAACATTTTTTCATATACCTGTTGGCCATGTATATGTCTTTTTAAAAAAATATCTATTCAGATTCTTTGCCCATTTCGGGTTTTTAATCGGGTTATTTGCTTTTATTACCTTTTCAGATGGGTAGTTTGCAAATATTTTCTCCCATTCCGTGGGCTGTCTTTTCACCTTATGATTGTTTCTTTTGCTTTCCAAAAGATTTTTAGCTTAATGTGATCCCATTTGTCTAATTTTGCTTTGGTTGCCTGTGCTTTGGAGGTATTAATACTCAAGAAGTCTTTGCCCAGAATAATGTCTGGAAGTATTTCCCCAATGTTTTCTTTTAGTGGTTTCATAATTTCAGGTCTTAGATTTAAGTCTTTAATCCATTTTGATTTTATTTTTGTATATGGTGAGAGATAAGGGTCCAGTTTCATTCTTCTGCATTTGGATATCCAGTTTTCCCAGCATTGTTTATTGAAGAGACTATCCTTTCCCCATTGTATGTTCTTGGCACCTCTGTCAAAGATAAATTCACTATAGATGTGTGGGTTTATTTCTGGGTTTTCTATTCTGTGCCATTGGTCTATGTGTCTGTTTTTATGTCAGTACCATGCTGTTTTGGTTACTACAGCCCTGCAGTATCATTTGAAGTCAGGTAATGTGATTCCTCCAGTTTTATTTTTTTTGCTCAGGATGGCTTTGGCTATTCTGGGTCTTTTGTTGTTCCATATAAATTTTAGAATTATTTTTTCTATTTCTCTGAAGAATGTCATTGATATTTTTATGGGGTTTGCATTGAATCTGTAGATTGCTTTGGGTAGTATGGACATTTTAACAATATTGATTCTTCCAATCCATGAGCATGGAATATCTTGCCTTTTTTGTGTGTCCTCTTTAATTTCTTTCATCAATGTTTTATAATTTTCATTATAAAGGTCTTTCACTTTTTTAGGTAAGTTTATTCCTAGGTTTTTTATTTTATTTGTAGCTATTATAAATAAGATTACTTGTAGCTATCATAAATGGGATTACTTTTCAGATTGTTTGGTCTTGGCATATAGAAATACTACTGATTTTTGTATGTTGCTTTTGTATCCTGCAACCTTATTTTGTTGTTGTTGTTGTTGTTTATCAGTTCCAATAGTTTTTGAGTGGAGTCTGTAGGTTTCTTCAGATACAAGATCATATCATCTGCAACAAAGATAATTTGATTTCTTCCTTTCCAGTTTGGATGCCCTTTATTTCTTTCTGTTGTCTGCTTGCTCTAGCTAGAACTTCCAGTACTATGTTGACTAACAGTGGTGAGAGTGGGCATCCTTGTCTTGCTCCAGATATTAGAGGAAAAGCTTTTTGTTTTTCCCCATTCATATTATACTAGCTGTGGATCTGTCATATATGGTTTTTATCGTGTTGAGGTAAGTTTCTTCTGTACCCAGTTTTTTGAGAGTTTTTACATGGAGAGATATTGAATTTTATCAAATGCTTTTTCAGCATCAGTTGAAATGATCATATGGTTTTTGTCCTTCATTCTGTTGATCTAATGTATCACATTGATTGATTTGTGAATGTTGAACCATCCTCACATTCCTGGGATGAATCCCACTTAATCATGATGAATAATCTTTTCAATGTGTTGTTGAATTTGGTTTGATAGTATTTTGTTGAGGATTTTTACATCTGTGTTCATCGGAGATACTGGCCTATAGTTTTCTTTTTTTGTTGTGTCTTTGTCTGTTTGGTATCAGGGTGATACAGGCCTCGTAGAATGAGTTTGGGAGTATCTGTTCCTCCTCAATTTTTTGGAATAGTTTAAGTAGGATTGCTATTAGTTTTTCTTTGAATGTTTGGTAGAATTCAGCAGTGAAGTCATAGGGTCCTGGGCTTTTCTTGGATGAGAGCCTTTTTATTACTTCTTCTGTCTTTTACTTGTTATTGGTTTATTCAGGTTTTAGATTTCTTCCTGGTTCAATCTTGGTAGGTTGCACGTATCTAGGAATTTATCCATTTCGTCTAGGTTTTCCAGTTTATTGCATATACTTACTCATAGTAGTCTCCAATGATCCTTTGGATTTCTGCTGTATCAGCTGTAATGTCTCCTGTTTCATCTCTGATTTTATTTATTTGGATCTTCTGTCTTTTTTCCCCCAGTTAGTCTGGCTAAAGGTCTGTCCATTTTGTTTATCGTTTCAAAAAAACAACTTTTCATTTCATTGATCTTTGTATCTTGTTTTGGTTTCAAGTTCATTTATTTCTCCTCTGATTTTTATTATTTTTTTCTTCTACTAATGTTGGATTTGATTTGCTCCTGTTTTTCTAGTTCTTTGAGATGCATCATTAGATTGTTTATATGAAACTTTTCTACTTTTTTGATCCAGGCACTTATTCCTATAAACTTTCCTCTTGTAACTGCCTTTACTGTATCCCATAGGTTTTGATGTGTTGCGTCTTCATTTTTATTTGTTTCAATAATTTTTAAAATTTCCTTATTAATTTCTTAATTCACCCACTAAGGTTACTCAGGAGCATATTGTTTAATTTCCATGTGTTTGTATGGTTTCCAGTGTTCCTTTTCTTACTGACTTCTGGTTTTATTCCATTGTGGTCAGAGAAAATACTTGGTATGATTTCAAATTTTTAAAAGTTTTTGAGACTTGTTTTGTGGCCTAACATATATGGTCTATCCTTGAGAATGATCCATGAGCTAAGGAAAAGAATGTGAACTCTGCAGCTGTTGGATGAAACATTCTGTAGGTATCTGTCAGGTCCATTTGGCCTATAGTGCAGATTAACTGCAATGTTTCATTGTTGATTTTCTGTCTGGATGATCTGTCCAATGCTGAAAGTGGAGTGTTGAAGTCTCTAATGATTATTGTATTGATGTCTATCTCTCTTTGTAGCTCTGATGGTATTTGCTTTATATGTCTAGGTGCTTTAGTGATGGGTGCATATATATTTAGAATTATTATATCGTCTTGCTGAATTGACCCCTTTATCATTATATAATGACCTTCTTTTTCTCTTTTTACAGGTTTTGTCTTGAATTTTTTTTTATCTGATAGAATTATAGCTATTCCTGCTCTTTTTTGGTTCCATTTGCTTGGAACCAAAAATCTTTTTTCATGCCTTTATTTTCATTCTATGTGTGTCTTTATTGGTAAAGTGGATTTCTTACAGACCACATATATTTGGTTCTTGTTTTTGTTTTTCTTTTTTCTTTTCTTTTCTTCAGACAAGGTCTCACTGTGTCACCCATGCTGGAGTGCCCTGGCCTCATCATGCTCACTGCAACCTCAAAATCCTGAGTTCAAGCTATCCCCCAACCTCAGGCTTCCCAGTAGCTGGGAGTATAGGTACACCACTGTGGCTGGCTAATTTTTCTATTTTTTGTAGAGTCAAGGTCTATTTCTTGCTAAGGCTGGTCTTGAACTTCTGGCCTCAAGTGATCCTCTTGCATTGGCCTCCAAAAATGCTAGCATTACAGGCTTGGGCTGCCATGCCCGGCCAGGGGCTCATTTTTTTAAATGAATTCAGCCACTGTATGTCTTTTGATTGGAAAGTTTAGGCCCTTTACATTCAATGTTATTGTTTTTAGGTAGGGACTTACTAGTGCCATGTTGTTATTTGATTTCTGTTTGTTTTGTGGTCCTCCCTTTTTTTCTTCCTTCCTTCCTGTCTTCCTTTGTTAAAAGTGATTTTCTCTAGTAGTGTGTTTTAATTTCTTGCTTTTTATTGTGTATCTGTTGTAGGTTTTTTGATTTGAGGTTAACATGAAGCTTGCAAAAAACACTTTATAATCAATTATTTTAAATATGTGGCAACTCCACCTATAAACAAGCAAAGAGAAAGCTAACAGAAATTGTACCCTTAAACTCCATCCGCCCAGCTTTTTAACTTTTGTTGTTTCCATACATATCTTTTTATACTATCTATCTGTTAAGATGTTGTAGTTATTTTTGATAGTTTTGTCTTTTAGTCTTCCTATTCAAGATATAAGTTGTTTAAACAGCTAATTACAGCATAAAGTATTCAGTATTTGTGTACTTACTGTTATCAGTGAGTTGTGTACCTTCAGGTGATTTCTTATTCATTAACGTCCTTTTCTTTCAGATTGAAGAACTCCTTTTGGCATTTCTTGTAAGACAGGTCTGGTGTTGTTGAAATCCCTCAGCTTTTGTTTGGGAAAGTCTTTATTTCTCCTTCATGTTTGAAGGATATTTTACAGGATATAATATTCTATGGCTATGGTTTTTTTCTTTCAGTGCTTTGAATATGTCATGGCCCTCTCTCCTAGCCTTTAAGGTTTCCACTGAGAAGTCTGCTGCCAGATGTCTTAGAACTCCTTTTTTCTTTCTTCCCTTACAACCTTCTCTTTATCCGTGACCTTTGGGAGATTGATTATTAAATGCCTTGAGGTTAGATATGTTTGGTGTTCTATGACCTTCTTGTACCTGAATATTGATATCTTTCTCTAGGTCTGGAAAATTATCTGTTATTATTTCTTTGGATAAACGATCTCAATCTCTTTCTCTACTTCCTCTTTAAGTCCAATACCTCTTAGAATTGCCCTTTTGAGGGTATTTTCTAGATCTTGTAGGCATGCTTCCTTTTTATTTATTCTTTTTTTTCCTTCTGACTGTGTATTTTCAAATAATATGTCTTCAACCTCACTAATTCTTTCCTCTGCTTGGTCAATTCTGCTGTGGAGAGACTCTGATGCATTTCTCAGTGTGTCAATTGAATTCTTAAGCTCCAGAATTTCTGCTTGATTTTTTTTTTATTTCTTTGTTAAATTTCTCTTGTAGGCTTCTGAATTCCTTCTCTGTGTTGTTTTGAAGTTCAGTGAGCTTCTTCCGGACAGCTATTTTGAATTCTTTTTCTGAAAGATCACATATCTCCATCTCTCAAAGATTGATCACTGGTACCTTGTTTAGTTTGTTTGGTGAGGTCACATGTTTTCCTGGATGTTCTTGATGCTTATGGATGTTTGTCTATGTTGGGGCATTGAAGAGTTAGGTATTTATTTTAATCTTTGCAATGTGGACTTGTTTGAACCCATCCATATTGAGAAGGCTTTCCAGATAGTCAAAGGGAATTGAATGCTATGATCTAAGTCTTTGGTCACTACAGTCATATCAGCATTGGGGGTGCCCCAAGCCCAGTAATGCTGTGACTCTTATAGACTCCTGGTGGTACTGCCTTGATAAACTTATGTGAGATATGGGAGGATTCCCTGGATTACCAGGCAAAGTCTCTCACTGTCTTCCTTCACTTTCTGTGTTGGGATGCTGGAGTTGCAGGAGGAGTGATGTGGGTACTCCCTAATGGCTACCAGCACCACGTCACACCTGAAGCCAGCCCAGTCTCACCCAAAGTCCATGGTGACTATTCCTTGGCTACCTCTGATGTTTGCTTTTTTTTTTTTTTTTTTTAATTTCATCTTATTGTTATGAGGGATACAGAATTGCAGGTTACATACGTTGCCCATGTACCGCCTTTCCCCCCAAGTCAGAGCTCCAGGCATGTCTGTTCCCCAGATAGTGCGCATTGCACCCATCATGTAGGTATATATCCCTCCCTTCCCCACCCCCCCTTCCCGAGTCAGCACCTTGAAGTGTTACCATTCCCCAAACGGTGCGCAATGCACTCATTGTGTAGGCATACCCCCATCCCCTCCCCCATCCCCCACCTCAGTCTAATATCCGATTGGTGTCGTTCCCAGATGTGTATTTAGGTGATGATCAGGGAAACCAATTTTCTGGTGAGTACATGTGATGCTTGCTTTTCCATTCTTGGGATACTTCACTTAATATAATGGGTTCCAACTCTCTCCAGGAGAACCATAGAGATGTCGTATCTTCATTATTTCTTATAGCTGAGTAATATTCCATGGTATACATATACCACAGCTTACTAATCCAATCATGTATTGATGGGCATTTGGGTTGTTTCCACATCTTTGCTATTATGAATTGTGCTGCTATAAACATTCTCAACATCCCTAATCATCAGAGAAATGCAAATCAAAACCACAATGAGATATCACTTAACCCCAGTGATGTTTGTTGAAAGCCCGAGGGCTCTTTAGTCGGCAGTGGTGAATCCTGTGAGGGCTGTGTCCTTCCCTTCAGGGCAGCATGTTTCCTTCTGGTCCAGGGTGGGTCCAGAAATGCCATCCAGGAATCAAGGCCTGGACTCAGGGGCTTCACAAGTCTACTTGGTACTTTATTTTACTATGGCTAAGCTGGTACCCAAGTTGCAAAACAAAGTTTTCTGAACTCTTCTCTTTCCTTACCCCAGGTGAAGGAAGACTCTCCCTGAGCTGTACTACCTGGAGTTGGGGGAGGGGTAACACAGGCATTGGCTTGGCCATAACCACTTGTATCTCAGTGATTCACAGGTACCCCAAGTCCACTGACTCTGAGCCAGCAGAGCTGCAGGATTTGCTCAAGGAGTGCAGCCTTTGTGGCTCAACTGCCTTACAAATTTAGACCAAGCTCCAGGCTGCTTTTTGTCAGCAGGTGATGGGGCTACCCAGAACTTTGGTTTCCAGGTAGGGTAGAAGAGTTAGTTCCCTCTGGCCAGGCTGGTCTAAATGCTCCCTCCGTGGGCACTGGTAGAATTCTGCCCTGTGCTCTCTTCTTCTGTGCCAAGGCAGCTCTGTTCCCCTGCACACAGATTCTCTCTCCATTTGGTATGCTGGGGTGGCACTGCTAGGAAATGGGGGATGGGTTGTATAGGCAATGCAAGATTGTCTTTTCTGCCCTCTCCAGTGCCTCTTTACTTGATATAATGTTAAAACCAGGTAGTATGATCATTCACCAGATTTTTGGATCTTCTGAAGGTGCTTGCCTGCGTGGATTGTTGTTGAATTTGGTGTTCATGTGGAGAAACTGTCGCTGGAGGTTTCTGTTTGGCCATCTTGCTCTGCGCCTTGTCAGTGCTCACCAAGACTATTCTTTTTCTTGCTTTTTCTAGGCCTGGCTTCTTTTCATTTTTGAGATCTTGGCTAAATTTCCCTACCTCATAGAGATTTTCATGGACCCCTCAATTTAATATAAATTTCTGTAATGAGTCGGACAAAGCTGCAAGTGGCATAATACTTATATAATTGTGGCTTAGCAAGAAAAAAGTTTCTTTCTCTTTTACATGAGAGTCATGTCATTAGTCTAGATCTGGTGGTACTGCATGGAGTCAGGATCCAAGGATCCTGTGTCTTCACAGTGTGTGGCCTCTATTTTAAGTTTGTCTTATTGTTCATGAGGGCTGCCCCTACAGTGACCAACACATGTATATTCCAGCTGGCTTGAAAATAAAGGGAGAAGGGCATTTTCCCTTCTGAGGTCACTTCTAAAAGTTGGTCATATTACAACTGCTTACTTATCAATGGCCTGAACTTAGTCACGCAGTCACATTTAGCCACAAGTTAGGCAATCCAGGGAAGACAATCTTTATTCTGGGTGGCCACATGCCTAACTAAAATTAGGGGACAGGTTAAAATGGATACAAGGGACAACTGACAGTTGCTCACACAAACACTTATCAATTCTAGTTTCTCATGGCACTCACTACGTTATAGAAACTAAAACTTTTTCTCTCTCATACAAGCCTTCTTTGATCAGTCAATCTTAAGTAAATTTCTGTAATAGTTCAGGTTAATTCAGGTTTGTTCAGTTGCAAGTAACAGAAAATTCAGTTTAAAAGTGGTTTAACAACAATTTCATTCCCTTTCACATGCAAGACAAGTAATCATTCTAAGATTTGCATGGTGCTCTATGGTATCCAGAAAGGAAATGAGTTAAATTATATCAGTGATGTCAGTCAGCAAACTATAGCCTGTGGATTATATCTGGCCTACCACCTGTTTCTGTATGTAAAGTTTTATTGGAACATAGCCACACATATTGGTTAAACTATTATTAAACTCACTAACTGTTTCCAACTATCCACAGAGTTGAGGTGTTGCAACCAAGAGTGTATGGCCCACAAAGCCTAAACTATTTACTGTGTGGCCCTTTATAGAAAAAGTTAGCCAACCCCTGAGTTATATTGATAGGTTTGATGAATAGCATTTTTTAAAAAGCATTACTTTTCTTGTAACTCTAAGATTTTTTGTCTGAAAGCCAGTAGTTATAAGAAAAAGTATTTTAAATTCATTTCTATAGCACTCTTCCCTACCCCTACTATCTTCTTTAAATTTCTGCTTTCTATGGGATGTTAATGAGATGCAGACTTTTTAATTTTTTGACTTAGCATTGTTATCTGGCCAATCCTCATAATGTCACCTTCTAAGAATCAGAGTGCCAGAGCAGAAAGGTACTTTAGTGGTTACTGTGGTTACTGTATGGGGCACTTTGGTATGCCACAGAGATTCCCCCTCCAGGATAAGACACTTCCCAGCTGTAGAAGTCCTTCTATCAGCTCTTAGCTGTCTACCTTTTTCAGAATTGCTTTGGGTAATGAGAGTCTGCTTGCCCAAAGTGAGGCATCTGTCATCCAAGAACCATTGGCATGAAAGTATAAATGCCCAGTTTCCCCTCTCCTCCTCTAGCTTGGGATACCTAGGAAGTGCCATCCCAGTTTCAGAGCTCCCATCAGGTGTCTGAGGCCATATTGAGATTGCATTGCAGCCCAACGTCTCCTTCTGGCCAATTCTACTTTCCTTCCCTTCCTACCATAGGTTGTTGTTCCCAAGAGTATACCTTGATAAATTTCTTGGATATTAATCTCTACCTCAGAGTCTTCCTAGGGAACCCCGACAACAAAAATAATCTAATCTGGTTTCCTGATTTTAGCTACTGAATCTTACGGACTTTCTAAAGCATAGAGTTGGGAGGAAGAGCAAGAATTTAGAGCCCCAAAGATCAGTGCCCTTTCCACAACAATATGATAACTTCTTTAATTACAAGAGAGCTCTGATCATTGTCTAGTCCCTTAAACTTCTGTAAAAAAATCTATGAATTATTATAGCCCCCACTTGATATTTTGATATTATAATGTCAAGTTACTGTGGCAATTAAGCTACACCGGAATCTGTTCAACTGGGTTATGATGGATGGAGTGGAATGAAGGTCATTGTTTAAAGATCAACATGTCTGACTTTGATTCCCATGGATAAACATACATGAGGTTGATTCCCATAGTCTGTACTTTCTAAGCTATATGATCCTGGCCAATTTTTTTAAACCATCTGAATGTCAGTGTTATTATCTGAGAATTGGATGTCAACACTATTTATTAGAAGAATAGGTGACCTTCTTATTATTCCATTAATTTAGTCTATCTGAGAGGTATCATCTATTCTATTTCATTTTGTTCTATTCCAGAAGGAATTGCTAAGAATTCTAAGAGATTTCCATCACTATAATAGCTAAAGAAGAATGAGAATTCATGGCGCTTGCCCTCAAGAAATCTCTAATCCGGTCAGAGAGTCAAAAGTTGAAATATATTGGACACATGTGTAGGAAAAGAAACTGTTATATAACCTACCCTGTTATGTAAGCTGTTATGTGATCTGTTATATAACACCAACCTGTCAATCACTCCCAAAGGCAGGAAACAGCAACCAATTCTGCCAGGGGAAAGGCGGGACAAAGTAGTGGGCTTATAAAAGGCAGCATGTGCTCACACTTCAGGGTCTTTCTGCACTCCTGGAAATTGACCTGTTCCACTCTCTCTGGAATGTATTTTCCTTTTGTACAGCTTCCTTTACTTTCGTTCTTTCTTTTATGTGATAAACGGTTTGTATTAAGTTGCTCTGTCTTTATGATCAGTCCCTCATAGGCTCAACTTGGTGCCAGTACTCATTCTTGACTGGGAACTGGGGACCAGGGAACATACACACAGATGAACCTAACACCAATAACAACCTTCCCCCTATAGTCGTGAAAATGAATTATGCCTCCAGGCATTGTCAAATGTTCCCTGGAAGGACAAATGGCCCCAAGTTGAGAACCACTACTATAGAGACAGACCTGTTGAAAATTACAGTAAGATAATATAATGGAGAGCAGTGGGAATATTGCAGAAGCCTCTGAGCCTGTTTGCAGATGTTGGGGAAGGATTCAGAGGAGGTTTGCCAGAGGGAGTTCCATTTGAAGTGAGAACTGATCTGCAGTTCTCAGTTTTATTGAGCAATTATCATGAGCCACACAAAAGGTGGTGTTTCTCTCATTATCTCACATAATTCCAAATTTAAAAAGCAAGCATTATTGCCATTTTACAAGTGAAGAAACTAAGATTCAAAGGGACAAAGTAATTTGCTTAGGGACTGCGTTGGTCTTGAAGGATCCAGACAGCCAAGTCAATGGGGAGCCTCCAGGGTGCTGACAAGTGTCCACACTGCCCAAGTTAATCCTATCACAACCACTTCCTTTGTTTATAAAAGTGCAGTATCACCTCATTTTTTATTTTCCCCACTGAATTCTGGGTTCTTGAGAGCAGGAACCATGCAGTGTTCATGTTATGTCTACTTTCTAGCACAATGCTTGCAACATGATAGGTGTTTGATAAATGGGTGATAAGTGAGTTAACATTAGTCCATGTATCAAACTGACTACTTACTGCACCTCTCATGGAGGAGGATTCATTGCTGGGCACACTGGCCAACCTCTAGTAGTCTTTTAGTCACTCTGCCTCACTGTTTTACTCTTGGCACCCCCACAAGGTATAGTTGGCTGGAGTCTAGTGACTTCCTCAAACTGATTATGGCCAGTAGCATTTGCCACAGGTGAGAGCTGCAAAAGAAGAGTTCTGTAAGGAAAAAATATGCAATATCTCTGATATTAAAATGCCTAAATATATTGCTACTAGTTTCCACGTATAATACCAATTATATACTTTTGACAACTCCTTTGTCTCATATGATTCTTGTATCATTTTAAGGGGAAATTTTATGCAGAGCATGAAAGGTTTTTTTTTTTCCTTTTCTTTCAATTCCTTCCCATTTTCATCCTAATTTCCATTTATTTATTTATTTATTCTTTTGGTGGTGATGATAGTGACCTTCTTCCTGTTTAGTAAACAAAACAAGGGGAAAAATGCCCTGTTTTTTTTTTGTTGTTGTTCCTTTTCTTTTTCCTACAACTTTTAGATCTGCTATTTTCAGTTGCTCTGAAATTTTAAGTCTATTGAATTAGAAGTTGCTCTCTGGTTTCAAGACTCTCTTTCTTCCTTTCCTTTGCTAAAATTCTGGTCTAATTAAAAAAACAGTAGATCATAGTTAAATAAAACTGTACCCAGGATAACCCTAATTTCCATATGCAGATTTATCTGCACTGACAGCCACCCCCCTTACGCGCACACACACACACACACACACACACACACACTCTCTCTCTCTTTCTTATTCTCCTTTCCCTCCTCTCCATCTCCCTATTGCATTGTGTCTGACTGATTTTTAGAGCACCTTCGCTGTTTCCCCCTTCTCATTCTCTTTCTATAAAATATCTAGACAGGAAGGAGGTGGCTGCAGAAGCTGAACAATCTCATATTCTGCCTGCAATGTCATCGTTTCTTTCCCCCATTTTAGGGGGCTGAAGTTGCCCAGGAAGGGATGCAGAGGAGCTGGAAAGGAAGGGGGGAGCTCTCCAGAGGCAGCTGCGTACAGGGGCAGGGACTGCCGCCAGATGTGCCTGCCTTTCTGGGCTTTGATGCGAAAGGGGCAGCAGGAGGAAATATTGGGAGACAAAAGCCCCGGTTTAAATGATCATTTTCTTTATTTAACATGGCAGCAGACACTCTCTGCGTAGGATCATCATTCCAAGCATAAACTGGACTTTCCCACTTGCCTGGCAGGAGTCAGACAGATCCCTGTGTGCTAAATGAGCATCTGAGGTAAGACCCACTGTTTCAGATACTTGATTTTTTTCCTAATTAATTAATGCTCTTAAATATATGTTTCAGCCTCAATCACAAACAGTATAGTGGGGGCAAATCTGTGTTAATCTGCACCTAAAGAGCCAAGAAAAAGCAGAGGTAGAATATATTCAACTCAATTTGGGGAGGTTAGTTACTTTGTCAATTCTGTGTATGCTGTTTGTTTTTTAGGAAAAATATTTGGTTTAAGGATAGACTAGTGTCATCATAATCCACCCCTGGTGATAATACTGATGTTCAGACTCTTAAAAAAACTTTGCAAAAAGACAGTGAGCTACAGATGCATGTGCTATATTTTTAGCTCACATACAAATATTAGAACTCATATTAAAATGATAGGGTGTTTTCTTTTCTTTTTTTTTTTTTTTTTTTTGCCGAGAAGGAATGAATGCTGCATAATTAAGTACAGTATTTAATTTGGCTGTTGTGAAGCAAAAGAATAAGGTAATAATTTTTATTGTACTAATCAGTCTCAAGATGTTCTCTGTGTTAATTGGGTTAAAAAAATTGCAGTACTTATTAGAAATTCTAATTTCACAATGCAGCACTGACAATAAGCTCAGCCAGTGAATTATTCACATCTTTAATTTGCTCACTTAATGACAGTGTTCTGTAATCAGAGTGCAGAGACTGCTGCCTATGCATTATGTATGATGCTCAGGACTTAAATGCAGGACATTATGAAGCTCTCAGTGGTTCAGTAATTAGTTTTCCACAAGACAGGATTTAGATATTCACAGATAAAAGTCCACAGTTGGATAATGCTAAGATTGCAACACAAAATAACAAAGGAAAGGAAGCTCAAAGTTTGGACTGAAACTTTGTCTCTAGGGTCTTGTCTACGGTGGAAACAGAATCATGCCACCTGAAATAGTTGCCTAGCTCTGATCACATGTTTGAAAACTGTTTTTGAACAAAGTTGTAGCAGGCAAGGCATTTGAACAATTTCAGTGGACCAGGGGGGGGAAAGATAAAACCTTTTTAATTAGTGTTCACAGAAGCCCTGCAATATATCCTCCTAACAAGTCTGTAGTATGCATCGCAGGCATTCTCAATGTGCTTTGTAACTTAGTTAGTGCAAATGCAAATCAGGTTACAATAGTGTTTGGCTGTAATTGTGTTTATAAAAGGGTTACATGCCCAAATGGAGATTGAGCTTGCTCATGATTTTGTTCCAATTGCTTCTGAGGGAAAGTTTGAAAATCAAATGAGATATTAAGTAAATCTGGGGATGAAAGGAAGTAGATCTGAATTGTCAGTGCAACTTTGAAATTTCTAACACTTGTCAGTTTGTAGTTGTCAGTTTTTCCTTAATGATGCTAAGGTTGTTCTGTCATAAATTATATAACTTTAATGGATTACACAGAACCATTAATGATATTTTAAAAATATATACAAATTTTGGGAAAACATTTCACAGTATCATTTCTAAAGTTTACTAACTCAAAATCTCTAAGTTTTTATTTTTTTAAATAAAAACAACATTTGGTAGACTATATATTTTTGAGAACTTAAATATAAATATTTAATAATAAAGTTTCATTGCTTTATCATTCTTTAGTCTAAAATTTTTTCTCATTTACGAAATCTAGTAATTGATATCCAAAATCAGAATGCACAGTAATACTTTTAAAAAACAGTCCTCTATAGCTTAGAACACTTTATAAAAGAAAGTTGAGAAACCTCATAAGCAAACATGGTGTTTAGTGAAAGAATGAAGGAGTCAAATTTTTAAAAATTACATTCTACCATACATTGTCACAAATTCTAAATTAAAAAAAAAAAAATAAGCCATGTCTCCAAATTTGACTCCTAACTTCTAGAACTGAAAAGTGACTTTAACAAAATAAAAAGTTTTTCGTAAATGTTTAAGAAACTATTTTCTTGTGATACTTAGAACATACCTTTTGGGAAAGGATGCTTGGTTGGAGACAGAATTAAGACACTGGGCATCTGAGCAAGTGACTTGGCTTTGTCTTGGGTTTGGATCAGATTAGCATGCATGGATGAATAACAGGTGACAGTCAGGTAGTGGCAGTGGTACGTCAATAGAGTTAAAAAAGAAAAGAAAAGGACAGAAAAGAAATAATTGGGAATTAGGGAACTTGAGTTCTACTCCCACTTCTGCCACAAAACAACTATAGACTTGTTACAGGGATAAATGAGGTAGGAGAAGTGAAAGTTCTTTGAAAATTAAAGAACTATACAGAAATAAGGGAGCTATTTTAAGGATTAACATAAAACTAAATGTATTTCTTTGAACCTGTTCATTATGGCAGGGACTATCATTCAGATTTGCAACCCTCTATAATGCCAAAATGTCAAAATATTCTCAATTAAATCAATTTAAATTTAATTAAATAAAAATTCTAGCAAAAGAGCTAGAATTTGGGTGCTTTCTTCCTCACCAAAAGTCAATTAATATATTAATCAATGAATCAATCAATAACTGACTACGCTTAATTTATTTTTTGATCACCTATTGAGCACTTACAATGCTAGCAAACATAACATGATACTCTCTCCTCATTCTTCTGAGGTGGTATCTTCATATTCCAGGTGAGAAATTAAAGCCTAAAGAAGTCACTTGTCAGCATCACACAGCTGGTGAGTGGCCGTGTTGGAATTCAGCCAGCTTTAGGTCCTCAAGTCTTAACCAATAAACTATATTTCCAGTTCCAAGGCCCTCTGCTAAGTGCTGAGGTAAGGTAAATTGAATGAGGTTCCTGCCTTGAAACTGCTCACAGTGGTGGTAATGGTTGCATTTCTTCCATCCAGATCAGTTGTAGGTCAAGACTCTTGCTTTTCAAAGTGCAGTCTATAGACCAGCAGCATTGACATCATCCAGAACAAGGTGTGGGTACTTCTCAAACACTAACGTGCAAATCTGGTTAAGATGTAGATTCTTATTCAGTAGGTCTGATGTGGGACCCAAAATGTTTTCAATCAAGTGTTCTGGTGAGGCAGTGTTGCTGTTTGGGGAAGCCTCCATTTAGTGTGTTCTAGAATTTGTCTTGTTTCCCAGTGTGTCTAAGGCAGGTGCAGTGTACCTGATTCCTCAGTGAATCCTAGTTTTCCTCCAGTTCTGATGTTCTCTTGGTCTAGGTAGAAGAGCTTCTACCGTGGTTTCCTGACTTTGTCCCTCTGCTGCCCTGAGTCCCAATCTACATAGCTGTGGCCCTGCCTGCCTGCTTAGCTGTAGCTTAGAACTTCTTATAGGTCTGAGTCCACACTCCCAGTTACCAGCAGTGCCCTATTTTACCTCTGTTGTGACATCAGCCTGGTTGAGGATCTTCATTACTTTGCATCAGAATCAACTGTGAAGCTTATTAAAATCCTGCAATTCCTCTTAGCCCCACTCTCCTAGATTCTAATTTCTGAGTGGGTCCTAGCAATCTTTTTTTCTTTTACAAAGTTTAATAGTTGATTCTGATGGGCAGCACATGCTAAGAACAACTTCCCTAGGGGACCCTGCTGTGCTCTGAACTGATGGGAACCCTTTGGAAAGTGATACCAGCATGGCTTGGGTTCAAGTTTGCAATGCACTGAGAGCATTTTCTCTATGCCTTTATGTTAGCAAACATAGGGACGACTTAAAACTTTGCTGAGCTAGCTTCAGGAAGACTTTGCTGAGTGATTGGCATTTGAATTGGATAGCCAATGAATGAATTGGTCCTTTTTTCAGGCCAAAGGAATAGCATATGCAAAGACATTGAGATAAAAATGAGAAAAGCATCTTAAACACACATCCATTTTGACAGAAGTGTTTAACACATGGAGATAAAATAATAAAGATAGGTAGAGCCTCACTTTTAGGACCTCATGTGTTAAACCAAAGCGTTTACACTTTATTCTACAGACTGTGAGAATTATCAGAGGTTAAGATGGAAAACAAGCGAATCAGATGTGTGTTTCAGAAAGATAATCTTGGCATTGAGGGAGATGAATTTAGTGGGGCAAGATTGAAGGCAAAGAGACCAGTTAGGCCACTATGGTAATAGAGTATAAGTGAGATGGGGAGGGATGCTTTCCTTGTGTCACACACCTGGGCCCTAAACCTAACCTCCTCTGTCTCAGCCACTGATGAGGGTCTTTTTCACACTTAAATTTTATAACAACAGTCTTCAATTTAGACATTATAAATGGCATGACCTTGAGAATTCAGGGAACCCAGAGCTTTTATGAGCCATCACTTGTTCTTACAGAACTGGATTATTATATTTTATAGTGCTGAGACAGCTAGCTCTAGGGTACTTCCCTCGGGAGCTGCTTAGAGCTTTTAAGGTAATTATTTGGGAACAAAATCTTCTACAATGGCCTAAGAGAAATTTGAAACCAGTTAATGAGTAGCAATAGGAATGTCAGTGGTTGGGAGAATTGTGTCTAGGCCTGCTGAATGCACTGCTTTTGCCCAGGCTTTGGGGAGAGACTTTGCAGTAGCCTTGATCCACCTTGATTTTTTTAGGTCTTGCCTCTGTATTTGTGCCTTTTGGAATGACAGCTCAAGTCTGTGGTCTTTTAAAAGTCAGCATAAATGTATTGCTTCATTAGCCTTCATTCACTTACTTCGAGTTAGAAAGCTCATGCAATTCTAACAACTACATATATCGCATCATAGAACATATTTTGGAGGCAATAATGCTCACTCTCAGGTGTGCCTAGACATTTTAGCTAGTTTTCGATCCAGTCTAGTTCCTCTGTCTTCCACTTCTCTTCGGTACTTCCTTGTTCGTAGCTGAATTCTGTCTTCCCTGACTCTATACCTGCATGTGCTTATGTGGTAAACTGAATAATGGCCCCCTGATGGTATCCACTTTGTAACTTCCAGAACCTGTGAATATGTTACCTTATACAGTAATCCTTCCTTATCCATGGTTTTGCTTTCTGTGGTTTCAGTTACTTGTGGTCAACCATGGTCTGAAAATTTTAAATAGAAAATTCCAAAAATAAACAGTTCATAAGTTTTAAATCATTTACCATTCTGAGTAGCATGATGAAATATCTCACCATCCTGCCTTGTCCCATCCAGGTGTAAATCACTCCTTTGTCCACCGTAATCCCTACTGTATAAGTTACCTGCCCATTAGTCACTTAGTAGCTCTCTTGGTTATCAGATGGACTCTCAAGGTAATGCAGTACTTGTGTTCAAGTAAGCCTTGTTTTACTTAATAATGGCCCCAAAGCACAGGAGTAGTGATGCTGGCATGTTATACATTTGTTGTATTTTACAATTGTTGTTAATCTCTTACTCTGCCTAATTTATAAATTACATTTTGTCATAGGTATGTATGTATAGGGAAAAACATAATATATATAAGGTTGGTTACTATCCTTGGTTTCAGGCGTTCACTGGGGATTTTGTATCCCTCACGGATAAGGGCAACTATTATATGGCAAAAGGGACTCAGCAGATATGATGAAGAATTTTGAAATGGGAATTATTCTGGATTTTCTGGGTGAGGCCAATGTAATCACAAGGGTCTTTATAAAAGGTAGGCAGGAAAGTCACAGTCAGAGAAAGAGATTAGGAGGTGCTACCCTGCTGGATTTGAAGATGGAGGGGCCATGACCCAAAGAATGCAGACATCCTCTAGGAACTGGAAAAGGCATGGAAACAAACTTTACCCTGCAGCCTCCAGAGGGAACTAGTCCTTCAGAGGTATTGGCTTTAGCCCAGTGAAACTGATTTTGGACTTCTTACATACAGAACTATAGGACAATAAATTTGTATTATTATTATTATTATTATTTATTTTTTTTTTTTTTGAGACAGAGTCTCTCTCTGTTGCCCAGGCTAGAGTGAGTGCCGTGGCGTCAGCCTAGCTCACAGCAACCTCAAACTCCTGAGCTCAAGCGATCCTCCTGTCTCAGCCTCCCGAGTAACTGGGACTACAGGCATGCGCCACTATGCCCGGCTAATTTTTTCTATATATATTTTTAGCTGTCCATATAATTTCTTTCTATTTTTAGTAGAGATGGGGTCTCGCTCTTGCTCAGGCTGGTCTCGAACTCCTGAGCTCAAACGATCCGCCCACCTCGGCCTCCCAGAGTGCTAGGATTACAGGCGTGAGCCACCGCGCCCGGCCAATTTGTATTATTTTAAGCCACAAATTTTGTGGTAATTTGTTATAGCAGCAATAGGATGCTAATACAATTTATAACATACCTTCATCTGACTTGTTTTGCTGCTCAGTTTGTACTACTAATAACATTTTTATTGTTTTATTGTTGCTTTTCCTTGAATAATTCTGTAGTGGTGAGTAATTCTGTTAGTGGGTCAGCACACTCGTACTTTCTGAGCTTCCATTTCCTCACTTACTGACAAAAGTATTACTGCCTAGGAGCTGGGTAACTATTGAGGCTGTTCTGAAGTGAGTGACATAAGGCAAGTGTATAGCATTTCACACAGTGTCTGATGTATAGTAGGTGTACAATGGATGCAGTTTCTGTCTCTTTGTGGGGTTTTAACAAGCCTATTGTTGGGATTTTACTCACTATGTTGGAGAAATTCAAAAGCTATTTTGCATGTTACAGCTCACAGCATAGAATAGTTTCATTTAGGATTTAGATTAATAAATTTTTAGTGCTAATGACATTTCTAGATTGACTTTATTTTCTTCAATCCATTTTCAGTTTCATTTAAAAGATATTGATTTTGAATTCCTGACTTTTGTGGTAAAATAGTTCTTATTCATGGCAATATCTACACTGTACATATTAAACTAGCTAAAGCTTAGCAGAACATCTTTTTTTCCTCAGGATTCTTTTCTCCCCCTCCTGTCATATTTTCTGAGCTTTTTCTACACACATATACAGAATCTACTCATAGTCCACGGTACAATTAGTGTCCTACACAGGAAGAAGCTGTGAGGGTTAAATGAGAAAGCAGGGGAAAGTACTTTGTCAACTCTTTTGCTATACAGTGTAATTTGTTGGTACACTGTTGCATTTACAAGGTTCTGAGCTCCTTGAGAATAATACCGTATATTATTTCTTTGGATTTCCAAGGCCTTACAAGACTTGTTAAATAAATTACTAAATAAAAGTTAGCACTGAATTCTAGTCTGGGCAACAGAGTGAGACCCTATCTCAAAAAAAAAAGAAAAACTAAACTAAATAAAAGTTAGAAAATTAGAGAAAAGGAAAGGCAATGACAATAAGAGTTGGAAAAATGGAAAAGAACTAAATTTGCTAGTTCTTTGAGTAGCCTCATTCACTATTTGTCTCAGAAATGGCTGCAGATCTCTGTATTTGAGCCCCCAGACTATGCACAGCTGGAGTGTGACCTCTAAACCTCCCTCATTTGCGCTTGTCTCAGTAATTGACCCACTGGGGCTGGCATGTAAATGCTACCTTTCCCTATGTTAGTTGCCTATTACTTCTATAACAAATAACCATGAATATAGTGGCTTAAAATGACATATACTTGTTATTTTACAGTTCTGAAGGTATGAAGCCCAGTACAGCTCTCACCAGACTAAAAACAAGGTGTTGCAGGCTGTATTCCCTTCTGGAGGCTCTGGGAGAGAATCTGTTCCTGTCTATTTGAGTTGCTGGCAGAATTCAGTTCCTAGTGATGGTGGGGCTGGGACTTCGTTTTCTTGCTTGCTGTTGTCTTAAAGACATTTCTGGCTTCTAAAGGCCACCCTCATTCCTTGGCTCATAGTGCCTTTCCTTCATTTCTAAAACCCACAAGGGCAAGTTGAGTTGCTCTCTCACTTCAAAACTCTCCTCCTTCTTCGTACCATCTTCTTGATGCTCTTTTTTCCTCCCTCTTTCAATTTCAAGGACTCCTGTGAATACATTGGGCCCACCTGGATAATCCAGAATACTCTCCTCATCTAAAGATCGTTAACTTAATCACACCTGCAAAGTCCCTTTTGCCTTTAAGGTAATATATTCACAGGTTCCAGGGATTAGGAAGTGGATAGCTTTAGGGGACCATAATTCTGCCTACTGCAGAATTGTAATTGACAGTATTTGCCCATGGTTGTTCCACATTTTGTTTTCTGGTTTGTGTCAGATCATTTTCAGCCTCTCTGTAAACCTCAGTTATCCAGTCTTAGAACTCTATTAGGCATCTGGTTCAACTCCTTTGTCAATTCTAGTTTTTCTGCAATATAAAGTCATTCTCCCCCCAGTTTATTTCCATTCAGTTAGATTCAATTCAATCAGAGTTTATTGTCTACTGAAAACATTCCTTGTATGATAAGGTAAGGTATGGAGTTTGTAGTCTGCTTGTGGAGATAAGACATAGTCACATGAGATAGAGAAAAATGCAAGGTGGAATACAATCATATACCACGTGTACATGACAGACTAGGGGGCTAGGAGTGGAAGACTGACATGCTTTGGTGGGGTTAGGAAAACAAGGTTGTAATTGTGCCTGGCTCAAGAAATTCATATGCTGTGTGATTTAAGGAACAATGGGAAGTTCTTTCTACTTGAAAATATCTCCCTACATGGCCTGAAGTTTGTTGTTTCACTTTGTTGCTATTAGATCACATTGATTTGGTTTAAAAAGCATCCTCTTTTACCAGGCCATCCTGTAGAAATCTTGCTCTGGGTGTATATTCTTAATTTTTTATTAAACTAATTTGTACTAATGCCTGTGCTTTAGTTTGAATCACTATCTGTAGATCTTTAAAGAATATTTTCTCTCTAAATTTGTTGTGCTGGTAACTTGATAGGATTTCTAGCAGCAGGCATTTTGGGACCTCAATAATGCATAAGTGGAGTAAGTCGGGACCAGGTGGGAATAAGGTTTGGAAAATTGATCTGGGCTAGGACACCTTTCATTCTTTCTTGATGCCCCTAAAAATGATTAACATAGCAGTAGGGCTGACTCCCATGGAGTGTGACCAGGAGTCCATATTCCAGGGTACAAGGGGAAATAGTTTAAGTCTGAGGCAAACTACCATTAACATCACAGAAGTTCTTAAAATGATAAGTAGGGACCCAGCCACAGAAATATCTGGACAGAATAGGTAATTTTAGAACCAGAACCTTGTGTCTGAGGATACACAAATCTAAGTTCTAGCCCCATTAGGGAGAGGTGGCTGACAAGAGGTAGATAAATGGGGATTCCATTTAGACTAGAGTTCAGAAAAGGGACTTGAATGTAAAATGGAAACCATGGCTGAAGCCCAGCGTAGAGTGGGACAAAAGGTCCACCCTGGGGCTTGGAAACCCTGGCATGATGGGAGATATGGACTTCAGCTGACAGGACAAATTTCAAACCTTTGGGACCATGACTCTAATATCCAGTCAGGCCTCATTCTCATTGTCTCAGGCAAGGCAGGACTCTCTAATTGTTGTTCTTCAGGACTGTAACTGGGCATGGCCAGTTTCTGATTGTCAGCCTGAGAGAAATAGAAAGAGCACAGTCAGTCTCTATTAGGGTTCTGATGGTAAGAATAATATCACAGAAATTTGTCCCACCTGTGTTCTGGAGTTTGTCTAATGCCACATGACTCTAGTCATGATTGAATTAAACTAACAAGTTTTTTTCTCCTATTAAAGTGTTATTCTAAATCGTGGTCATAAAATTGTTTGATCATTTTCTTCATTTTCTAAGCTAAAAACTTAGGTTGGGTTTTGACTGAATTCAAGCTCTTTGAAGATAAAATGAGAGGCAGTAAGTTCCCTGAAACTTGAAAGTTTCGAACGTGTATTGGATGACCACTTGGCAGATTAAACAGGTGACATTTAATGTCCCTCCCAATCCTAAAACCCCACCCAAATCAGGATAATGTCAAAACGATTAGACTTCACAGACATTATTTTAATTTATTGAACACCTGGCTTCTTTTAAATTTTAGAAAAACACTTGTTAATTAGAAAAGAGATATTAAAAAGGGATAATTTTCATTAAGCATGCTTGGCCATTTTAAATTACTTTCTTCAATTTAAAATCCCCTTAATACACTGATTACTTATTGGATAAACCAATAATCTATGATTTGCAGTAAAATGCAAATTTATGCATAAGTATTTAAATGTTACAGATAGTCATATCCATTGAGGATCCTTTTTTTTAAAAACATAAAATCCATTTGGGTATATCTTATTACATAGTTGTTTGTTTTAATGCTAGAATAAACCCAAAGTTTGTCTCCTAGTTGCATAGAATTTCAGTGGCTTTTTAATTGCAATTAAGCTCACAGTTTTCAAAGTTTTTTTTAGAAGAAGGGCCTGTATGTCTGTATTTAAGATGTGTGTTGCCCTAGGTAATGCTGTCACCCAAACAATCCCTGCTGTGCCTGTCTGCGAAGAAGGAAGTCCACAAAAATAGTGTGTGATTTTGGGATTGGTGTGTATACCTAGGAATAGGGTTCAGTGAGAAAGAGCTTTTCTAAACTTTTGCTTTGGTGCCTTCAGTTCAAGCCTGGAATCACAGAATTTTTATGCTTCTAAGGTCATTGGTGATGACTCTCATTTTACAGATGAGGAAACTGAGTCACAGGTTGAGTGGCTTATCAATTCCTTTGTTCTCCAAGCTCCTTTATCTTCAATTTGACCCTGACCATCTGTTCAATTATTACTCTTGTTTTAAAGAGCAGGAGAGAGTGAGTTGGACAAGATCACACTGTCGGTAGATGGGAGTCATGTTGCCTTCCCATTTGGTGTGCTTGCACAGTATGTCTTTCCATTTTTATTTCTCTAATGACTACAGGGTGACTAAATCAAACCTTATTTGTCTGACAGTAGGTTAAATAAAGTTACAATGTAGAACATTAAATCTCATACTCATTTATTGTAAACTGGTGTCTGTAAGGTTTGGGAGTAATGAAGATAGTTTTTTTCCTAAGGCATTTACTAAACTTTATCATGTGCAGTATATATTTTAAAAATAGTATTAGATGCAAATTATACTTATGATATCATGATATTTACAGGTTTTAGAGTGGTTAGCATTTTAAAAATAAATTGCTATTTATATAGTAGTATGTCATTTATTGACTTGTGATTGTTAGTATTAATGAATATTGTCATATGTAACTAGAACATTCAGAATTAGAACATTATCAAACAGACACTTGACGATTCAGGCCAAAATTTCTTATCAGAATTTTAATTTCATAATGTTGTACATTATAAATAATTAAATTTCTTTCTTTTGATCTCTATGTGCTAATTTATAAAAATATTCTTAACTACCTGCCTAAAGGTAGAGGTAGACAGGAATTTTGATTGCAGTCTTCTTACATCTTGTGTCCTAAGAAGTTGCTTTAACAAAAAATCCCTTCTTCCCTTTTTCCCTTCCTCTCCCTCCCTCCTTCTTTCTCTCTTTCTCTCCTGCCCTCTGTTTCTCTTTCTTTCTTTCCTCTGAGCCCAGATGTGAGGCTCCTGGAGTTTTGCTGCAGAGAAATCCCTAGCATAGGGAAGATACTTCCAAGCCACCTTTCCTTGACCTCCGTGACTCTATCTAGACTCACTGTTAGGCTCTTCACGATATACCATTTCTTCTACTCTTATAATATTCCTGAAACCTAAGCATTGCATTATGATTGCCATTCTACAAATGGGGAAACTGAGGTTCTGAGAGGCAAATTGTGTCCAAAACTCATTCAAGATGTCCTGGCTACCACACTTAACTTCTTATTAATATTTCATTTTTGGGACAGAAAGAATGAGAATAAAAGATCCACATTGGCACTTTACATACATATAGCACTTTAGAAATTTTTCTTTATTTCCTAGTTCATTGTATGTTATATGTATATTACAGTGTTCTCTAGAGGACTAATTTGGTAAAGATAATAGTAATATGTGTTAAAAACTTGCTGTATGGCAGGCACTATGCTAAGTGCTTCATATACATTATCTCATTTCATCCTCACAGCAATCCTATGAAGTAGAAATTATCTTCATTTTTAAGGTGAGAAAATGAGGCTTAGAGAGATTAAATAGCTTGCTCAAGGTTACTGCTGCTTAAACCAAATCTAACTGCAAATTTTTATCCCCTAACTGCTCTACTCTGCTGCTTGCGCTATACCTAAGGCCCTTGTTCTTTCCCTACAGCATTTCTTCTCTTTAGGAAACAGTTGCAGGGGAATGACTTTTACACTACCACTGTGCTATTAGGAACCACTGCTGCTGACCAACGCCCTCAAATTTTAGTGTGTTTGAAAATTATCTGTGTTGTTTTCTAAGGCAAATGGTCCTAGACATTTCCGAAATTTTCATATTAAACTAGTTATTATAAAATTTAAATGAATTAGAGTTGCTTAGTGGTAAAACCCTAAAACTTGATATTGTCAATGAATGTCTAAGTAAATAATCATTTCTCGACTAATTTTTTTTTATAAAATCAGATTTTATAAAGTCAGTTGCTTTAAGAAAACTGTGTGGTGCCTTATCTTTGTAACTCATATAATTTGGGATATAATCAGAAATGATTTTTTTAGTAGAAATGTATTTTTAGAAGCCCCAGTTAAAAAAATGTTACACATAGATTCAATCAGTGAGAATACTGGATATATATATTCAGTTAAACACAAAAATGTGGAAGCAGGAGCAGTTAATAGCAGTTGCAGTCAGAAAGGATCTTTATTTTTGTTTCTCTGCCCTTTTAAATTGCTTTAAGGGGCAGAGAAAGATGGCCCTAGCTTATCTGCTACTGAATGGAAACATAGACAATTCTATCAATTTTCTGCTCTCTTGTAGGTCCTACGTTGTCTGTAACTCTCAATTCAGTAAAGAAAAGTGTCTACTCCCATGTATTGACAAACACTTCCATCTTCATTCAAAATTACAGTTACTTCCTTACCCCAGCTGAAGCTTTTTGCAGGTAGGAGGAATCCAAGTAGGGGGTGTGGGCCTTCCTTTCTGTTCCCCACTTCAATGCTTCTTTAAAAATGTGGTTCTATGGACTAGCAGCATGGGCAGGGAAGTTGTTAGCAATGCAAATTCTTGGGCCTCACCCAGACTTACTGAACCAGAAACAACAAGTGCTCTGAGTAATTTATACACATTGAAGTTTAAAAACCCCTGCCCTATCTATTGCTTGCTTCCCTTCTCCCTTCTCAGCCTTCTTGGTAACCTTAGTTGTTTCCATGGTCAGAGCAAAGTGAAGGAGTATACAAAAGTGGTTAGAAAAGTTATTGTTTCTCTCACGTTGTTAGGTGACTTCTTGCTTTGGGGCCTAGGACTTATTTAAAGTTGGTGCTTTCTCTGGTGGCTGCTTTTTTGGAGGGCTTCACTAAGAATTTACATTAGCTCCTTTCTTCTCTGTCCCTCTTCTCCTCATCCCTCTTCCATGTGACACAGTCTGTTTTTGGGGTCTTACTGCCCATCCAGAGCCCAATCAGAGTGACCCTAGGAATGCTTTCATTTGATGTAGTTTACAGGGTACAGAGTTGTAAAATAAATAAATTTGTTCCTTAGTGAGCAAGATTGTCTTTTCTCTCCCTGACCCCCTACCATTTTCTAAGTGTAGGGAAGTCTATGGATTGATCTGGGGCTTGCTTGGTAGTATTTTGAGGTCTCTAAATCTAGAGTAAGATCATGAACTAGGCAACAGTTACAAACTGGATTAGAACTGCCTGATCATTACCTTCTGAACTAGACCCCTCTTGTACACCACTTTATATCATCTTAGCCTCACTTCTTATTCAGGGAACTATTATAGTGACCAGTTTCAGGCAGACTTTAGACTAGATTCATGTAGGTGCTATATTACAGTGCCTCAGCCTGGGCCAATTACATCTTGTTTCCTGCCTTGGCCTTCTCTCATTGCCTAGTATCTGCTGGCCTGTCATGCATGATCAAACAAATGAACTGGATACAAAGGAGTTAATACCCATGGGGCCATACTTGGCCAATAGGGAACAAATCTGATAGATAAATGAGTCGTCTTTTTAATGCCACATGGGCAATTCTGAAATGTATGTTCATAAAGCTGCTCAGAACCTCCTACACAATTACCCATAGAGGTTTCCAACTAGATAACACATCTTTGTATTGACTTTCTCACCTTCCCCACTTATTCTCCCAACCTTTATGCCTGTTCCCTGAGATCACTTCCCAAATAAATGGCCTGCCTACAAACCTTTTTCTGAGACTTTCAGAGGGACTGAGGCAAAAACACTTACCAATACCAGTCTTTCTCATTTTCTATCTTTTGAAGATTAGTGCAAACCCAAAGATTCAAGGTGATGAGTTTATATTAAACTGGTAAGTTCATATCTTCAAAAGGGAAAGTCTGCATTTTGTTGACTTCAGTTGAATAATTTGATAACCAAGAATTGAAATTACCCATAAGTGATTCATGAATATGGGTAATAGGAACTGAAATAACTCTTAAGTGTCCATCTTCTATGGAGGCAGGGCACACTGGACTAGACAACTTCTTTGAGAAAGACTGAAGATTTCAGTGACTACTTTCAGATGGAGGCATTTTTTGGTATGTTTCAGGAAGATTAAAAAACTTGGTGTTTATCTAATTTCACAAGTGGCTATACACCAAAGAGATGGCTTATTGTTGGCTTTAAAATAAAAGGAGGATATGCTTACCACAATTCAGAGTTTTCTTGGGTGACAGTGATGCCAGTATTACCTCCAGCTGGCTTTGTGCTACACAGAAGAAGCCATACAAATGCATTGTCTTTCTTAGCCTCAGAAACTATCATAGTTGAAGCTAGCCAGTCGTTTCTGAAAACTGGCTATGGACTAACTATATCAAAATCACTGAAAAAGCTTTTTTAAAAACACATGTTCCTGAGTTCTATCTCTGGAGGTATGGATTGGGTCTGGGGTTTGGGCGGTGGTGGCCTGGAGCTAGCTGGCTTGTCTTGATTTGTGAAAACTGATTGTGCATCTTTCTTCCTAACTCCATGTTGAGTGACTTCATGTTGGTAGCTTGAAATCAGCTCTAGTGGGAGTATTAATACCACAGAAATTGGCAGATGCTACAAATCAGATATTTTCCCCTCTAGAGAGCTGATTATAAAACATTTATTAACAGATCACTGGACTGGGACCATAGATCCAATATAACCTCCCATCCAGGAAAGGAATCCATTTTTTAGGAATGTTATTGTTTGTATTTCTAATTTAATATGAGCTATTAGTATGAAAGTACAATTAGCCATTTATACATTTTTTTGGCAAATTTAATGTTTAAGGTATATCCATTAACTCAACTCTTCTCTTCTCTTCTCTTCTCTTCTCTTCTCTTCTCTTTTCTTTTCTTTTCTTTTCTTTTCTTTTCTTTTCTTTTCTTTTCTTGAGACAGAGTCTCACTTTGTTGCCCAGGCTAGAGTGAGTGCCGTGGCGTCAGCCTAGCTCACAGCAACCTCAAACTCCTGGGCTCAAGCGATCCTCCTGCCTCAGCCTCCCGAGTAGCTGGGACTACAGGCATGCGCCACCATGCCCGGCTAATTTTTCTATATATATATATATATTTTTAGTTGTCCATATAATTTCTTTCTATTTTTGGTAGAGACGGGGTCTCGCTCTTGCTCAGGCTGGTCTCGAACTTTTGACCTTGAGCGATCCACCCGCTTCGGCCTCCCAGAGTGCTAGGATTACAGGCGTGAGCCACCGCGCCCAGCCTCCATTAACCTTTTGTATTAGAAATATTATTGAAATTATCTTAATAAAAATACCAACTTGACTTGTACTACAGCAACTATGTGTAAATTACCTCCTCTTTGGTGCCTTATTGGGTTTTCTAAAGGAAAACCAGTCCCCATTAACTTAACTCCCTATGTGATGCTGTTCGACAAAATTTAAATATTTATCTGGTTTGGTTTAATCACAGGTATTAGAATAATTATTTTAACAGAAATGTGGATTATATATTCTCCCATTATAATTTAATGAACTATTGCTATGCTAAATCAAATCATTACCATGGCAAGATTTCATCTGGAATTTGGAGATGGGGGAGATAGCCCATTAGAGAGCGGTTCCTATTTCCCTTCCCTATGGTACTGCTGATTATTAAACATTAGACTCACTGAAGTTGGGAAATTCAGTACATATTTACAAAAAGAAGGAACGATAATTTTCAACACAATGCCTATATTTCTGTACCTAGCAATAATGATTTAAAGACCAGTTAAGATCATTTATGTCACTTCCAACAGAGTTTACAGTGATAAACTTGAAATACAAAAATAACAATTTGATTTTAACAACAAGGGGAAATGTCAAATTGTTCAATATACCACAGTATTCTGAAAATTGAATTAGATGTGAGAAAGAAATGTATTCTGGCCTCAGCTTCATCATTTCCTATTAAAGCACCATGAGTCAATGCACATAATCTTTCACAGTCTTGATTCCTTATTCTTGAAACTAGTGTATTTGTGTTACATAGTTTATTCTGAGGACCAAATGAGATAATGCATGTGTGAGCTATTGGAATACTCTATATTACTCCTCAAATGCAAGAACTCATTAATATTACTTTTTTATTTCAAAGACTTAGGAAGGGCATTATTTTTTTATTAAATATGATTCAATCTAAACACATGTATATATCTAGTGTTGATAATCCCTTGTTAGAAGTTTAAATGACTGAATGAGTCTTAATTTGCCATTGATAGATATGGTTGCCTTATTTTGGATGCCATGTTGATGCTTATGAACAGATTTTTAAAATTTAAATAAATCTGTCTTAATAGATACATGCTTTATTTTGCAATTACTTTATGTAAGAATGACTGTATGGTTAAAATATCTTTTATCTTATGAGAATGTGGTAGTATAAATAAGAAAATAATAGCTAACTTATGGAGTTCTTACTATGTAGGAGGAACTATGCTATAGAGTAGGTATTATAGTATCTCAATTTTTTTCAGATGAAAAAACTAAGACTTAAAGAGCATAATCAACTCTTCCAAGTCTAACAGCTAGAAAATGATAAAGTTGAGACTCAGAAATTATTTCACCTGACACCAAAGCTCAAACTCTAAAACAAAATGCTGATACTGCCGCTAGTATTATTCACTTTTGCCTTTATTTGCACCTTATCCTCATCACTATGTATGAATGTATATGCTGTATATAAAACTGTCCCTATGTTTAACAATGGCTACAAACTACCTGTTATCCTGACAGTCTATGATTTCTGTCAATCTCATTCATAGTAATAGGTAACTGTAATAAATGGTTTTACTTTATTAATTAAATCCAGATTTTCCTTCAAAGGATACTATTATTTGGTTTATTAGAGGATTATAATAAAAATTATAATTTTTATTATAATCCTCACAAAAGCCATAGATATTATAATCCCTATTCTGCAGATAAGAAACTGAGATGGAGAGCACCTTGCCTGGGGTCACGCAATAGCTTAGTGGCAGAGCTGGAATTCAGACTGGTCCCCCAAACTCCCTAGCTCATCATTTTCTCACTAACAACACATGACACACCATGTGTGGAACACCAGAGGGGTTAGAGTTGGTCATCTCTGGATTCCATTGTGATTTCAAAGCTTTGTTGATTGAGGTGGAAAAGTTAAGCTTGTGCTACATTTATGATTTTTTAAACATTTTAATATATTTTATATTTAATATAAATATAAATATATTTAATAATATATTTTATTTACCCAATATATCTGAAATATTATCATTCTAACATGTAATTAGTATAAAAATTATCAACAAGGTATTTTACATTTATGATTAATTGACAAATTGAAGGCCGAGCTATCATAGTCCTCAAGGTAATGTGTCTTGGTTCCAAACCAGGGACCTCTGAGAGAATAAATGCTTTATGCCCTTCTTCTGGAATTATAATTGATATGTAAGCCACTTATTAAAATTATGATGTTATTCGAAATTGTGTCCAAGTAATTTTTAGACTTTGTATAAACTGGAGTTTGGATGGTAAAGAATGATGCTTACATTAGAATCTTTAAAATTATAAGATCTTACATTTTGTTTGGAAATCACTATATTCTAAATTCAGGGAATGAGTTGCAGAGGGAGCACTAACCTCTTTGTATTTATTATTATGTAACTTGTATCATGGCATCCTCAAAATGGGCTTTTAGGTTATTACTCAGATGGAATAAAGCAGATTTTGTTTTTATGAGTAGAGGATAATATAGTACATCTCTCATAAAAACAAACCCAAATCTTCATATCCAGAGATTTATTTTGGTTTTCTAATTAAAAATGTAACAAACAAAAAAAGTTGTTCTAGAATTAAGAAGAAACTAAAGAAAAATATACCAATTAAAATATCAATTTGGCAGAAACTTTAAAAGAGAAGTGTGTTTCTTAAATGTACTGAAGTTTTAAATAAAACCTTATAGGGAATTTTATTCATGTGTAGGCAGTCAAAAAATATCTCAAGTTGGCCAGGTGTGGTCGCTCATGCCTGTAATCTTAGCACTTTTGGAGGCTTAGGCGGGAGGATCACTTGAAGCCAAGAGTTTGAGACCAGCCTGAGCAACATAGTGAGACCCCCATCTCCATAAAATTGAAAATAAAAATAAAGAAAATTAGCCGGGCGTGGTGGAGCACATCTGCAGTCCCAGTTACTTGAGAGGCTGTGGCAGGAGGATTGCTTGAGCCCGGGAATTTGAGATTGCAGTGAGCTATGATAGCGCCACTGCAATCTAGCTTGGGCAACAGAGGAAGACCCTGCCTGTCTCAAAAAAGGAAAAAAAAAAAAAAAAAAAAATCTCAAGGTGAATGAGGATAGGGAGGTATTCTTCCCAATACTTGAAGTTAGTGTTAATTTGTAGGAAAATTTTCTCAGAAATTAAGTAGGGGTGATTTCATGTCCACATTTACACGTAGTCAAGAGTGTTTAGATGGCTTCAACCTCAATAGCCACTGTCAGAGCAACATCTTGTTAGTTGATTTTGAATTATTTGGGTGTATCTGGATTGTTTCCCATGATATTTTCTTACGTGTTTAATACTGAACTTTGTTGGATGAAATTAGCTGTAGTGGACTCTATTATTTCAACTTTAAATTCTTTAACAGTGAAAGATTTAGAAACCTCAATGGAGAATGATACAAGTATATATTATTTTTTATTTTTCTAATTTAATCTTTTAAAAAATTGAGATATAATTAACATACCATAAAATTCACTATTTTTTTCCTTAACATTCTTCAAATTTTACGGATTGAAAAATTCACCATTTTGAAGTATATTGTTAAGTGGGTTTTCGTAAATTCACAAAGATGTGTAATCATCACTATTATTTAATTCCATTACTCCAAGGAGAAACCCTGTATGAGTTAGCACTCACTCCCCATAATCCCCACTCCCCAGGCCCTGGTAACTACTAGTGACTACTATTAATATCTGTCTGTGGATTTGCCTACTCTGGACATCTCATATAAATGGAATCATACAATATGCAGCATTTTATGTCTATCTCCTTTCATGTAAAAATGATTTAAAGTTTATCTATGTCGTAGGATGTATCAGTAAGTCATTCTTTTTTATGACTGAATAATATTTCATTGTATGTATATGTTACATGTTGTTTATCCATTCATAAGTTGATAGACATTGGAGTTGTTTCCACATTTTTGCTATTATGAATAATGCAACTGTGGGCATTTGTGTACAAGTTTTTATGTGGACATATGTTTTCATTTCTCTTGGGTATATACTTAGGAGTAGAATTGCTGGGTCATATGGTAACCTTATGTTTAAATTTTTGAGAAATGCAAAGCTCTTCTACATTGGCTGTACCCTTATGCATTCCCACCAGCAATGTATGAAGGTTCAAATTTCTTCACGTCTTTGCCAACACTAATTATTTTATGTTTTTTTTAATTACAGCCATCCTAGTGTGTGTAAAGTGGTATGCCATTGTGGTTTTAATTTCTACTTCTCTAATGACTAATGATGTTGAACATCCTTTCATGTGTTTATTGGCATTTTATATATCATTCATATATATTTAAATGCTTTGACTATTTTGAATTGGGCTATTTATCTTTTTATCTTTGAGTTGTAGGTGTTCTTTATATATTTTGTATATATACCAGAATATATATTCTATATATATGTATATATATACACACACATATATATATTCTTTATATATACCAGATATATGATTTGCAAATATTTTCTCTCTGCTGGGTTGTCTTTTCACTTTCTTGATAATGTCCTTCAACACACAAAATATTTTGTTTTGTTTTTTATTAAAAGCCTTTATTCATTTTTTATTTGAAAATGAATCTAAATTATGTGCTTTTTTCTTTGATTTTTTTTTTTTTTATAGAGATGGGGTCTCACTGTGTTATGTTGCTCAGGCTGGTTTGGACTACTGGGCTCAGGTGATCCTCCTGCCTCAGCCTCCCAAGGTGCTAGGATTATAGGAGTGAGCCACCATGCCTGGCCTTTAGTAGTTCTTTTTATGTATCTCCTACATGAATATGCCAAGCTAATTCTTACCTAGAATCCTTTGTACTTGCTGTTTTTCCCCCTCTCCTTGGAAAGCTTTCTCTAGATATTTGTATAGCTGCTACATTTTTCATCCTTGAAATCTTGGTCCAACTTGATCCACAGAGGTTTCTCCTGACCACCTCTAGCTAAAATATTTACTCTGCCTTCCTCTTGTCCATTGCTTATATTCTATGTTATATTAGCTTGTATTATCTTCCAAGTTCTTATAAGTAACTGAAATAATTCATTTATTTATGTATTTATTGGACCTTTCCTCACACCAGAATTTAAGTTCTTGAAAGAAATTTTTTTAAAACCAAGTAAACACTCCTGTCTCATAGAAGCCTCTCATATATTTTTGGCTAATTTTGACTAATTATAATTAGTCAACCTGGTGACTTCTCAACCTGTGCCCCAATTTATTCCTCACTTTCCATTCATTTATTTTGTCATATGATTACTTTTTCTCTTATTTGTAAACCTAGTTTTTTAAAAGATATCTCTAAATCAAAATTCAATTACTTTATGTTGATGGAACCCAGATGTGTTCATATAAATCACATAAATAAGCTCTCAATTATTAGAGTCTTTTCTAAACTAAATAAACAGCTATGTTTTTCTTCATTTTAAAATTAATGATGAATTCCCTGTGCTAGTTTTCTATTTTTGTGAACTTTCATTTAAAATTTTATTATTATTTATTTTTTCCTGTATATTTTACCTTTTGCCAACTAGACCATAAGCTACTGGAGGCAAGAGACGTGTTCAGCCCTTTGGACACGTGTGGTGTTGAATAGAGTGATTGAGCAGAGAGTTGAGCTACTCAATAAACTCTGCTTCGTTGTTTACATGGCAACTGAAGTCAAGAAACAAAGAGAAAAAAAAGCCAAATCAACAAAACATTATTAGTAATGATCATAATATCTCTGTAACAAACTTGGTAAAAGAAAGATATTAGTATTTCTTAAAATATAGTTTATGTGTTTTATTACAAAACTTTACCAAAATGTCTCTTCTTATTATTTGAAAGCTATTGTTCATGTTATCATGGCTATAATGGCATGATTTTTGTAGCTAATTAACCTGTATAATTTAAAACCTTTTAGGGCTCCTACAAAAGAAAAGAAATTTGATATGGAAAGATACTAGAATTACACTTATGTTATGGACTGAATGTTTCTGTCCCCCTAAAATTTGTATGTTGAAACCCTACTGCCCTAACATGATGGTTCTTATTAGGAGATGGAGCCTGTGGGAGGTAAATAGAATTAGATGAAGCCATTGAGGGTAGAGTCCCCATAAATGTGATTAGTGCCCTTATAAGGGTCCCAAGAAATCTTGCTTCTCCTTACTCTCTGCCATTTGAGGATACAAAAAGTTGGCAGTCTGCAGCCCAGAAGAGAACCCTTGCCAGAACCTGAACATACTAGCAACCTAATCTCAGAATTCAAGCCTCCAAAACTGTGAGAAATAAATTTTTGTTGTTTATAAGCCAACCTGTCTATGGTAATTTGTTACAGCAGCTCAGACTGACTAAGACAACTTCTTCTAGAAAATCTTTTGCTCTCTTTAAGGAAAAAAAAAGCACACAAGTAAATGTTTTAATATCCTAGTGGGGTTAATATCTTAGTGGGGTTAAATGTATAAATTGGTAAACAATACTCTTTCAGGAAGATCTGATAGAAAATTACTTTTTCACTATAATTGAAAGAGATGTTATTACATTATAGCATTTGTGATATGCTGAACTTATTTGCAGTGTTTATAATATCTCTCATGTATTTTATGGAAGTAAGAGTTTTAGGATGTATTTATCAAATTAAAAATTGCCTCTAAGATTGTTCATTCTGTTTTCTAAACTTTATCACTGATTATAGATATAAGACACTTCTATCATTTATTTTAAAGACTGTTTATTAACTTGTCTTTAGGCTAGTTCAGATTGCATATTGCTAAGAAATTAAGTGCTTTGGACAATTAGTAATTTACATAATTATTGTTTTGGAGATAATTCTGTAGGGAATAGTCTGCATCTATGAATATTTATAAACTATCTGATTTATTAGCATAGAAACAATGAGCATAAGGTATTGTTATCCAGTTGTTTGAAAGATAATAAAATATCCACAGACAATAAATGCAATATCTTTAATATGGCTCAAATGACTTCAGCACTAATCATATAATAGAAAAGAGAGTAAGGGGAAAATTTCCATTATTTATATTATTCTCTCATTTTCAGAACACAGTCCCTGAAATACTCAGTATAATACTTTATGTTTTAGTGTGTGTATCTATGTATGATGATACATAGGTAACATGTCTGAATGATGTAAATCGTATCTTTGTATGATGAGATTTAATCTAGATCAAGGTCTGGCAATCTTGATGCCTATGAATCAAATCAGGCCCATTGCCTGATTTTGTGAATAAGGTTTTATTGGAATACAGCAATGCTCATTACCTGTGGTTGCTTTCATACTGTAACAGTAGAGTTGAGCAGAAAAGGTTGTGACCCTTGACCGAGATAGTAATCATAGATTCAGCTGACCCTCATAACCCAGAAGCACTATGTTGCTGTATTTTTAAGTGTTCCATTCTCTATGTGCTTTTCTTCTTAACATATGTGAAAGCCCAGGACAGTCTACAGGTATCAACTTATACCAGATTCAAGAAATCTTTTTGATCCTCATTATACATCTATATTTATAATCATAAGCATCAAAAGATATATAAAACACATTAATTCAAAAACCAAAGATTGTCTCATAAAATGTTGTAAATTCTTTCAGTGCTTTTTGAATACCCAGGGTCTAATGAATATCTTGCAAAACTGAACACAAAAGTTAGCATATCTTTGATGACATGCACTGTGACCCTCCAAAGCTACCCTTTCCGTCACAAGAAGAATAGTTTCCATCAATTCTTTTCCTTCACTTTACAATTCGGGACAAATGAGGAAAACTAATTCCAATATAACTGTGAAAAATATTTTATATCCTTATTTGAAGACTCTAATTTAATAAAAATAAAGTATTCAATCAAATGACCTCAAAGTTTTTTTTTCAATTTTAGAATCTTATGATTTCTTTCAAGGTAGTGAAAGCATTTATTAAGTAAAAACAAATATACCCTTTTAAAGAACCGATTAAGTTTCTTGTTAGTAATAAAAATAGCTATTTCTTTATAAGCTAATTCTATATAGGGATAAGTCATAAGAAAGTAACTGTGAAAAAACTAAATAAGTAGAGAGCTATTCTATGTTCGTAGATTGGAACTCAATATAGTTAAGATGCTAATACTTTAAAAATTCTGAAGGTTCAGTAAAATCCCAGTAAGCTTTTTCTTGGTAGAGCCTGGTAAATTGATTCTAAAATTCATATGGAAATGCAAAGAACTTAGACTACCCCCTCCCATGAAAAAATCTTGGAAAAAAAACAATTTTGAAGAACTTAAATAAACCACTTTATTTTATTTTATTATTTTTTAAATTTAATTTTTTTATTTTTAATTGTTATGAGCACATAATAATTATATATATTTATAGGGTACTTGTGATACAGGCATACAATGTGTTAATCAAATCAGAGTAATTGGGGTATCCATCACCTCAAGCATTTATCGTTGCTTTAAATTTAGGAACATTCCAATCCCACTCTTTTAGTTATTTTAAAGTATATCATAACTTATTGATGACTGTAGTTACTTTGTTTTGCTATCAAATATTGTTCATTCTATCTAAGTATCTAATTATATTTTTGTAGCCATTAACCATCCCCACTTTATCCCTCCCTCCCTACTATCCTTCCTAGCCTCTGGTAACCATCATTCTACTCTGTTTCCATGAGGTCAATTGTTTTAATATTTAGCTCCCATATAAGAGTGAGAACATGTGAAATTTGTTTTTTTGTGCTTGGCTTGTTTCACTTAACATAATCTCCAATTTCATCCATGTTGTTGCAAATGATAACTTCATTATTTTATGGCTACATAATATTCCATTGTGTATATGTACCATAATAGATCAATTTAACAAAATTGAACACATACATGATTGATTAATTTTGGACAAAGGCACCAAAGCATTCAATAAAATAAAGAAAAATCTACAACAAATGGTACTAAAACAACGTGGAAAATGAATTTCTATACTTACTTCACACTGTAAAAAATTAAATCGAGATATGTCATAGATGTAAATTTAAGAGCTAAAATATAAAACTTCTAGAAAAAATAGGAGAATATTAATATGCTTTTGGATTTTGAAGATTTCTGAGATAAGACACACACACAAAAAATAACCACAAAAGGAAATACGTAGGTGAGTTGGACTTTATAATAATTAATTTTTTTCTCATCCAAAGGTATTGTTAAGAAAATAAAAACCTGAAAAAAAATATTTGCAATATTTATATCTTCCAAATGTAAATATATACAATAATATACATTCCACAATATTTAAAGTAGTCTACAAGTCAGTAATAAAGAGAAATAACCGAATAAAAAAATGAACTAACTAGAATAGATACTTTAACAAAAAGAAATGGATGGCCGATAAACAAAAGAAAAGATGCTCAACATCATGGTGTGGATGCAGAGAGACGGGAACACTCATACACTGCTGGTGGGACTGCAAACTGGTACAACCTCTGCGGAAAGTAATATGGAGATACCTCAAAGATCTACAAGTAGAACTACCATTTGATCCAGCAATCCCATCACTGGGCATCTACACAAAAGAACAAAAGACATTCTATATGAAAGACATCTGCACTACAATGTTTATAGCAGCACAATTCATAATTGCAAAGATGTGGAAACAACCCAAGTGCCCATCAATACATGAGTGGATTCATAAAATGTGGTATATGTATACCAGGGGGTTCTACTCAACCACAAAAAAAATGGTGATTCAGCCACAAAAAAATGATGGTGATCTAGCACCTCTTGTATTATCCTGGATAGAGCTGGAGCCCATTCTACTAAGTGAAGTATCACAAGAGTGGAAAAACAAGCACCACATGTAGTCACTATCAAATTGCTATTAACTGACCAACACTTAAGTGCACATATAGTAGTAACATTCATCGAGTGTTGGGCAGGTGGGGAGAGATGGGTATATTCACACCTAATGGATATGGTGAGCACCATCTCGGGGATGGATACGCTTGAAGCTCTGACTCAGATGGGGCTAAGGCAATATACATAACCTAAACATTTGTACCCCCATAATATACGAAATAAAAAAAAATAAAAAAAATCACAAGGAAATGATTGTGATTAATTGTTAATACTCAGCCAAATAGCTAAAATTAAAAATGTTGACAAGAACAATGATGGGTGAGAATGTAGAAAACAGGAACTTTTATATTGCTGGTGAGTGTGTAAAATGGTGCAGCTACTTAGAAATAGATTGGCAGTTTTTTATAAAATTAAAAATATGGGCTAGGTGCAGTGGCTCACACCTGTAATCCTAGCACTTTGGTTGAATGAGTTGGAAGGATCACTTGAGGCCAGGAGTTTGAGACCAGCCTGGGCAACATAGAGAGACTACTGTCTCTACAAAAAATTAGCCAGGTGTAGTGGTGTGCACCTATAGTCCCTGCTACTCAGGAGGCTGAGGCAAGAGGATTGCTGAAGCCCAGGAGTTCAAGGCTGCAGTGAGCTATGATCATGCCAGTGGGCAACAGAGCAATACATTGTCTCTAGGGAAAAAAAAAAATCTTCTACCTTGTGAGCCAACAATTTCATTACTAGATATTTACTCAAGAGAAATACATATACAAAAAGCATGTTTATATTTGCTTGACTCATAATAGATAACTTAAAACAACTCAATTGTTCATTAATAAGACAATGAATAAGGATAATGAATAAATAGATGGTGGTATAGTCGTATGATATATTACTATTCAGCAATATAAAGGAGCAAATTACTGAAACATGTAACAACATGGATGAATCTCAAAAATTTTATGGTGAATGAAAGAGAGCAAACACAAAATATCACGGATAACTATATATTTCAAGAACAGACAAAACTCCAAAACTGGAAGCAATCTAAATGTGTATCAATTGGTAAATGGATAAACAAAATGTAGCATCCATACAATGAAATAGTTTTCAGTTAAAAAATAATAAATAAGAATGAGCATCTGAAATAACTGATCCATCTGATACAACAGATAAAGCATTATGCTAAGTGAAAGAAGCTAGACACAAAATACCACATATTGTATGATTTCACATATATATAAATTTTTCAGAAAAGGCAAATCTATGATGACATATCAGTGATTGCTAGAGCTGGGAGTAGAAGTGGGTATTTACTGCAAATGGGCATGAAGGAACTTTTTGAGTTAATTGAAATGCAGAATTGGATCATGGTGATGGTTGTACAACTCTATAAATGTACTAAAACTCATTGAATTGTACACTTACAATGGGTGAAACTTTAAGATATATGTTACATATAAATGTAAAAATAACAGACAAAATGAATGTATGGTGATAGAAATCAGAGCAATGGTTGCTCTAAGTAAGGAGTAGGGATGAAATGCAAAGGAAAAATAGGGAGTTTTATGGGATGATAGAAATAATTCTATAATAATTCTTGATTGGGCTGCTAGTTTACACATGAGGGCTTGTAATTGTCTAAATTCATCAAACTCTACAGTTATGATTTGTTCATTTTATAGTATATAAATTATACCTCAAATTAAAAGAAAAAGTCATTACAGATTTGGACTTTGTTGACTTGGAAAGAAGTAATAGTGGGAGTTACCCAGATTAAATTTTGCTTGATTCTGAAGAATTAAGCATCTTTTATTTTTAAGAGAACACATTTCTGCTGCAGAGTCCATTGCCACCTTTTTTGGAGCCAAAAACTTGAAAAGATTTATTAGGTGCATGGAGCTCTGCTCAGTTTACAACTGGAAGCACCATGCATAAGGTAGGGTGAAAGTTTTCTTGAACAGAGGAAAACTTAAGTTTAATTAAGCAGTGATAGCTATAAAGGTGCATAATTTGCACCTAGATTTATTTTTTAACTTCATTCTTTAATTGTATGTTCGGTGTTCTAGAGGTGGAACCTGGTACAAGGATTCTTGTTCAAGTGACTCATTGGAGGAGTGCCCTCTGGAGAAGAAGAGAGAAGGATGAAGGGAAGGCAGGGGATAAAAGTGAGGAGTATGTCTGCTGGAGACTGGCTTTGCTCAGATCTCATGGCGAAGCTCTGGGATAAGAATTACACTAAAGAGCTGGTCCCTCATGAAATCATGAGGTGATTGGGTGGCCTTTATACTCTTGTATCAGTCATTGGGTAAGGTTTCAAGGGTCTTGGTTTTGGAGGGTGTTGTCTTCTTGGTGTGGTAGCTCCCTGTGGTGATTGTATTAGTCCATCCAGTCTGCTATAACAAAATACTTTAGACTGGGTAATTTATAAATAATAAAAATTTATTTCTCACAGTTCTGGAGGCTGAGAAGTCCAAGATCAAGGCTCCAGTAGATTCGGTATCTGGTGATGTCTTCTTTATGTCCTCACATGGTAGAAGGTAAAAGGTAGTTCCCTTCAACCTCATTTATAAGAAAACTAATCCCATTCTAATCACCTCCTAAAGGACCCACCTGTTAATACTTTTTGCATTGGGGGTTAGGTTTCAACATGTGAATTTGGAAGGGGACACCAACATTCAGACCACAGCATTCTCTAGGGACCAACACGCATGCACAACAACTGGGGAATGGGAGCACCTCCCTGAAAAGGGGCAGGATCCCACATCATCCACTACAATATAGTATAAAATAAATAACTGTGGGTAGTAATTTCATGGAGAAAGCTTAAGTGTATGTTCATTGAAGTGTTTTAATACTCTTTTTCCCCTTATGTTAGGAAAGAGCTATTTTATGAATCAAAAATTAGGACATTTTGCCAAATCATATATCCTGATTTTGGATTTAGAAATTTAGAAATACATATATTTGTTTAGTTATTTGTTTTATGAGATATTTAACATGAAAATTTAACATTTTTATTGGTATACTTAAAAAGCATTAAAATGATCCATAAAGATGAATGGAATTTGTATATTTTGGGATATAAAAAGCTTATTATTCCCAGATGTTATATACAGTGACTCAAACCAGATTTGATGGATGAAATTTTTCATTTGCTTTACAAATCTCAATTTCTTTTGTCCTGATCACACATCTATTCAAATTTTCCCTTTCTTTAAATTTCTCTGTAATATAAATAGCATCTTGTTTCTATTTAACAAGAAACATCTTGTTTCTATTTCTATCATTTTTATTCTTCTTGTGCCTGCTTTCCAGGGCATGGCTAGAGATTTCTCAGGAAATTTATTTTTCTCATGTAAGTTATTATAGCCATCAATTGTTATCTCTATCATCATTTTTTTCCACTTGATTATTATCAAAATCAAGCAAATGGGAATACTCTAAGCATATAGGAGACACATAGTAAAATGTTAACAATGTATAATGATGTTTTATTGCCATCATCATCTGTTATAACTACTCTGATACCCATTACACGTGTTTATGAAGAGACAGTGTAGAAGAGTATGGAAAATCTGCTTTTGGGAAGCTATTTGAGCTATATTCATTCTGATAAGAAGTTTATAATTGTTACCCACTCATCCCCAGATTATTATTACATAACCTTTATTAAATCTTTTCTCATGCTAAACATATTTTCATGGTAAAAGCCAGAAAAAAAAATTTAAATGTCTTTTGAACCAAAAGTGTTGCAGAATTCATTATCTTTTGATTTTTTCTTCCTTATTTTTCATTCCTCATATTTTCTTTTTTTTTAAATTTTCTTTTTTTTTGTTTTTTTTTTTTTTGAGACAGAGTCTTGCTCTGTTGCCTGGGCTAGAGTTCTGTGGCGTTAGCCTAGCTCACAGCAACTTCAAACTCCTGGGCTCAAGCAATCCTGCCTCAGCCTCCTGAGTAGCTGGTACTACAGGCATGCGCCAGCATGCCCAGCTAATTTTTTTTTAATATATATTTTTAGTTGTCCAGCTAGTTTCTTTCTATTTTTAGTAGAGACGGGGTCTCACTCTTGCTCAGGCTGGTCTCGAACTCCTGAGCTCAAACGATCCGCCCACCTCGGCCTCCCAGAGTGCTAGGATTACAGGCGTGAGCCACCGCACCTGGCCAATTTTGTTTATCTTTTCAAAAAACCAACTTTTTGTTTTATTAATCTTCTGTATAATTCTTTTATTATCTATTTCATTTAGCTCTCCTCTGATTTTGGTTATTTCTTTTCTTCTGTTGGGTTTGGCATTGGTTTGCTCTTCCTTTTCCAGTTCTTTGAGATGATTCATTAACTTGTTGATTTGTGATTTTTCTGTTTTTTGATATAGGCATTGAAGGCTATGAATTTTCCCTTTAGGATTGCTTTTGCTGAATCCCACATACTTTCTTGCATCCCCTTTGTCATTTAGTTTGAGGAATTTTTTGATTTCCACCTTAATTTCCTCCTTGACCCAATAATCATCCAGCAATATGTTGTTTATTTTCCATGGCTTTGTGTAGAATTGAGTGTTTCTGTTGGAATTGATTTCTAATTTTATTTGACTATGGTCTGAGAAGACAAATGATATAAAATCTATTTTTTTAAATTTATTGAGGCATGTTTTGTGGTCTAGGATATAGTCAATCTTAGATAATGTTCCATGTGCTAATGAGAAGTATGTGTGTTCAGTAGTTTGGGGTAGATTGTTCTGTAAATGTCTGTTAGTCCTTTTTGCTCTAGAGTCCTGCTTAAGTCCAGTGTTTATTTGGTTTCTGTTTGGAGGATATGGTCAGTTCTGTCAGTGGGGTGTTGAAGTCCCCAGCAATTACACTGTTACTATTTATCACATTGTTTAGATCTAGTAGGGTTTGCTTTATGAATTTGGGTGCACCTGTGTTTGACGCATAAATATGTAGGATTGTTAAGTCTTCTTGATGACCATCTTTGTCTTGCTTTACTATTGTTGATTTGAAGTCTATGTTATCTGATATGAGAAGGCTACACCTGCTTCTTTTGATTTCCATTTGCATGGAATGTATTTTTCTAACCCTTCATGTTGAGTCTGAATGAGTCCTTGCTGGTTAGATGTGTTTACTGGAGATAGCAGATACTTGGCTGGTATTTTTTTTTTTTTTGTCTTCAGTCAGCCTATGTCTTTTGATTGGGTAATTCAAGCTGTTTACATTTATTGAAAGAATTAGTAAGTGGGATGCCTTTCTGTTCATCCAGTCGGGTAGAACCTTATTGCTTTGTTTTACCTCTTGAGCCATTATTTTATATGGGCTCATAGCCTTATCTTTTGGATGATTTTTACCCTGGTGGGTTTCTATTGTGCTGATTGATATACAGCACAGATCTGAGAACTTCCTGCAGGGCAGGTCTGGTCTTAACAAATTCCCTCAATGTTTGCTTATCTGAAAACATTTTTATTTTTCCCTCACAAAAGAAACTTAGTTTTGTAGGATACAAAATTCTAGGCTGGCCATTATTCTCCTTAAGAACACTGCAGATGAGACCCTAATCCCTTCTGGCTTGTAAGGTCTCAGTTGAGCAGTCTGCAGTTAGCCTGATGGGTTTTCCTTTGTAAGTTACCTGATGTTTTCACCTTATGGCTCACAGGAGTTCCTCAGGTTACAAAATCAATGCACAGAAATCAGTAGCATTCCGATACACCAACAACAGTCAAGCTGAGAATCAGATCAAAGACTTGTTACTTTTTACAATAGCTACAAAGAAAAGAAAATACCTAGGAATATATTCAACCAGGAGGTGAAAATCTCTACAAAGAGAACTATGAATCACGGAGGAAGGAAATTGCAGATGATATAAACCAATGGAAAAACCTGTCATGCTCATGGATTGGCAGAATCAACATTGTTAAAATGTCCATACCACCCAAAATGATTTACAGTTTCAATGCATTCCCTATCAAAATACCAATGTCATTTTTTGTAGATCTAGGAAAAAATTTCTACATTTCATTTGGAACCAGAAAAGAGCCCATATAGCGAAAGCAATGTAAAGCAAAAGGAACAAATCTGGAGGCATCACTTTGCCAGACTTTAAGCTATACTATAAGCTATACTATAAGGCTGTCATAACCAAAACAGCATGATACTGGCACAACAGAGACATCAACCAATGAAACATAACAGAGAACCCAGGTATAAAACCACCCACATCTGATCTTTGACAAAGTAGACAGTGATATGTACTGGGGAAAAGAATCCCTATTCAATAAATGGTGCTGGGAAAATTGGATAGCCACATGTACAAGATTGTCTTCTTTTATCTGAGTTTTACAAGATTAATTTCTAGGACCCATATGTCTTCTACTCTCTCAGATCTGGGACTTTCGTGCATCTGAGCTTCCTTAAAAAAACTAAAACTTTTTAAATCTGTTTTTTAAATTGTTTCTACGGAAGTTTCTGTTTCCTTCAAAAGCTCTGGCAATTATTTCCATTTAAAGAATCATGAATTTGGTTTTTTGTTTGGGGTGTGTACGTGCGTGTATGTGTAGATTAGCTTACTCTGTTTTCTGCTGCTAGTGTTCAGGCACAAGACTCAAAATGCCTTCTTAACCTGGAAATATTACATTTTTCCGTCTGTTTGGTCAAAGAAGATAACACATTCCCTATCTGCTTCCAGAATACATCCTTACTTTTTCATTCCTTGTTGAACTTCACTTTTAATAAACTTAAACTCTGGATTCTCAAATTAGTGACAATGATTAAATCTTAGTAACATACCACTCCCTTCCCTCTTAAGAAACAAGATGAAGAGGAAAGAAATGAGCTGGAGTAATGAAATCCAACACACATATTAAACCAAAAGATTGAACTGCATCCTGGAGTTTACCTATTTTAAACAAATCTTTCCTGGCTTCCAGAATGACTTCTTATCTCCTCCAGGACTATATTTCTGTGCACTTTATATGCTGTAGGGTCACTTATGAGTGTAGTAGCTACTATTTATACAGCCTTCCCTGAGTCTAGACTGAATCTCCATGAACTCCATCTGAGATTCTTCCTGTGTATTATCTCTGTATAAGCCTTGCATCTACCAAGGATTTAGAGTTAAGAGGTACATAGATCTAAAAGTTTGATGTTTTTTGAGTAATATTTCTTTCCAATTACCACTTATTCTTTCCAATTATCCACTGTGGAATTATTGTCATACTAGAGCATTTCTAGCATTTCCTGTGAACCTACATGCACAAATATTCCTATAGACTATCTATACTGTTGTAGTTTCCCAAGATGCATAAGCATAGGAGACATCCTTTAGGCAAATGTTCTGTATACATCATTACTATCTGGGGTTCTATAAATATTATTACTTCTGGGATTTGGATCTGAAACTTGTTTAAACTGGTTGGACTATGTAATCCACCAGACCCACATTTTTCCTTCTAACTTGAATGGGCCGAGTGACTCCATTCTCCTAGGCCTGTTTGCTGATCTGATTCTTTGGGGCTTATCATCCATTTTGGAAGAAGAAGTATGCAAAATAGAATCCAACAAAGTAATGTTCTTCTAGTCAGAGATGCAGCTGACCTAAACTCATTCTTCTATGTCTTCTTTTTTTTCTGGAGCCTATCGAAATCCATTATACCTAGTACCTTTCATAGGATTGAGAGATAGTAGATGGGGATAACAGGTTTTGGGGGGGAGATAATAAAATTAGTTTTCACTATTAACATCCTTCTAAAATTCCAGTAAATAGTTTGAAATGCAAGACTGGAAACTGGGAGAGAAATTAGGACTAGAAAACTATTTAGAAATCATTTGCATAAAATATTTAGGGCCATGGGAGTAGGTGGAAGATGGTGTAAGTAAATGAGAAGTAGTATATATCTGAGATCAGAATGCCTGGGTTTAGTTCTAGCTCTATCATATTTTAACTGAGGGATCTTGGCAAATTAACATCTGTGATCCTTAGTTTTCTCATTTTTATAATGGGGTTTGCTTTAGGTTATCTTTAAGTTCTTTTTTAGCTCCAAAATCCTACTATCTTAAGAAATTGTTAAAGGTGAAAGTACAGAGATAAAATATAGAGAACCTGTAAATACCCAGTGGAATTGAGACTTTAGGCAGATTTCAAAGCTCAGAGCAATTTAAGAATGTGCATATTTGAATGAAATTATTTGTTTCTTGATTAACACATGAACTTTTTTCTTTCTCCTCTGATGTGTATTAGGACTCAATTTTCAGTAAAATTCCTCTTCACAAGGTAAAATGCACTACTCTGAGGAGATTACAATAACTCAGACTAATGATGGTTTAAGCATCAAAAATTAGAATAGAGCAAATTAATTTTCGGGATAATGTTTCTATGATAAATAGCAACTGATTACAACCTGAATGTGATATGAGAGAAGCAAAGTCAATTGGTTCCAAGATTGCATACCTAGGAGATTCTATAATTGAAGACATGGCATAAGAGGAAATGGAAATTAAGAAGTTATAATCATATGAGTGTCTTTATAAAGAGGTCAAAACATTGTACAGATATAAAATTAATCTTTATTATATCTTTAAAAGGCAGGGAAGATTTTCAGTTAGAAATGGATGGCCAGTGTTTATGGGGTAGGCCACGGCACACTCGGAGGCAGTCAAGTGTCACTGTTGAATGCATGTTCTCTGCCATTGAGGGGTCTGCATTTAATCTCCAAGGCACCACTCGCTCAGCATGTGTCCTTGGGCAGGCTTGGGCAGGTTTGGTCTTCAATGTTGTTGCCTACAAAATGGGAATGATAATGGTTATTACTGGTTGTTAGGAGTAAATAATATGTTTAAAGTGGTTCTAATGGTGTCTGCCACATAGTAACCATAGACCACATGAATTACTGCTACTGTTTCTACCATAATGACAATCAGCACCATGATGTTTCAGTATGTGGAAAAGGGAATTAATATTTCTTCATTCTTATTTTAGGGCTCCCATTATGTAGGTGTGGTCTGGGGAGAACAGAGACTATGAGGGTTCCTTTGACAATTCACAGTGTGGTCCCTATTAATGAATACAATTAGTTAATATTGATGATACAACAGTACTTTTACTTTTTTGAGTATGATACTTATGTATTCCATTTTATTGAAAACAAATGGAATTTAGTAGCAACATCTTTTTTTCCCTACTAATTTTGTGTTCTTAATGGATAGTGGTAGCAGGAATTGGGTTAGAAAAGCATAGTTTGTTTGAAGGATATTTCTCTTCAAGAAAGGGGTCAATGAAAAGCAAAATCTTGGGAGATTTTGTACAAGAATAGAACAGTAAGATAGAAAATTAGTGATATTTAAAAAAAGATAGATGAGCAAAGTCAGACCAATAGCCTGTTGTATAGTCTTTCAGAATCTATTTCCACCCCACATGGCTGCAGGATTTTTTCTACCCCATCCTTTTAGCTAAGCCTTCTATCCTCCGAAAAACTCTTCTTCCTTAGCTCATTAATCCATGACTTTTTGCTCCTTTAATACATGATTCACAACATTCTGATTGCCTCCACCATTTAGATCACCCACTGAATTACCTTAGCATACATATATTATTTGTACTGTTTTAATTTTCACTAACTTACATGTTTCTTTGAAAACCCTATTTTAGTCCATTTGTATAGTGTGGCTAATTAGTACTGTTGAAAGTTCCTCGATGTCAGGAGCCATATCTTCTATTTCTATTACATCTCTCTAGGGTACCTGTCCTAATGCTCAGAAACATTTATTGAGCACCCAGTGATGCTTAATGAATGTTATTGACCAACAAGACTTTCATGCAATTGAAATAGCAATAAGAAATCTGAGAGATTTCTGGGAAACAAGCAGAGAAACAGAGGCCAGAGGTGTCTAGATTTGAGTTTTATTCATGTAATGAGAGTAGTTTCACCAGACAAAAGTCCTCGTTTTTCTTAAACCTTTTCATGCATGTAAGTGTTCCGCGTCTTTAAGCATTTTCAATGTCTTTTGGGTACACTCTTAGAAAATTTGTATGCTTTTCTCTCTAAGGAAGATGACCCTAACTGAAAGGTGAAAAAATGCCATAATTTCTATAATGGTATTATATTTTCTTTCTATTATTATCCAATTATGGAGAGCTTTAAGATTGTCCCTCTTAGCTAACTATGCCATGTACTGTAATTTTAAAAATGAATTCATTTTACCATTTTTATCTTCTTGTGACATATCATCAAATTTTCAACAGTATATGTGACCAGCATATAAAAATCTAAAACAAATCATACATTCTTTGAAAAATATGGAGTATATTTAAATTATAAATATAATTTGGTATATATCTTTCATGGTTTAATGTGAGAAAAATTCTGGAAGACATTTGTGTATAAAAAGATAAAGGAAACCTAATTTTTTCTCTTTTTAAATTTTCTTGAACTAGTATCATAAATGCCACAGGAAGAGAGAAAATGATATAAGCAGTGCTGTGTATATATTGAAGATACATTCTTGCAAGAAACACTGTGGTGCGCAATTGTCATAGTAATTCTCTACCTTGAAAAGTAGTCAAATTATCTTCACTTCAGATAAATCATAGGACCATAAGTCAGATGTAATTACAATATAAATATTCATATACTGTATAGCATTTATGGTAATATATATATGTGTAGATATGTGTGTATATGTGTATATACATGTTTATAATAGATTCTGATTAAAATACATTGTGGAAATGGAGAAAAAGTTTTGAGATAGTAAGTTTTTAAATAGGAATCTTGAGGAAGGAAAAATAAAAATATTGTCATAACCTCTGAAATTGACACATATTTTATATGGTAATTGTCATTGATATTAATGTTGTCACCCATGGAATGCAGTGTGCAAGAGAGTACAAGAGTATTATCAGTAAAACAGCTTAGTCTTGGGTGTAAGCTCATGTCTGGTGTATGAAATACTACACTTGGTCTTAGCCAAAAGGTTGAGAAGTGATGGCATATAAATAAATTTGCTCCTTTCTCCTAAGAATATCAGGAATTAGTACCAATTAATTATATTCCAGGGGCTAACATATAACTAAGGTTAATGGTCCTTGGCTTCAGTTCATTCAGCTGTTTTAGTAGCAAGCATCTTTCGCTCAGGTGCCATATTAAGGTAACAATCAGATAACCAGGGTATGTACTTAAAGTAAATGAGGGCTTGTTTGCCTTAGAGTAATTGGAGTCACTTCTTTGATTTGTTTTTACCTTCCTGCTCTCAAGCATGATTACTTTTTGTTCCTTGTCCAGATGATCAAGGCATTAGGTCTAGTATCACGAGGAATTTCTGTCGTTCCCAATTATAGCTCATTTTGAAGGAAATGTGTACTGGACTGTGTGTGAAGACCAGTAGTAGCCTGAAACAAGCCACTGAAATGCAAATATAAAATTGTCCTGTTGGAACATTTTTGTGAATTGCGAGGGTAATTTTTACATATTTTTAGTAGATATTAGAAAAGTCTTTCAAATTTTTGGCAGTAGTTCTGTGAGCCAAATTTAGTATTTTACAGAAAAAACCAACGTAGGCATACCTTCTGCTTTTTGATATACTTAAGCTGGAAAATGTGTCTCTTTTCTTCCATTCATCAGTATATTATGTGCAATTCTATCAGTCATGATCAGTAATTAACATAAAGCTGTGTAAATGAAAATCAGAACTGCAAAAATGCTAGTAAAGGTTTATTTTCATTGGTACTATTTTCTAATTCCCAAACATCGGGAATCTGGAAAATAACATCGCAGTTTCATTAGGTATGTTGATGTGAGAGAAAAAACGATGAGGAAAAGATTTGCTTAAGTATTCGAGGGTGACCTTGATGATATCTAGTGTTTGAGATGGCTGTGATTTAGAACTGTCCTGTATTTTTTCAAAACAAAAGAGAAATGAGAGAAATGCTTTGCCATTCTACGCAATATGTTGGTTATGGAATATCTTTTGAGAGTCACATTAAAACAAACCAAAAAACAAACAACAAACAAACAAATGCCACCTACCTCAAAACTGTTTAAATAACAAAGGGGGTAGCTGCCAGATCAAAACATACATATCAAAAACTGTAAAGACTGGACATATCTATATGCAATTTACCGCTACAATATAAAACTCACAAAATTTTAAAACATTTATTATTCTAGTCCAGCAGTTCTCAAAAGTCATGTCTTGAGCAGCAACTCCATAGATTCTGACTTAATTTGTCTGATGTGGGGCACAGTAATGGGTAATTAATTCTCTGGATGATTCTGGTGTGAATACCTGGTTGAAAAATATTGCTTTGCACCATGGACCCTTGAGAGGAAAGGAAAGACTAGGGTGGGCTGGTCGTCTGTTGAAATGCTTACTTGCCACTGGCTGTGTGGCCTTTATGCATGGTACTCTCAGATGCCTCCTCAATCACATGGAAAATACAAACCCACAGGATTCCTTTGAGAATTACATTTGGTAATGTTTATAAAGCACCTGGTATGGCTCAGAAATACTTGTTCTTTATCTTTAGTGCATTTTTTAGTCTCTAACAACCCCAGGCATAAAGTTGTCTTGTCTTATACTAATAAGTAAAAGTGGTGTCACCACCCCCAATATATTTATTATCTAGCAAAATTTTCACCATTTTCAAGGATTCTTTGGGGATGAGATTAATAATTCATGTAGTCTTTTTGGCTCTTTTCCCCTGCTTCTTGAATTCTCAGTCCCTGTCTCCCATTTTGCTTCTTGCTTCTGACTCCATTTCTGCTTTATGATGTACCACTGTACAAGGTCCCTATCCCTTTGCTACCAAAGTTATCAACTGTAGCTGATTTTATTGAAGGTTTGTAATTCAGCAAACAACTTAAAATTGTATGTCAGATAGACTGTTATTAAAAATGTCTCAACCATTTCTGGCTCTAAGGAATTTTTATTGGCTGTTTCTTCTACTGGGGGTCTGACCTCCTTTTATGTTCCTGTGCTCCTTTCATTCTTCCTTCACATTCCATCATGTTTTTCTAGGTATTTTTCCTTCTAAATCCCCCGAATAACTATTTAGTCCTTAGGTTTCTATTTGGCTCACTTCTAGGCCATTCAGGTATACCTATATATGATTAGTATGTTTTTGCCACAAAGTTATAGAACATCATATTGATAACTACAAACTGTTCTTGCTTCAAAGAGGAATTTTGCTAATCATCAAAATGATGATTTTCCTAACCATTGTACAATGTTAGCACAATTGATTTTTTTGTTATGTATAAATTCCTGAAGAATTGCTCAGTTGAGATAGCAGAGCACCTTCTAGAGATCAACAGAGATATGGTTGTGTCCTGGAAAACTTTTAAGTATTCGTTGTCAGTCTACAGCTTTGATCTTAACTAAATTGAAGAATCCATACAACATCCTATGTTGAATGTAACTGTCATTTTGAGTCTTTCAGGATATGTTTATATGCAAAAGGGCTAGAGGCAGGGTTTATTTTACCTTTTGTCTTCTTATTATATTTAATTCCATGGAAAACCGAATGATTGAGATAATCTAAGCAGATTAATTCATTTAATGAATATTTATTGCACACCATCCGCTGCATGGGGGTTAAGTGCTGGCAGTAGAGAGATGAGTAAGATATTATTCCTGTTTTCAAGAGCTCAAGGTCTATTAGGAGACGCAGCAGGTCAACAAATGATAATAATCCAAAGTGGGAGATGCAGCAATTTGGTGTGCTTGCTGTCCAGGGTAGCAGGCAGCAAGAAGCGACCCCTCTGCAGGTGAGGGGAAACCTCACATAGGAGAAGACACTTGAGCTGGTTATGGAGGGGCGCAGGAGTTGGCTAATATGAGAAGATGGAAAGCAAGGGGGTACTTACTACCTTTGTCTTGAGGTAAAGGGAGAGAATGAAGATGTCCCTAGGAGATGGCATTAGCCTTTATGAAGTCAATAAAAGCCTTATGGGTCAATTAGACAGTGATTTATGAAACTGAGCTTGATTAATATGAGACACTTCTGCGTTAAGCTTAATTAGTAGATGTCTGCATGATTAACAATAAAATAAACTAAGACAAATATTTTTGCAGTAATTATATTTTTCTGTTTATAAAATATATATTTACTCATTGAAAAATTATAATACAGAAAAAAAGAGGAAAATAAATATTATCCAGGCATAATCACTGTTATGCCTTGTATATAACACGTACATTTGAATGGACGTGCTTTAGAAATCTTCCTAAACATATAAACACGCTTTAAAAATGGAATCATGTAAAGCATAGGGCTTTTTACCTGTTTCTTCTCACATATCATGAAATCTTTCTCAAAATAAACATAATTTAATATTTCATATAAATATATAATATTCTGTTGTATGGACACACCACAATTTTTTTGAACAAATTTACTTCTGTACATTTGAGGTTTTCTTTAGAGATTTTTCTTTTCTTTCCTATTAAAAATAATGCTATGATAAATAGCATTTTATAGTTATCTTTTTTCACTTCTTTATATCTTTAGGATAAATTACAGGATTAAAATGTATATATATTTCAAATGCTGCCAAATTGGCCTCCTGAATGTTTGTATCATTTTGATAATATTTTTATTAAGTGTTGTAAGAGAATATAACCAAATCTTACTTTGACTTAAATTGCTTTTCTTGTAAAGGTAACATTATTCTGCTCAAAATAAAACCAGCAGTGCCAATACACTTCAATTAGGCTTGTGATTAAATTATAAATAAATTGAGAGGCGATCAATACCTCTGTGCTTCTGAATGTCTCCCCTCAAGAATATTAAATGAAAATGTTACAGACAAAATTGAATGTAAGTAAATTTAAGGTAATATGATTTTACATATTTATGGATCATTTTCTCTAATGAATTAATAGAAATTTGTATTTAAGTAGATATTTTAAGAAACTGAAGAAATTTATATTTTATAAAGGATGATACTAAGAAGCTTCACGTTTTCAGTTGTGTTCCATTATTAAATAATAAGATCATCCAGATTTTTGTACCCATAAGATAATTTTCTTTGTCCTCAAAGAGATTCACAGAACAAGTTTTGCTAACTCAAATGACTCTACCTTCCACTAGACTAAATTGCTACTTAGTTCAGTGTCCTTAATTAACCCCTAGTGATCTCAAAGAAGTAAGATAGCTTCTTGAAGTATCCAATTTTCTACTGGAGTGTTTCAAACTGTAAAACAAAAAAACCTCCAAAACTGTAGATTTATGTGTGCTTTCATTATTTTTGTTATTCAATATTCAAAGTTAAAGAGATAACTACCTTAACTCCCCAAGATTTAATAGCAACTCAAAGTCCTGTATTAATATATTGATCAATTCTTTATAATTACTATGTATCAATAGCTCAGGCATCCAGAATTCTTGGTGAATGAGTTATTTTAGATAGTCATTTTCTGAATAATGGAATTTTTCCCTGTAAGAATTACAAATATTTCAGAATTACCTATTACACTTACTTGCCTTATTTAAGCAAGCCTCAGGTAATCATTTTGTATCATCCTCAGGGCCTATTAGATTTTATTTTTGCTCATGCTAATTGATCTTATATTGCTCTGCTAAAAATTCTTGAGCCCGCTTTGTATTTTTCAGTCTTCTAATGCTATTTGCCACTTGTCATGTTTTTCTGTCAGTGTACCTACTTCATCTATTTCTCATATGCTGATGCTAATCTGGCATAAATAACTATGCTTGTTAAGACTGTACAAAGCAAAAGTAGATGAGAGCTGAGAACGAAATGGCAGCTTCTTTGATAAAAAACAAACATTTTCCTTTAAAAATATATCTTTTGTTAATATACTGACCAAGTGGAAGTCTAATTTGCTGATTTCAGACACTGGCTAAGTTTTGAATAGGTAAGCTATTTTTCTTATTCTAAGTGGTCCTCTTGACCAAAACTAAATGCCAAGCAAAAGTGAGTTTTAGGGAAGCATAGAAAACGATGTCGTGCCTTTCTCCCACACTATCATCAGATTAAGGTGCAACTTCATCTTAAATTGCACCAACTGTAGTCTCTGTGAGCCAATTTTCCTGTTTGTTCTTCCAATATCATCTGACCTCTGCCTATGAGGTTCTGTGAGCTTATACATCAGCTCTTGTTCTCACCTTACTTCTCCGATTGCTTTAATATCTATTTTGTTTTTTTCTGTTAGGTAAAAATTGAAGCAAGTTCCAGAGTGCTTTAGCTTATTTTTAGCAGCACATGTATTCGAAAAGAACTACTCTTCTTGTTATTCAGGTGAAATAGGCATACTGTACATTTAGGGATTGTCTGGCCAGAGTTACCGGATTAAATTGGAGTTAAAATTCTCATTTGAGTTTGACAGTCTCTTATATTACAATATGTACTGAAATCTTCCTTGGCCTGAATGCACATTTGAACTAGTTGGGCAATGCACTTAGAGATGAGGGAAAAATGCTTAGAGAAATCACTGATGATGGACATAAAGTTTTAAAAAAGTTAGGAAAATATGTCTAGTGATATAAGTTATAAAAAATAAGTCAAAATAAAAGTCTAATCTTAATAATTCTAATTTTCTAACCAATATTTGATATTTATTTATTTTTGTTACCTACTTTATGGAACATGATTATGAAGTAAATAAAAAGAAATAATAGCTTTAGGGAGCATTAGAAATAACATTTAAATATTGTGCATAACATTGAAATATTTGAGCCTTGCACCATCCTTTAATTTAAGACAATCAGGCTAAAGGTAAGTAGGTTATTATTTTCTGATATATATGAAGTTGTTATTAGAAAACTCCTGACTAATCTGTTTCCCATTTTTACTAAGAATAGGATAAATCACACATAATCTATCCATTATTCTTCTAGACTTCTTTTTGGATTACACCTATAGGAGGCAGGGGACTTTAAGAGCCTCATGATTCTATTTTTAAGAGACCAACCAAAAAGAATGGAAAGATATGAGCATTTTCTCATTTAAATGATACATAAAGAGGAAGATCTTGCTCAATTCTATATTAAAGATGTTGGTCATTTTCTTCCCATCAGCAGTGCTGCTGATGGGGAGCACTGACCTCAGGCTTTCTCCTTCCCATAATCCGCAGATATGTCACTTTTCCATTTCTGAAAGAAGTGCTTAACATATTATATGAAACTACAATGAAGATTTTGCAGTTACTATTTTAAAAAATAATTTATTATATACATATTCATGTGGTTTTGGTGAACTCTTGTATTTCAGTTTTCTTGCAATTTTTTAAAACTATAATATGAGTGCTTATTTATTTAAAGTATAATATGCCATGATAAGATGTAAATTTTTCTAATGAGAGGAAGACTGATGGTCATGTTTTTATCATTCTTTTACCATTCTCTTCCATGACAGAAGTGTATAGCAATTTTTAAATTTTTACTAGATGCAAATTATGCATTGTGCAAATATTTATTTTACAAATATGGTTAAACCAGGATGATTGTTTGGAAATATTTTAATGCACTAATAGGCTTTAATGATTATCAGGCTACTTACAACGAAAGTGGTCACCTGTAAGATTATATGTCTCAAAGTATTTTCAAATATATCAAAAAACTGGAATTAATTATTACAGTGCAAAAACTAATTCTAAATCCTCGAATTACTGCCTATTCAGAAGATGTAGCTGTATTAGTAAGTCATGTAAAGCATCCTTGCAAAGTATATGTTACTATAAAAAGACACGTTGATTTGGGTTTGTGGCAGCAAACCTTAGTGGCAAAAAGCACAGAGTCCAAAGCCAGATTGTGAGACCATGTGCCAGTTACTATTCTGGTCTGTGCCTCAGTTTCCTCATCTGTAAAAGTAGGATTAATAATATTACTTACCATGTAGAGTTGAGGAGGGGCTTGAGTGACTTAGTCCGTGTAAAGTGCTTAGAACAGGGCCTTGCCCAGGCAAACTCCGCAGAAGTGCTGGCTGTTATGATTATGCAGGTGAGAGTGATTGGAATAATACCTATGGAGTGCCTGCATGTTGTCTGGCACTAGTTCAGGCATAAGTCTTCAAATCCCCACAACAGCACTTCAAGGCAAGTGGTGTGCATACCTTCTAGATGAAACTGAAGTCCATAGATTAATTTGGCAAAGTCACATTGCCAGCATCTGTTAGAGACACGATTAAAGCTCTGGTCTGTGTGAGGTCAAAGCCTAGGGTGTTTCTATTAAGTCATGTTGTAGTTCTAACCTTTTACACTTAATAAAATTATCTGAGAATAGGAGGACACTTTTTCAAATGTACAGAATATTAAAATAGCTAAATCATCTACAATTTAAAAAAAAATTAGAGAAATCAGTAATTTTATGAATACTTGTCTTTTCTCCTATATCTATTTTTTACAAATAGCTGTTAATATAGAAACCATTGGAAAGAAAATTATCGTTGCTACGTAATATACTTGAATATATTTATTTTCAAAGAACCCAACTATTTCACTGCTATTATTTTCTGATTTAATCACAGAAGGAGCCAATCTTCTTTGCTTTTTGCTTTTTGGGTTATTATTTTCCACTGAAGGAAGATTGAAATTATTTAGGATTAATCATAATGCTATGTGCAAAGCACAACATAGGTAATTTAATTACCTTTGCATGAAACATCAGTTTGACATATTGAAAATACACAAGCAATGATCTTTTCTCAAAATGAATAACTTTATGATAAATATAATATATCCTAAGAAATTCTCTTGGAGAATATTCAGATGCTATATAAAAGTCAAAGAATAAATAAGGAAATGTTCTAAATCTCACCTTAGAAAAATCAGCCATTGTTAATATTCTGATTCAGATTTTTCCAGACATCTTTCTGTTCTTAAATTGTATATACACAGACATATAGAATTTTTGTACAAATATAATTATACTGCATATCATATAGTGCAGTTTTCTATATCAACACATATAAATAGAACTTATTGCTTTTATTTCTTGAATAGTATTTTTCTAGTTTTAATTACAGATGAAAAATTCTGTGATGAGCATTACACAGCATTGTTTTAAGTTTGATATTGCACTTGATTTGAATTTAGCAACCTACTGTTGTTTGTGTATGTAATTGATTTCATTTTTAAATTGAGGTAAAATGCACATATATAATTTATCACCCTTGCCATTTTAAGTGTACAGATCAGCAGTAATAAACACATTTATATTCTTTTTTTTCCTTTCTCTCTTCCTCTTCCTCCCTTTCTCCAGCCTCTGATAACCATCAATCTAGTCTCTATTTTCATGAGATCCACTTTTTAAAAAATTCACACATATCAGTGGGAACATGGAATACATGTCTTTTTGTGCTTGACTTATTTCACTTAACATAATGGCCTCTACTACTATCCATGTTGCTGCAAATGACAAGATTTCATTCTTTTTAATGGCTGAATAATATTCCATTGTGTGTGCACACACACACACACATTTGCCTTATTCATTTAGTCATTGATGGGCACTCAGGTTGATTCTATATTTTGGCTATTGCAAATAGTGCTGCAATAAACATGGGAGTGCAGATATCTTTCTGATATGTTGATTTCCTTTCTTTTGGATATATACCCAGTAGTGGAATTGCTGGATGATATGGAAGTTCTATTTTTAGTTTTTTTGAGGAACCTCCATACTGTTCTCTGTAGTGACTGTACTAATTTACATTCCCACCAACAGTGTGTGAGGGTTCCCCTTTCTTCAGCTTCTTGCCAGCATCTGTTATTGCCTTTTTGATACAAGCTATTTTAACTGGGGTGAGATGATATTGCATTGTAGTTTTGATTTGCATTTCCTCCGATAATTAGTGATGTCAAACATTTTTTTCATATACCTATTGGGCACTTGTATGTCTTCTTTTCAGAAATGTCTGTTCAGATCTTTTGCCTATTTTTTAATCAGATGTTTTTGCTATTGTTTCAGCCCCTTACATATTCTGATTATTAATCCCTTGTTTTCTCCCATTCTGTGGGTTGTCTATTCACTTTGTTGATTGCTTCTTTTGCCTTGCAGAAGCTTTTTAGCTTGACATAATCCCAATTGTCTATTTTTGCTTTGGTTGCCTGTGCTTTTGAGGTCATACACACAAAATCTTTGCCCAGACCAATGTGCTGAAGCACTTTCTCATTTTTTTCTTCTAGTAGTTTCATAGTTTCAGGTCTTAGATCCAAGTCTTTAATCCATTTTGATTTGATTTTTGTGTATATGGTGAGAGATAGGGGTCTAGTTTCATTCTTAGGCATATAGTTATCTAGTTTTTCTAGTACCATTTATTGAAAAGACTGTCCTTTCCCCATTGTATGTTCTTGGCACCATTGCCAAAGATGAGTTGGTTGTAAATAGATGGATTTACATCTGGGTTCTTTATGCTGTTCCATTGGTCCATGTGTCTGGTAACTGATTTCATTTGTACTTCCTGGGCAAAAATCTCCGTTATTATGGCAGATCATCATGAAAGAAGTCCTTTTAGTTCAATTTTGGGCTCCTTTTTCCTCAGGTAGCTCCTTTCTTTTGAAACAAATTGAAGCTCTGCCTGTTGACTCCTCTTTTGTGGTTGACAGTCTCTCTTTCACTAGCACAATTCTTGTATGGAGCTCTCCAAAGTAAAATCAGGCTTGTGGTAGTAGTGATGGAGTCCTTCTATAGAGTTGGAAGTAGCACATATTAGACTGCCTGGTATTACTAAGAGACGTAAGAGATGAAGGGATGAAGGAGTGGGGTATACCTGAATTAATACATTAAAGGGTCCCCAAATACTTTTAAACCTCTTAATTTTATAAACAAAATGCAAGTCAAAAAATGCGGACTTGCTGAAAAGCATCCATCTGGGTTGTGACAGAGGCAGTGTTGGACCCTCTGGTTTCTCATCTTTCTATTACTTATATCAGTCATTCTGCCCTTTACACCATGTCTAATTTCTAGTTCTCCTCTTCATCCATCCCTGAGAGAATTAAGTTACAGAATAGGAATGAAAGGAGAATAGCTATAAAGATTTCAAGATAAGGATAAACTCATGAATTTAATTGTGTTAAGGGAAGTAGTAATGATAATAGTTTTTATGTTTTATTAAAAATTTTCAAATATTTACTTGAGACTTGTACTTTTGGCAGTTTCTTCAAACAAAAACTTAGTATCAAAGGAATGAAAATTATGGGTGTAGTTTCTCGTTACCAGACTTTTGTGTTTAATAATGAGAAAGTAAGACTATTTTATTATTTTACATATAATGTCAGTAACTCAGCATAATAGAATAATAGATATATCACTAATTTGATTAAGTAGTATTTTTGCTCTGATGACATAGGAATGTGTAATGTGCTAATAGTAAATATTTCACTCATCTCAATTCTTTGTCAAAGTGGAAATATCAGTTCAGAAAATAGAGTTTTAATGGTGTTTATACTCCACTTTTTTGAAGACATGTTTCTACATTGAGCACTTTAGATTCCCTGTGGAATATTTCCAAACATTTAAAAGATTCAAACTGTTATTACTACATTCAAAATAAAGATATTTTAGGTTTAGTTCCTATGCGAGCAATTAGACTCTGTTAACAGAAAAACATGGATTTTTACTTTAACCTTTGGAACCTTTTTGTGAACATAGGCTTGTCATTAAGATGCTGTTTGTTATAGAACAAAATTTTATCTAAGGCTAGTCTTTAGTGAATGTTATATTTCAGGCTTTAGACACTGAATTATCTCATTATAAGGGGCTTTACTTAAGGTAATATGACATTACAGATTCAAAACATATCCCTATAGCAGCGTTACAATAATAGATACTTACATGTATATAAATATTCATGAATTATATGCAAGCATACATGTATATGCATTTATTTACAAGGATACCATAGCTGCTATCCTTGTGAGTTGTTTAGAGTACTCTGTTAAGAAGTCAAAAGTTATCGTTTAAATCTTGGCCATGGGCTGTTTTTGTTCCAGATTGCTGGATGGCCATATGAAGGCCAGGGAATGAATGGGTACATATTTATTCCTTCTACTGATAAGTTTTAAGTTAACACCCATTGTTTTCCAGAAACTGTATTGAGAATAGGTAAATGACTATTACAAGAAAATTAATTTATGCACATCCTAGTAAAAATATTTCAAAAGTATCACCTTTGGACATTTATAATGAACAAAGCTGAGCTACACTTATTTTGGTTCCAAACTTTTGACCATAATGCTGCTGACAAATTTGTATGTTTATAACACCAGTGAGTGACCAAAAATCCTTTTCAGGTTGAGCATTCATTCATTCAACAAACAAAATTTTTAAACACCTTTATTATGTATGAACTTAGATTTATATGTAGGTAAATTGATCTTTTTCTTTATGATTTTCTTCATTGGCTTTTAAGCACAGAAAAGCCTTTTCCTCACAGAGCTCAGATAAATATTCCTATGTGTTATCTTCTAAAATTTTAATAGTTGAATTTTTACATTTAACTCTAATCATCTGGAATATATTTTGAAGTACGTGTAAAATTTGGTCATGCTACATCTGTAATATTATAAAGAGTAAAGAGGTATGGACAGTATCTAGCACTGTGCCAGGCTCATAACCGGTGCTTAGTACATTTTCTGAATCCACCTTTATACTTTCCCAAAGCCAATCAGGAAATATATTCAGTCAGTGTCTCAGAGGACAAACATCTCACCTAAGAAGGGGCCAGTTCTTGATGCTGAGGCATTCACCAAAGAGTAAAGGAGAAGGATATGCAAACAAATAACCATGATATGATATAATATAACTCTGTCTGATGGGACAAGAGGACAGAGAAACTTTCAAAGGGGACAATCCTTAGTGATGCAGGAGAGAGATGATTTGAAGTTTATGAAATACATGGGAGAGAAATGACTTTTCAGAAAGAAAGAATCCACTCGAGAGAGTCCTATGTGTTCAGGGACTTCTAGGAAGGACATCTGGGTGCTGGTATGTCTTACAGGAGGTGTAGGGTAGAAGGAAGACCTGGGCCAGATAATGAAAGGACTTGCAGTCATGCTGAGGATCTTGGTCTAGTACTTCTCGTCTATATCAGTGTGCTAGTAGCATGATTCATTGAGGCCTTTTTGATTCTGACATATCTAGTGTAACTTTTAGAATTTAAAATTCCTCTCATGTAGTTTTTTACTCTGAATCATTGACAATCCATGGTAATCCAGGTTGGTCCAAAATCAATGAATATCTAATTTATGGTAATGCTCAGATCATGTGGGTTGGAAAATTTGTCTGAGTGTCACCAGTGATATTTTTCACTTATGTATGGATCAGTGTACTTAAATATGTGGAGAGAGTTTTGTTGTATAATTATGGAATAACAATATGGTTTTGGAACATGGTACTGTGCCGTATAAATTGTCTTTGCTCTGAGACTTGAAAACTATAATGAACTATACCAAGACCATTTTGCTTTATTGACAGGGTTTACAAACATATGTAATACCATTAATATTCATTAAGCATGTTAGGCTAACCATGAACTTTGTCAACATCTTAAAGCTAATCTCCCAAGGTGTTGCTTGAGAACATCTGAATATTTGGTACCTCATCTAACTTGTTTCTAGTCCTAAATGGAATGAGGAAGTCTTCACCTTTAATATGAATAAAGAATATATTTATATATACATAGTCTCTGAAGATTGTCTACTTATGCATTTGCCCTAAGATAACACATGATTCACTGTTTTATGAATCTTATGAGAGAATGAATTATTCAATTTGCATGGGTTGATCTTCTTGGGCTCTGAGGATATTTCTTGGAAAATAACTCTGGCATTCAAGTAGTCATGGGTGATATACTGAGTTAGGATGGGGGAAATGAGGAAAGTTGAATGTTAAGAAGGGATTCCAGGGTGCCTGGGAGAGAATACAAGCTAAGAGAAGAAAATTTTGAAGAAGGAACTGCATGAAAGAGAGGGTTGGTGGGGAAGAGGCATTCCAGGGATAGAGTTATTGAAGTTACTTGATCTTTCTCCAACCCAGCTATTTCTCTCCTTAGGAGGAGAAAGTCTATGAGCATGTAAAACCGAATGATCTACAACAGAGCTTTATATCATTATGGGCCACCCTAAAAGAGCCCAATATAAGGGAAAGAAAATAATTTTATCTCTCATTTATTGGTGGAGTGATGGCCAGGTCTTAAGCAGAATAGTGGGCTAGCATCAGTAGTGTGGTTAGCCTCCTGAACGTTGGGGAAGATTTCTGCCCATTTATGTGCCTAGGAAAGGAGTAATTTTGGATCGAGTGGTTCTGGAAACTTGTAACAAAGATGATGTGTTCAGACACCAGAGTGTGGCCTCAAAGGGGGGTTACTGGAGTGGCAAAGAGGGGACACCATGTATTTGTGAATGTCACAGCAACCAATGAGGGTAAAACTGGTAATATTTACCACACTAAACTGCAGTTATTTATATGCTTTGTTTCCTTATTAGACTGTGAAATCCAAATGGGTAGTATCTTATTTTTCTTTGTATTCCCAGAGTCTAGCACCAGTGAGGAATAATAAGGGCTTAGTGAATGGAAGAAAGAATGAATAACCAATCTGTCATGAACCCTAACCAAAGGTTTTATTAGGTGCTAAGAGAACTTTAAAATTACCGTGCCATGGAACCTAAGAAGATTGCTCTACTGATGTATTAGTGTTCTGTTTATATAAATGTATATGCAAAGGAAAATATTAGATCCTAAAGTTTTCCCCCCCAATCTTCTATTTGAAATATTGCTATTCGTATAATCTTATTTTAGTGGTTATATTGGATTTAGGACCTTGAATGATTCTCTGATATACAAATTAATACCTAAATATACTGTCATCATTGTACTTAAATAGGAGATAATGAAGGTCTTAGAACTTGGGATTTGATAGATTATAATTCTAATGTCAAATATATTAAAAGAGGACTACTAATCTCTGCTTTTATATAATTTAGTAAAAATTACTTCCTTAAGGAGATACTGAAATGAGAACTTAAAAATCAATTTTTAGAGGTTTATTTTGAATTCTTTCTGAAAAACTAAGCCATAAACTATACTACTTTTTAATAATTCTAAGGAATTATTCAGAATCTAGATAAAAAAGAAAATAATAGTTTGGATTTTCTCCTCTCTTTTATCTGATTTTTTAATTTTTTTTTATTTTTAATTATTATGGGTACATAATAGTTGTATATCTTTATAGGGCACATGTGATATTTTGATATGGGCATACAATGTGAATTAATTAAATCAAGGTCATTGGGGTATCCATCACCTCAGATATTTAACATTTCTTTGTGTTAGGAACATTTCAATTCCACTCTTTTAGTTATTTTAAAGTATACTCTAACTTGTTGATTATAGTCACTTTGTTGTGCCATCAAATATTGTTCATTCTATCTAAGTACCTAACTGTATTTTTGCACCCATTAACCATTTCCACCTTATCCCCTTGTCTCTGCTACCTTTTTCAGCTTCTGGTAACAATTTGTCTCTTACTCCAGGAGATCAATTGTTTTTAATATTTAGCTCCTATGTATGAATGAGAACATGCAAGATTTGTCTTTCTGTGCTTGGCTTATTTCACTTAACATAATGTTCTCCAGTTCCATCCATGTTGTTGCAAATGACAGGATTTTATTCTCTTTTGTGGCTTTATAATAGTGCCTTGTATATATGTACCACAATTTCTTTTCAGTCATCCACTGATGAACACTTAGGTTGATTCCATATCTTGGCTATTGTGAATAGTGCTGCAATAAACATGGGAGTGCAGATGTCTTTTTGATGTACTGAATTCCCTTCTTTGGATATATACCCAGCAGTGGTATTTCTGGGTCATATGGAAGTTCTATTTTCAGTTTTTTTGAGGAACCTCCCTAGTGTTTTCCATAGGAGTTGCACTAATTTACATTCCCACCAACAATGTACAAGGGTTCCCCTTTCTCCACATCCTTACCAGCATTCATTATTGCCTGTCTTTTTGATAAAAGCCATTTTAATTAGGATGAGATGATATCTCATTGTAGGTTTGATTTGTAGTTCTCTGATGACTAATGATGTTGACTATTTTTTCCTATACCTGTTGGCCATTTGTATGTCTTCTTTTGAGAAATGTCTATTCAGATCCTTTGCCCATTGTTAAATCAGATTATTTGATTTTTTCCCATCAAGTTGTTGGAGCTCCTTATATATTCTAGTTGTTAATCCCTTGTCAGATGAGTAGTTTGAAAATATTTTCTACTATTGGGTGGTTTGTTTCTTTATCTTGTGATTGTTTCCATTGCTGTGCAGGAACATTTTAGCTTGATGTGATCCCATTTGTCCAATTTTGCTTTGGTTGCTTGTGCTTTGGGGGTATTATTCAAGAAATCATTGTCTGAACCAATGTCTGGAAGCATTTCCCCAAGGTTTTCTCTTAGTAGTTTCATAGTTTCAGGTCTTAGATTTAAGTCTTTAATCCATTTTGATTTGATTTTTGTATGTGGCAAGAGATAAGGATCTAGTTTCATTCTCCTGCATATGGATATCCAGTTTTCCCAGCACCATTTGTTGAAGAGACTGTCCTTTCTGCACTGTATATTCTTCACACCTTGTTGACAATAAGATCACTATAGATGTGTGGATTTATTTGTGAGCTCTCTATTTTGTTCCATTGGTCTATGTGTCTGTTTTTATGCTAGTATCATCCTGTTTTGGTTACTACAGCTCTGTAGTATCATTTGAGGTCAGGTATTACAATTCCTCTAGTTTTGTTCTTTTTGCTCAGGATAGCTTTGGTTATTCTGGGTCTTTTTGTGGTTCCATAGAAAATTTCAAATTATTTTTTCTATTTCTGTGAAGAATCTCATTGGTATTTTGATGAGGATTTCAATGAATCTGTATATTGCTTTGGGTAGTATGGACATTTTAACAATATTGATTATCTTCTAATCCATGAGCATGGAATATCTTTCATTTTTTTTCTCCTCTTCAAATTCTTTCATCATGATATTTGTTTTTAAGGAATATCTATGACAGATTTCTAAATATTTTTTTCAGAGAATTGCCAAATATTAGGGGATCTGTCACCCATTGTAGGCATAATGTAGGCTGAAACCTTGAATTTCTTTAGGCAAAGATATTATTCCAAAAGAACTCTTGCTTCCCTTCTCCTAACATCATCTGTTTACAAATATGATTTTTATTTTCCATTTGGTTGGGATCATATTCATGTATTCATAGGATGAAAACAAAAGCATCTACAAATACATGTAAGACAATGGATAATCAAAAAAGGAGAAATCTTGATCTTCAAAGTGTTTTCAAGTAAAAATTTAGAAATAAGGTATCTAGGTTATACTACAGAAAGATAAATATGAACTGCTACTTTTGATTGTTTTTATTTCATAACCTCAAATACAGGTTATTTCTGGAAAATCAGTTCCTTTTGACTTTTTGCTAATATTAGAATAAAATTATTGTGATAGAATTTGGAATTTCCTTTCCTCACTATGACTTATTCTTAGGCTTCACATGGTAATAAGGAGTTCCAGGCCTGTATACCCCTAGATTCAGGTTTGACTGGAAGAATCAAGTGCTTTCTTTTGGTATACATAACAAAATGAACAGACTGTATTTCATTGGTTCTGATAAAGTCATGTGCCATTTTTGAGCCAATCCCAAGACCAGGAGAATAAGCTCTTTGACTATTCAGTCCAGAGTTACACGCCTCACCCCTAGAACTAGCAGTAGATTCACTTCTACAAGAAGCATATAGATTCAGAGTAGAGGAGTGCATAATCCCCCATATAAAGAGCAGAATTACAGAATTTTCTGGGATGACCAGAAGGGGCATTAGACATTGGGTAGGAAATACAATGAATTCCCACTACAAGGAGGTTATAGGAATATCTTTTTTTATTTTACTTTGCTTTATTGTGCTTTGTAGATATTACTTTTTTTATCAATTGAAAGTTTTTGGCCACCTGTATTGAATAAGTCTGTTGGTGCCATTTTTTCAATAACATGGTCACTTCATGTCTCTGTGTCACATTTTGGTAATTACCATAATATTTTAAACATTTTTATGATTGTCATATCTGTTATAGTGATCTGTGATCTTTGATCACTGCACTCCAAAACTGCACCTGTAAAAGACAGCAAACTTAATCAATACAGTTGTATGTGTTCTGACTCCTCCATTCCACTGACCAGGCATTCTGTAGGCTTTCTCCCTTTCCTCAGGCCTCTTTATTCCCTGAGACACATTAATACTGAAATTAGGGCAATTAATAACCCTAGTATGACCTCTGAGTGTTCCAATGAAAGGAAATGTCCCATGTCTCTCACTTTAAATGAAAAGCTAGAAATGATTGAGCTTAGTGAGGAAGGCATGTTTAAAGCAGAGATGGGCCTAGAGCTCTGGTGCCAAACAGTTAACCAAGTTATGAATGCAAAGTAAAAGTTCTTGAAGGAAATTAAAAGTGCTGCTCCAGTGAACACATGAATGATAAGAAAGTGAAACAGCCTTACTGCTGATATGGAGGGAGTAAGTGTCTCGATAGAAGATCAAACCAGAGACAACATTCTCTTAAAGCCAAAGCCTAATCCACAGCAAAACCCTAACTCTCTTCAATTCTATGAAAGCTGAGAGAAGTGAGGAAGCTGCAGAAGAAAAGTTGGAAGCTAGGAGACATTGGCTCATGAGATTTAAGAGAACAAACCATCTCAAAAATTGGAATCTACTACCATTAATGTTAGTAATGGGTGTTATCAGGTGGAAAAAACAAAAGTGAACCACATGCCAATATCTTTTATAAATATAGATGCAAAAACCCTCAACAAAATACTAGCAAACCAAATCTAGAAACATATAAAAAGAATTATACATCATGACAAAGTGGGATTGGAAATATAGAGAATGTATTCTGCAACCATAATGAACGAAACTAGAAATCAGTAATAGAGACATAACAGGAAAATCTATAAATATTTGAAACTAAATAACATACTTCTAAATACCCATGCTTCAAAGAGAAAATCTCAGAGGAAATAAAGTATATATTGACCTTAATGGAAATGAAAATACAACATATAAAATTTTATGGGACACAGCCAAAGCAGTGCTGAGAGAGAAATTTGTAGCACTAAATGCACACATTAGAAAAGATGAAAAGTCTCAGGTGAATAATCTAGGCTCCTACCTCAAGAACCTAGAAAAAGAGAACAAAATAAACTCAAAGGATGCAAAAGGAAGAAAATAATATAAAAACAAAAGCATAAATCAAAGAAATTAAAAATTAAAACAATAGAGAAAATCAAAGAGCTATTTCTTTGAATAGATAAACAAAATTGGCAAACCTCTGCTAATTGCTGATATTAAGAAATTTTTAGTGATCTGGATAGAATATCAAACTAGCCACAACATTCACTTAAGCCAAAGCCACATACACAGAAAGGCCCTAACTCTCTTCAATTCTGTGGAGGCTGAGTGAGGTGAGGAAACTGCATAAAAAATGTTGAAAACTAGCAGAGGTTGGTTCATGAAGTTTGAGGAAAGAAGCCATCTCCATCACATAAAAGTGCAAGGTGAAGCAGCAAATGCTGATGGAGAAGCTGCAGCAAGTTATCCAGAAGATTCAGCTAAGATCATTGATGAAGGTGGCTACACTAAATCACAGATTTTACATTTAGGCAAAATGGTCTTATATTGGAAGAAGATGCCATGTAGGAATTTCATAGCTAAAGAGGAGAAGTCAATGCCTGGCTTTAAAGCTTCAAAGGACAGACTGACTCTCTTGTTGGGGGCTAATGCAGCTGGTGACTTTCAGTTGAAGCCAATGCTCGTTAACCATTCTGTAAATCCTAGAGCCCTCCAAAATTAGGCCAACTTTACTCTGCCTGTGCTCTGTAAATGGAAAAACAGCACAACCATTTACGTTATGATTTACTGAATATTTTTTAAATTAACCATTTGAAATTCCATACTGAATATTTTTTTTTCAGCCCAATCCAAACTTCTTCACTTTAATTCCATTCTCCTGGAACAAGTCTCTCAATGCTCCACTTGGTTTTTCCTTCATTAATTGTAACATTGTATTTGTTGTAGAAAAGCGAAGTGAAGCAGAATTTAATTACATTTAAAACAATTAAAAATTATTCTACCTAATAGTTGTATATCTTTATAAAATATAGATACATGTGAATTTTGATACCGGTATACAATGTACATTAATCAAATTAGGGTAATTGGGGTATCCATCACCTCAGACATTTATCATTTCTTTGTGTGAAGAATATTCCAGTTCCAATCTTTTAGTTATTTTAAAGTATATCCTAATATTTTAAGCCCCATGTTGAGACCTACTGTTTAGGAAAAAAATTCCTATTGAAATATTACTATTCATTTGGCAATGCACCCCTTGACCCAAGAGCTCTGATGGAGATGTATGAGAAGATTAATGTTGTTTTCATTCATACTTAACACATCCATTCTGCAGCCTATGGATTAAGGAGTAATTTCAACTTTTAGGTACTCTTATTTAAGAAATACATTTTGTAAGGCTGTGGCTGCTGTAGATGGTGATTTCTTGGTTGGATCTGGGCACTGAGTTGAAAACCTTCTGGAAAGGATTCACCACACTAGATGCCATCAAGAACATTCATGATTCATGAGAAGAGGTCTATATATCAACATTAACAGGAGTTTGAAAGAAGTTGATTCCAACTCTCATGGATGACTTTGAGGGATTTAAGATTTCATTAGAAAAAGTAACTGCAGATGTGGTGAAAAAAGGAAGGTAACTAGAATGAGAAGTGGAGCCTCAAGAATTGACTGAATTGCTTCAATCTTATGATAAAACTTGAATGAATGAGGAGTTGCTCCTTATGGCTGAGCAAAGAAAGTGGCTTCTTGAATGCAGACTAGTCCTCATGAGGATGCTGTGAATATTGTTGAAAGGACATCATAAGATTTAGAATATTCCATAAATTTAGTTGATGGAACAATGGTAGGGTTTCAGTGGATTGACTCCAGTTAGGTAAAATGTTGTCAAACAGCCCTGCATGCTACAAAGAAATTGTTTGTGAAAGGAACATTCAATCTATGTGGCAAGCTCTATTGTTGTGTTAAAATTAGATACTGCCAGAGCCACCCCAACCTTCAGCAGCCACCACCCTGATTAGTCAGCAACCATTAACATTGAGTCAAGACCCTTCATGAGCAAATGGATTACTACTTGCTGAAGGCTCAAGTAATTGTTAACAATTTTAGCAATAGGTTATTTTTAATTAAGATATGTACATTGTTTTTCAGACACAACACCATTACAAACTTAAGAGACTATGGTATAGTATAGACATACTTTTTATACATACTAGGGAACCAAAAAATTTGTGTGACTCACTTTATTGTAATAGCTACTTTATTGTAATGGTCTGGACCCAATATCACAATATCTTTGAGATATGCCTGTATAATCATTGTTGCAAAGATAGCACATAAACTCTCAAATACAAAACAATCATTAGAGGCCTGTAAATGTTCAAAGACAAATGAGAATATAGAAAAATACAGGTTAGGCTCTGCAGTACTTATTGGCAAGTTTCAGAGAAGGCTTGGGTTTTGACTGGGAAAGAGACTTAATGAGTATATTAGGTGCTTTATTACTTGTATTTATTCTACCCTTGAAAATAGATATTACAGCATATTATTTAACTTTTATAGATGACTAGATTAAGTTCAGAGAAGTTAGTTAACAATAATAATGGTGGTTGATATTTATTAATGCTTTCTATATGCTAGAAACTGTCAAAGGCTGTCTTTATAGGCATACACACACAAAGTATCTATATATGTATTTATCTTTCTATCATTATCATCAACAACCATATATTAAAGATAAAGAAATGGAGAATTAGGGAGGTTAAATGTTAATAACTTAGCCAGGGTGACAGATATGATAAATAGTAGCCCTGGGTTTTGAGTCTGGAGGGATTGAGTCATGAACCAAGGGACTCAATCTGTATACTGAACTGTCCTTTTGAGTGATTTACTCAAGGTTACACAGCCAGTAAGTGATGGACCTGGAATTCCTATCCCTGACTTGTCTGACTGCCAAGCCTATGATCATTTGCTCTGGATCATTGTTTCTCGTAAAATTTAGATAGAAATTAAATAAGTAGAGCATTTAAATTAAACTGTTAGGGTCATAATGATTAAACTAATGTTCCCAAAGCAAATGATCCTCAAAAGAGGGCATACAGATGAAAAGGCAGTTATATATCTTATTAAGTGGTTTGGCTGTTATTATCTTCCATTTCCCATTTTGATAAGTAAAATTTTCCTTCCTGTATATTCCTTCCCATATATTTGTCCTAGATCTGCCATGATTCTAGATAATTCTTGCTCTAGTTTTTACCAGAATTTGGTACTCTGTTTCTCCTAATGCTGTGTTTCTTCTAATCAAACTTCCTTGTTTCCGATCCTTTAGCCTCAGGTTCTTTATATTATATTAATAAATTATTGGGGTTCCAGTAGCTAATCTAATAAATAAGTATATGACAAAAGATTCATGAAAAATCTGCCTGCTAGAGGATACATGTTTTCTCCATGGTCTTTTGGTTATCATGTATCCAAGGCAAATTATTCTAATGGTGAGAATTTCAAATATGGTAGGAGAGAACAATTCTATTTCATAACATCTCTCTTGGTGAAATTTTCAGGCCAACCGCATCATATTTCACAGGGTTATTCTTGATTCCCTGTATGGATTTTTAAGTAATGAAGCTATTAAAAGTAAGCTTTGCTTTGCTTCCACCCAAATCAAGAACTAAAATTAGCTTGAGAGTTTTAGGAATTGAGAGGATCTATGGTTAAAAGGTGACTTTTCTCTTAATGTTTTTTCTCAGGAAATACAGTTCAATATACCTAAATTATTCCATACTTAATGTATTATAATTCTTAAAAAGTCGCTAACCCATGTTTCCTTTACATGTAACTTTAATTAACCATAAGAGAGAACAACTTACTGCTGGACCATTTTTGTTGCAAATTGAAAGACTGATCTTTTCATTTTATAGTTCCTTTTTTTTGTTTGTTTGTTTATTCACTGATTTGTCCTTTGAGTAAATATAGCCCAGCAAATTTAGAAGGGGCTAAACCAATTTATAAGATATACTTTCTAACTTAAAAGCCTTTACAATTTAGTTGAATATATGACACAGACATATAAAAATTAAATTGTAGAAGAGAACCATAACATTTTAATAATCATAGTTTAGATACAAAAGGACTACAAAGTCTTAATCCATTGTTTTTTGCTGGGGTTTCTCAGAGCCTTCTTAGAGATTGCTGTTAGAGGTGGAGGGTGGAGAGGCTAGAGGGAATGGGACCAGCCTGCCAGAGAACTAGCCTTCTCTTTGTACCCATAGTAGCTCTACTTTTACCTATATTATATAAGATTTGATTTGAACAAAGAATTTCAGGATGAAAAAGGTGTGAGACTCATTGATACAATAGAATTGCTATTGTTTTAAGATCAGACAGTTGCTTGAAATCAGCATAGATACAGAACTGTCCTATTCTGAAGAGTTTTGAGTTAAAGGAAGGCTTGACACTGGTTCTATGAATGTCCTAGTATTGCTCTAGTGTTATGCTATTTGTGGATGCCAGCATTTTGATATCAGATATAAAATTTTTAATATAAATTTTGCTTAATTTTTGAGATGCTTTATATAGATGTGTCAGATACTAAAAATGTACAGCACTCTTCCTACATCTAAAAAATTAGCATATAATTTTTCACTATCGTTTCTGGTCTCTTATGTATAAGTAATTTTTGTATAATTGTAATCATTCTGTAGATACATATTTCTATTCTGTTTTCTTAGCTATTCTTTAACTATTTGTTCATATTGCCACAACCTTCATATTTATACATTTTAATTATTGCACTATGTCCTTTGGTTAAGATAACATACTTTAATCTTTTACATATTGTTGGACATTGAGAATATCTTTAATTTCTTTGCAATTTTGTTACATTCATATACCTTTCCTCTTTTTTGGATTATTTTAAAAAATATGAGGAGTGGGGTTAATATATGAAAAGGATATAAAAATTTTTGTAATCTTTTTGTTTTGTTTGTTTTTCAGCTCATTATGGGGGTACAAAGATCAGGCTATATACATTGCCCATGCCTCCCCATCCCCCTGAGTCTGAGCTTCAGTTGTGTCCATTCCCTAGACAGCGCACATCACACTCATCATGTAGGTCTGCACCCCTCCCCTCCCCCACACCCCATCCTCCCCAGTCAGAACTTCAAGCGTGTCCATTCCCCAGGCAGTGCGCATCACACTCAACAAGTAGGTATACACCCATCCCTTCCACCCAGCCCCGACCTCTGTCCGATACCCAATTGGTGTGAATCCCAAATGTGCACTCGGGGAAATCAGTTTGCTGGTGAGTACATGTGGTGCTTATTTTTCCATTCTTGGGATACTTCACTTAATAGAATGGGTTCCAGCTCTCTCCAGGAGAACCAAAGAGATGCCATATCGCCATTATTTCTAATAGCTGAGTAATATTCCATGGTATACATATACCACATTTTGCTAATCCATTCATGAATTGATGGGCATTTGGGTTTATATATTGCATTTTGGAAGGGGTGTGTAAGCACGATTTTACCATAGCCTCCCACCTATAGGTAATATCAGTATTTTGAAATTTTTTTTGTTTCTTTAGACAAATGGATGTTTTGATATTGTTTTGATTAGTAGTGAAGACTTATTTTTATCATTATACTTATGTGCCAATAATCATCCTTTGGGTGGATTGATATCCTCTTTTATTTGGGGATTCTCTTAATTTGTAAGAGCTCTTTATAAATATATTGTTTTGCTAAAATACATTCATAATAACCTTTTAATATTTTTAATCAGTTTTCATATGTCTAACTCAATTTCTCACTATCATTGATGCTTTTAAATAAGCTTTAAAAATGAACATTGAAATGTTTCTTTTTCCTTGTTAGTGACTGTCCTATTTTAATGAAAACTAGAGTATCACCTTAATGAAAGAATTGGTTGTAGTATACAATAAATACAGAGGATTATATTTTGGCTATGTAATTTGAGGCAAATAAAATTTGGAAAACTCAATCTTGCTCTGCTACTTCTCATAAAATTTATCTTCTTCATAGCTGCTATGGGTTTGTCCTATTTTTACTAGCAAATTTCCTCTTTGTAGACCAATTCAGATTGCTGACCATTCTAATCTTATATTTTTATCATTTATAATTTTAGTCTTTGAACTGTCAGAATTAATGGAAACTTTATTCTAACATCCCCCAAACAAACAAAATCCACTTAAATAAAATAGGTAGAAAAAAGCAGAAAATCAAATAGTTCTGTACAGACAATCCTTAAGTTACACATTTGAGTTGGTAAAGTCAAGGATTCTTTATTTGGGAATATTCTTATTTGATGAACAATGAATGCATAAGCAATCAAGCACTCTCTTTTCCTTTTTTTTTTTTTTTTTTTGTTTTTTTAGCCCTACAGACCAAAAAGGGGATGCTTTAAGAATTTGACACTGATGCACATATTCCCCCACTGGCATTTTAGAGCTTCCAGAAACATCAAATCCAATTGGAGGATGTTCAAACCCATATTTGCTTGCTACTGCAGCTAGTACAGTGAACTAATTTTTCTGAGGTGATTGGCCCCTAACCTGAATTTCTCTTCAGCTGCCTCCATCAAACAGAGTTAGAGTCTTTTCCATTGCTGTGAGGTTAATAGCATTTTCAGATTCTAATCTAGTCTCTGGAAAATTGTCTTTTAGAAAAATTAATCAATAATACTCATTTTTACATCAGTATGTCAAACAAGGCGGAATCTACCACATCAGGCATTTCTGCCATAACTGTACTATCAGTAGATATTCCTACATGACAAAAGTCAATAAACTCACCATGCTTGCAGCGTTGCCATTTGTTCATGCTTTTAATTCACTCATGTATTAAACCTAGTCTGGAAGACTCACTGGGCAAAAACATTAAATTCCTCTGAAGCAAATATTTTCAGGACAAAGTCTTAAATACATTTTAGTGTTTGTATCCTGACTTTTTCTCCTCAGGGATAATGGGCAAATGCTCTCTGAAGACAATTTATGTGTACTGCCACAAAATAAATAGCCAATTAATGTATTAATTTCCAAAGTGATCTGGAGGTCACTTCAAAGCAGATCTATTTCAATAAGATATGGGGAAGAGATGTTTTGGGGATTGAATTAGATAATCATATAAAAGCATAAAGTTTCATGCCAGAAACATAATAAATAGTAGATATTAGCAATAATGAGCATTAGTAATTACTGTTACTTACAATATATCAAAGAACAATTAAAATTATAATTGGGACTCTAGGTAGGACAATATTAAGCATAACTATTTCCATAATTGGTCCCACCAGGGTGATACATATTCAGTGCTATGATGGCAATGTATATGCAAACCAGGAATAAGTTTGTTTCTTTTTCCAAAGAGAACCAAGCTGGCCAGAAATAGACTAAACTATTTTTATAGTTACTCATGGAAGAGATTGTTTGTTTATTAGACTGATTGTGGAGTAGTATTTTTAGTTCAGTTCTGTTGACATAGAGCCCGTACTATGGGTCAGACACAATACTACAGGTACTGTAGTATCCCACAGGGGCGCAAGATATAACTTTAGTTCTTATCTTAAAGGGACTGTAATAAAGTATGGGAAACAGTAATATAAATTAATTATATTACAGTGTGGTAAAAGCAATAATACAATATATTGTACAGAAGAGGACAAAGTGATTACTATAGGCAAGATTAGGAAAGGCTGGCTGGAGGAATGTCCAAGTTGGATTTTGAAAGATGTAAAAGTTAGGAAACATGTTATGATAAAGAGTAAAGTTGTACAAAAGGTTGGGAGCTGGAATAAGCATGGTACTTGAAAATTTAGGTTGCAATAGCCAAGTGTAAGATGAAGATGAGTAAAGAGAGATGACGCTGGAATACTTAATAGAGGCTAGATTTTGAAACGGTTTTTAACTCTGGAATTTGGACATCATTGCAAGGTCAATGGGGAACCACTGAAAGGTTTGAAGCATGAGATAGAGCTGATTGATCATTTTTAAACTTTATAATAATTACAGGATGATAGGAAAAGATTGAGAGAGGTGAGAATGAAGGCAGGGACTTCTAGTTTTTGACCTTTTCACTGCTATAGAAATGTATAAATCCAAAAGTGATGGAAATGCCTACTTATCAGTGGATCACTGATTAACGATTTGAGGCAATGGCAATATTTTTTTCCTATCTTTGAATGGAGGATTACCATTGAGCTCTCCCTTGGTAAGCTGGCCTTATGGTCTAGTTTTATTTTCTGATTCTAGGAGCTTATATCAATATCAGTCTATCTAAGGATAAAATATTAATATATTACAATAAGTACAATTACACACACCCACACAAACACAACTCCCCCCTGTGTTTTTGTGCATAATGAATTTAGGAATTTATGAGTGAGGCAAATGCTTTAGAACAGTTTGATCAATATGATTTTCTGGTTTGTTATTCAGGATAATCCAGAGAGAAGGGCAGTTTTGAAGGATGGTGAGTTAAAGGCTGGAAAAGATTCAGCCAGGACCACTTGTGGATTGGAAGGTCACTGGGAACCCAACTTTATTTCAGGGTTGTCTGATGATTCCAAGCTCAGGACTGAATACTGGTTTCATGCAGTACGCTAGGGTTGCTGTGTATGAGGGCTGGGCTAGACCCCCGGTACTGTTCAAGATTTCTCATAGTAGTCTGGTCTAGTTCTGTATTCAGGGAGGGGCTGGAAACTGCTCACAGTTCTGGAGGAAAAGATTGGGTCTTTTATTGGGATGATCTTCTATGCCAGTTGTTATTGATACAGGTTGTATTGATAGCTGGTGGATTTCTAAGATAATTTAAATACTTTGTACTGCTTCTAAGAACAGTTGTGTGTTTTATGTTCTCAATCACATAATATTGTAAATATTTATGTGTACCAGAGTTATTTATATATAAGCACCTAAGGATAAAGGTAAATGGGTTCTAATGGATAAGGAATTAAATAGGATCTAAAAGTTGAGAGAAACTCAAGATTTTCTCAGTTCAAAAAACTTTTCAGGAGACAAATTTTGGCTGTTCATAGAAGAATTTTGAACTTTAATCAGAAAGTCAATAGGATTTAGTGATGACCTTAGTATTTCTACTTTACCAGGATTATTCTTTATCATATCTGGAAATTCCCTAACTTTTAAGGACTCAGCTTAGATTTTGCCTTTCTTCAGGGAGATTTTCATGCTTCATTCTGGTGGTCCTCTTTTCCCTACTCTACCCATCCTTTAACTTTAACCTGGGCCTTACCACATCATATTATATTATAATTATATTTTTATGTATGTTCTCTCAGACTGTGAGCTCCTGCGACTGAGAGCCATATCTTGCTCCTGTCTGTTTCTCTGGCACCTAGCAGAATCTCTCCATATAGGAGGTGCAAAAAAACAAAACAAAACAAAACAAAACAAAACAACCCCAAATGGGTTGAATAAAAATAAATGCAGCAAGGATTGATGTCTTTGTGTTTATATTAGATTCCATGACTTCCATCTAGTATCTCAATTTCTCGAACTATGCCAGGCATTTAGAATTTTCTTTTTGTTTTTTGGAATGATTCAAACATTTCCTCAAAAACAGCCCTAACAAGAGCACTCATTTGATTAAATCCTATGTTCATGTAACTCTATATTACTGTATATGTGTGTGCGTGTATAAACACACAGTAACACACAGATACACAGTAAAACTATTAAAAAATGCATGAAAATAAACTAGTTCAGCCAAATGGTTATTTCTATGGGAGAGAGAAGCAATGAAGGGGCCCAGGGTGAGGGTTACAACTATATTGATAATGTTTTATTTTAATCTGGTGGCACGTAAACATATACTCATTGCAGTATTCTTTATGCATTTTTGCACATCCTATTTTTGCATATGAATATAGTACCATGCCCTTGAACAGAATCTTTTCATCATAGAATATCCTGTGTTAAATGTTTTAAGTGAGAATTAGAGACTTAGCAGATTTGGAGAAATATAGAGGGCTTTAAAAAAATTTACCTATGGAATTCCATTTTGGACATATATTTCGATATTATGTTGAAATAGTCTAATCAATATTTTCCCTAAATATTTCCTAAATTCTCAAAATTTATTAGAGAGCATTTGTATGAAGATCTTTTGACAGCATTTTTATAAATAGCTTTAAAAGTATTGAAAACTTTTTTTCTGGGGGCCTGATATTACTAAAAGCATGATGAAAATTGAAGTTTAATACATGTATATCTTTTTCTTCTTCCTCCCTGCATAAAATAGAACTATGGGGATGGAAGGGCTAATTTAATGCATAAATATTTTAGGAATGGTAAGATATTAAAGATAACAGAAGAACAAAAGGAAGGTAAACTGGGTCTGAAGGGTAAGGAAGACTTCAGGAAGAAAGCAAAACCTGATTTGGGCTTTGAAGAATGAATAGAAGTTCACAAAAAGGCCATGGAGTATGGGGTCAAAAGCATTCTAGACAAGGGAGAATTTAATGTGAAGGCTCAGAGATATGAAAGGAGGAATCCTGTGGTTAGAGAACTTGGTTTAATTAGGAACTGCAGGGTTGTAAAATGCAAGTGGGAAACATTATTAAGAGGAAGCTGGAGATCAGAAAATGAAACTTATTCCCTTCCAGGAAACCTGGACTTTATCTCTTAGTGATGGGAATTCTGAAGATTTTCTAGTGATAGGGTCAGGTTTCTGTGAAGTTGAGTTAGATTTGTGGGATATGGTGACACAGGGAAGAGAGTTAGGAGAACATTGAATGTCTAGGGTGGAGATAATGAGATCTTAGGTTCAGGCAGGGCAGACAGTTGAGGAGAACTGAGGTAGAGACTTAGGTGGCAAACGGGGTATGGATGTGGGAGCAAGAGATGAGGAGGGAAAGTGACATAGAGGAGAAGAAATGGGCTAAGGAAGTCAAATATCCTGAGAACTAATTATCAGCTCATACACAAATATTGACAAGTAATACTTTTTAATAGAATTTTGTACAAAATAGAAAATGATAAATCTGAATCCCATTAAATGTATAGATATTATTTTTTAAGTACATATCACATGGTGGAGGTGGAGGTGGAGCTCCCAAACACATAAGCATAAGTGGATAATTTTCAAAAAGAAAACTTTCACTAAGGAAAATCACAGATTGTTTGCTGTTTGCCTTATTCAAAATCAAAAGTGTTAATTGAAACTAGATATTTATATTTGCCTAATGTCTCATGACACTTTCTTGGTGTACTTAATATATTACAATTAAGATAACACAAAGTATTTTCCACATCTTTGCTATTGTGAATTGTGCTGCTATAAACATTCGGGTACATATGTCTTTGTTACAGAATGACCTTTTTTCCTTTGGGTATATGCCCAATAATGGGATTGCTGGATCGAATGGCAGGTCTACTTGAATCTGTTTAAGATACCTCCATAATGCTTTCCACAGGGGTTGCACTAGTTTGCAGTCCCACCAGCAGTGTATAAGTGTTCCTGTCTCTCCACATCCACGCCAACATGTGTTGTTTTGGGTTTTTTTGATAAAGGCCATTCTCACTGGGGTTAAGTGATATCTCATTGTGGTTTTGATTTGCATTTCTCTGATGATTAGGGATGTTGAGCATTTTTTCATATGTTTTTTAGCCATTCTTATATCTTCTTTTGAGAAGTTTCTATTCATGTCATTTGCCCACTTTTTGATAGGGTTGTTTGATTTTTTCTTGCTGATTTTCCTGAGTTCTAAATAGATTCTTGTTATCAATCCTTTATCTGATGTGTAGTATGCAAAAATTTTTTCCCATTCTGTAGGTGGTCTGTTTATTCTCGTGACTGTTTCTTTGGCTGTGCAGAAGCTTTTTAATTTAATCATGTCCCATTCATTAATTTTTGTTGCTGCTGTGATTGCCTTGGGGGTCCCAAATGTCCATCAATACATGGTTGGATTAGTAAGCTGTGGTATATGTATACCATGGAATATTACTCAGCTATAAGAAATAATGAAGATACGACATCTCTATGGTTCTCCTGGAGAGAGTTGGAACCCATTATATTAAGTGAAGTATCCCAAGAATGGAAAAACAAGCATCACATGTACTCACCAGAAAATTGGTTTCCCTGAACATCACCTAAATACACATCTGGGAACGACACCAATCGGACATCAGACTGAGGTGGGGGGTGGGGGAGGGGATGGGGGTATGCCTACACAATGAGTGCATTGCGCACCGTTTGGGGAATGGTAACGCTTGAAGGTGCTGACTCGGGAAGGGGGGGTTGGGGAAGGGAGGGATATATACCTATATGATGGGTGCAACGCGCACTATCTGGGGATCAGACACGCCTGGAGCTCTGACTTGGGGGGAAAGGCGGTATATGGACAACGTATGTAACCTGCAATTCTGTATCCCCCATAACAATAAGATGAAATTAAAAAAAAAAAAAAAAAGATAACACAAGGTATGATGAGATAATTTTTTGGCCGTGCTCTAACTTCCTTTTGTTCACTCTAATTGTTTAAAAGTGTTAAATTTCGGCCGGGCGTGGTGGCTCACGCCTGTAATCCTAGCACTCTGGGAGGCCGAGGTGGGCGGATCGTTTGAGCTCAGGAGTTCGAGACCAGCCTGAGCAAGAGCGAGACCCCATCTCTACTAAAAATAGAAAGAAATTATATGGACAGCTAAAAATATATATAGAAAAAATTAGCCGGGCATGGTGGTGCATGCCTGTAGTCCCAGCTACTCGGGAGGCTGAGACAGGAGGATCCCTTGAGCTCAGGAGTTTGAGGTTGCTGTGAGCTAGGCTGACGCCACGGCACTCACTCTAGCCTGGGCAACAGAGTGAGACTCTGTCTCAAAAAAAAAAAAAAAAAAAAGTGTTAAATTTCGTTGTCTAGTTAAAAATTGACTTGTTGCTAAGTAGTGTAAGTGCCAGATATGTTAATTAGTAAATAATTTTGTTTATATTTAAATAAAAAAGTTTTTGATGGATGGAGCAATGTCATAAAGAAAATTAAACTTTTTATGTATAAAAATTAGATAAATGGCTCCTTTTGAGTAGGAGAAAAGGGACTGCTCCAGAAAGGGAGAAAGTTTACTTCCTTTGCTGTAAATGTGTTTCTTATGTTTTTGGTGCCTGTTATCTGAAAGAAGATTTGATGTCTGTGAGGTGAACAGCATTGGTAAAACCCTTAGAGAGGTGTAGACCACCTCTTTTGCTTTGAGACTTGTTTCTTAAAACTGGGAGAATGCAGACAGATGACTAACCCAAAACAGGGGAAATTGTTTGATCTTAGGTTAAAGCGTCCAGGGTAAAATATAGTACATTCCATTTTAGGGTCTGTAGGGTTAGAGTAAGCTGCTAATTGGACAGCTATAGTGAGGTAAATTATCAATTATGTATCATAGGATTCTAGTTTGTTTAAAAAATTTAAAGTATATTTGATATTTTAAAAATATTACATTTTGAAATAATTTTTAAAAAAGAAATTAGTTGTGATTAAAATATTGATAAGTCATACTTTTAAATCTATGAGCAAGTGGGTACAAAGAACCAGTGGCCTGGAAAAGAGACCAGGTTCATTGAATGAATGAATGACTGCCTTTTGCATATAAACAAATTGAGGTTTTCTGGCTGCTTAGATTACGGCACTGAGCACTACTCCCACCTAGTGGCAATCTACCTGTAGTGCACGGGTAATTAAAAAGAATGAAAACTGAAGTCCCTCTGGAAGGGAATTATGTACTTTTATCTCTTGTAGCGTGACCTGTTGCCTGTTGCCTCCATGAACTTATACCTTCAACTTATCAAACTTATTGAAGGAAACAGCCCTATAAAACACAATTCTGAATTTCCTATGAAAATATGGTTTTTGTTCATGACATTCATTATTCAATATAGCTATTTGAAGCAACAGACTTTTAAGAAAACATTTCCTGGAAATGAAAAAAATAGATAATTTACAGATAATAAAAATAAAAATCATCAATAAATAATTGGACACATTTTAACTTCATTAAGTAGCAAATAAATGTACATTAAGATACTATTCCTCCCTGCCAAAATAGCAGATTACAAAAAACAATACTCTAAGGAAGAAATGGGGAGATAAGTTCAATAATTGTTGTTGGGAGAGCAAACTGGAAAAATCATTTGCTTTTGTTTAGCTTTTTAGCTTTTTATTTGCAAATAATTTCAAGCTTATAGAAAAATTGCAAGAATATGACTAGTATAAAGAACATCTGCACAACTTTTACCCAGATCCATCCCATTTGCTTTATAATTATCTTGCAGAACCATTTGAGGCTAAGGTACATAAATCATGACCCTTTAGACCTGATCACTTCAGTGTGAATTTCCTAAGAATAGGGAAATTCTCTTACATATCCCCATATTGGCTTTGGTGACTTTAACATTGATGTAATAATTTTTGAATAATCTACCATTCATTTTATAATTTTGTCAATTGACTCGAGTCTTTTTTATCGATTTCTTCCCCATCAGAAGAGGATCCAGTCTAAGATCAGCTATTGCATATAGCTGTCATGTCTGTTTAGCCTCCTTTAATCTGGAACATTTCTAGAGCCCTAGTTCGTTTTTCATGACTTTGACATTTTTGAAGAATATAGCTGCTCCTCTTTTCTTTTATAGAAGAGTTTACATTTTGCGTTTGTCTAATGTTCCTCATTGCTAGATTTTGATCATACATTCTCTGTTGAAATGTTTTTTATGTGATGTTGTGTTCTCCTCAGAGTATCATATCTGGAGACACATGGTGTCCATCTGCCACTCGTTGGCAATGTTAATTTTGTTTACCTAGTCAAGTGTGGTCTGATTTCTTCATGGCATAATTATTTTTTTCTTCTTGTGGAATAACACTTTAAGACCATAAAAATATTCTACTCTTTATAAAAACTCTCCTGAGATTTAGCACCCTTTGATCATTCTGCTTGTTCCTATCTTTACTGTGATGATTGTAAAATGCTGATTTTCAACTCTAGTACTCCCTTCACATTTATCACTTGGCCCTCAGCATTCTATAAGCAAAAGAACTCCCTCCCTTCTCCCCCATTTGTCTGTATAGACTCATTAATTTTTATTTTTTAAAATGGCTTATAATTCATTACTGTACTCATTGTCCCAGATTTGTCCGGTATCAACCCCTTCAAGATGAATCTTCTAGGTATTAACAAAGAAAAGAAAATAAGAAAAAAATGCACATATGTGATCTTTGTACTTGGTTTTTAAAAAATCTGCCAATATTTTCTGGAAATTATTCCATATGAGTTCATAGTGATATTCCTCATTCTCTTGTATAGCTACATAGCTCTCTAACCATTGTCTCTAATAGAAAAGTATTTGAAGAATCTTTAAAATGTTTATACCCATTGACAGAGTAACTTCAATTTTAGGAATCTCTTTTAAAGGGAAGATTTATATACAAAGATGTTCAATAAAGCACTATTTATAATGCTATAATGCTATAATTTATAATGGTAAAAATTTATAATCTGAATAGCTTACATTAAAGTAATTGTTAATATACTATATCCATGTACTAAGGCATTATGTAGTCATTAAAAAGGTTCATGTTAAGTGAAACAAACAGATCTCAAAATTATGTAGTTAGATCTAAATTATGTAAAATGTACAGAAAATAGATTGGTGGGAAATATAATTAAGTGATAAAAATGGCTGTTTCTGAGGGTAGGATTTCTGACTTTTTCCTTTTTCTTTTTTTATATTTTTTATACTAAGTTTTCTTCCGTGAACATATTAATATATTCATATTTTTTTCAGAAAAGTTGAAATCATTAAACTAGTATTATAAGAAGCTTTTATCCCTTAGGAATTGGAATGCTTCTTCACTGTGGATCATTATAGATTTTTATTATACTGCATTTCTCTTTTAGCTCTGGGTTCTAGGAACCGAGTTTGAAAGTCAGTCACAATAGCGTATAAAGCAAACCTTTACAATTACACTTGAGTTCTCTTTTTCTGATTTTTTTAATGTTTGTTTTCTTAACCTGATTATGATGTCTTTTGTTACAAACTATCTCAAATCCTTTTTTAAAAGAGGTAAGCAATAAAGAAATAGAATTTAAATGGAATTCCTGTATAATAATTGTCCAAAAACTGCTAAAGTAGACATTATGGATGTATAATAGATATGGTTTGAATACTTAAAATATTTTATTGGATACTGAAGCAATTAAGTGCTAGACTTCTCTGATGGTCAGTGGGTGGGTTTGGGGAGGAGTTGACCCATATCTCTATTTTCCAGAAAAATAAGAAAAGGAAAAAAATTAAATCCATGGTATTTCATTGACATTGTGGAAAATGTATTCAAAGTAGGTTAAAATTTTACCTTAAAAAGTTAAGTAATATAGCAAATGTCCCCCATTAGGACAGAGCCCACTTGGTATTTATGGTCCCCATGGTCCAATCCTGCTATTGGTAAGCATATGCTTGCTGACCTCCTCTACTCTTTTCTGCCTAGTATTTAGGAATTGTCTAACAAATCTTCTATGTTCTTTTTTAAGCCAACTCCTTGTGATGTTGGCCTCTGAGGACATATAGAACAATTATTTAATTTCCATGTGGTGTTGTTCATAAAAATGAAAACAATTGTTAAAATCAGCTCTTCTTTCCCTGTCCCATTCTCTTTCAGAATAAATTTAAATGAGAGACAATAAATCCTTTCACTTAACTGTAGGAAAATGAGCACCAAACAAAAATGGTAGGGATTACTGGACCTTGAGAAATCCCTAAATTTATTTTCCTACATCTATATAATTTTGGACATGAAAGAATATCACCTATTATTTTTAAAAAAAATTAAAAAAAGAACATTTTCTAATTGGGTGGTAATCAGTTATTTAAAAACTCTTTCAATAGAGCTCCCCCTCCCCACAAATCTAACTCTATCTTTATATTTCAATTTGAGCATTTATCCTCAGTGTAGACAGAAGGAAGGAAAATTTACATAACTTAATGTACCTGACAACTCTTATTTAGCTTCTTTTAATTTTTCTTTATGTTAAAAAGGCTGGTCCTTTAAAATTTTCCCACAGATATTATTTTTCAATCAACCATATTTGTAGCTTGTCTATGAATCATTTCTAAATTGTTCACTATAGTGATGTGTCACTTAATGACAGGGGATATGTTCTGAGAAATATTTCTTTAGTGATTTCTTCATTGTGCAAACATCATACTTACACAAACCTAGATGGCAAATAGCCTACTACACACTTAGGCTATAGGGTACCTAACCCACAAACCTGTATAGCATGTTACTGTACTGAATGCTGTCAGCAATTGTAACACAATTTTGTTTCTAAACATATCTAAACATAGACAAGATATGGTAAAAATTTGGTATTATTAATATAATCTTATGGGACCACTGTCTTATACGTTGTCTGTCATTGATCAAAACATTGCTATGTGGTGTGTGACTGTACTTCCTTTGCTGCGCCTCTGAAAGAAGACACAGGAGTGAGCCAAGATGGCCAAGTAGAGATAATAGCTTGTCAGACTGTCCCGGATGAAAGGTAGAAGGTTGAACTGCGAAGAGCAGAGAACAACTGCAGCTTGGGTATGTATCACAGGGAGAGACAGCAGAGGCATCCAGGGACCTCACCAAAAAAGAACTGTGAAGCTGAAAAAGAGGAAGAGAGAAGAGAGGACAGAGGTGTAGACCAAATCCGGAGAGGCCTGGAGCCCAGTGAAAGGGTAAGGGGGGCTCCCCTCTTCCACATGGGTAACTCCGGCAAGCAGCAAGACACAGAACACTTACTCCTGTCATGAGAGAGTGCCACGAAGGACCAGAGAGCTGGCATTCTTATACCTAGATGCCTCCTCCTCTGCATCTCCTGCCTTCTTGACATCACAGAAAGTAACTATGGCTCCAGCCGTCTTGTAGCCATGGCCTCTCCATCCCCAAAGCAACCATGACAGTGCTCAGTGCTAAGAAGCCTGTTTCTCTGTAGTGGGGGCATGTTCCCAGCTGAGCCTGCCACTGAGTGGAGCCGCTGTAGCAGTGTTTTGCAGGATTGCCTGCTGCCAGTTTGGACAGGCAGGCAGGACCCTGTGCCCACAAGTCATGAGAGCAGTGCAGGGAGACCATGGCCCCTAGTCCCCCGTAGCAACTGCAAGAATGCTTGGTGCTGAGAAACCTGTTTCTCTGCAATGGGGGTGCATTCCTGGTTAAGCCCGCCACTGAGAGGGGAGGCACCACAGTAGAATAACCTAAGAGGTTCAACAAACCTGTTAAAGCACCCCAAAGACACTCCTCTCCTTGACACAGTCAAGGACCAATCTTTAGGGGCTTGGATACTGGTCTGTAAGCCAGCCCTAGCACCCTCAGTTCTCAATTGAGAGGCATGATGAGAAGGAACCAGCAACCTAAATCTGGAAATATACAAAATCAGAGTGAAAGGACACCCCAGAAGAAAACAATAACTCCTTACCAATGAATACAAACCTAAAAGAAAAGATTAAAGTGACAGATGAAGAATTTCAAATATGGATTGTAAGGAAGCTCAGTGAACTACAAGAGACAACAGAAACTCAACAAAAAGCAGTCACAAAAACAATGCAGGAAATGAATGAAAAATTCTCTATAAAGAAATTGAATTATTAAAGAAAAACTAGAAGTTCTCAAAATGAAAAATTCATTCAAGGATTTATAAAACATAGTAAAAAACCTTAAGAATAGGCTAGATCAGGCAGAAGAAAGAATCTCAGAACTTGAAGATAACACCTTTGAGCTAAATAAGTCAGTCAAGGAGAACAGAGAAATAAGAGGAACAAACAAAGCCTACAAGAAATGTGGGATTAGGTAAGGAGGCCAAATATCATAGGCATCCCTGAGTGTGAAGAAGAAAATACACAAGGGTTGGAAAAAATTCCATGGCCTTCCTAGAAATCTAGATATCCAGATACAAGAAGCTCAAAGAACTCCTGGGAGGTTCATTGTAAAGAGGTGATCACCACAACACATAGTCATTAGACTTGCCAAAGTAAACACAAAAGAGGCACTCCTATGAGCAGCAAGATGAAAAAAATCAGTTAACTTACAAATGAAAATCGATCAGACTAACTGCAGACTTCTCAGCTGAGACTTTATAAGCCAGAAGAGATGGGAGCCCCATTCTCAGTCTTCTCAACCAGAATAACAACCAGCCTAGAATTTTGTATCCTGCAAAACTAAGTTTCTTATATGAGGGAGAAGTAAAGACCTTCTGAGAAGAGCAAACACTGAGTAATTTGTCAAGACCAGACCTGCCCTGCATGAAGTACTCAGAACTTCATTACACATGGATCAAAACAATAGACACCTACCAATGTAAAATCACCCAAAAGATAAATGTCTGAGCCCAGATACCACAGTGGCTCAAGAAGTAAAACAGAGCAATAAAGTTCTACTCAACAGGATGAGCAGAAATCCATCCCACTTATTCTTTCAATAAATGTGAATGACTTGAACTCCCACTTAAGAGACATAGGCTGGCTAATTGGTTAAAAAAAATAAGCCAAGTATCTGCTGTCTCCAGGAAGTATATCTAACCCACAAAGACTCATTCAGACTCAAGATGAAGAGATGGGAAAGAATATTCTATGCAAATAGAAACCAAAGGAAAGCTGATCTAGCCATTCTCTTATCAGATAACATAGACTTCAAATCAACAAAAGTAATGAAAGACAAAGATGGTCATTATATAATGGTAAAGGAACAATTCATCAAGAAGACATAACAATTCTAAATATTTATGCACCTAACACAGGAGTGCCTAGATTCATAAAGCAAATTTTACTTGGTCTAAATAAGTGATAAACAGCAGCACTGTAATAGCCAGGGTCTTCAACACCCCATTGACTGAACAGGACAGATCCTCCAAACAGAAAATAAACAAAGAAATGACAGACTTAGAACCTTAGAACAAATGGGCCAAACAGACATGTATAGATCATTCTACCCAAAACCACTGAATATATATTCTTCTCATCAGCTAATGGAACATACTCTAAGATTGATCACATCCTAGGGCACAAAACATATCTGAACAAATTAAAAAAAATTAGAAATTATACCATGTATCTTCTCAGACCACAGTGGAATAAAATTAGAAATCAACTTCAACAGAAACATTCATCTACACACAAAGTCATGGAAACTAAACAACCTACTGCTGAATGATAGGTGGGTCAACGAGGAAATTAAGATGGAAATCAAAACATTCTTCAAACTAAATAATAAAGAGGACACAAGTTATCATAATCTATGGGACATAGCTAAAGCAGTCCTGAGAGGAAAATTCATAGCCCTAAAATGCCTCCATCTAAAAGATAGAAAGATCACAAATCAACAATTTATTGAATCACCTCAAGAACTGGAAAAGGAAAAGCAAACCAATCCCAATCCAGCAGAAGAAAACAAATAACCAAAATCAGAGCAGAGTTAAATGAAATTGATAACAAAAGATTTATACAGAAGATTAAGAACATAAATAGTTGAAAAAGTTTTTCTTTGAAAAGGTAAAATTGACAGGCCTTTTGCTAGATTAACCAGAAGCAGAAAAGAAAGGACCCTAATAAGCTCAATAAGAAATGAAAAAGGAGAAATCACAACTGATACCATGGATATACAAAATATCACCTCTGAATACTATAAAGATTTCTATGTACATAAACTTGAAATGTGGGGGAAATGGACAAATTCCTGGAAGCACGAAGCTTCACTAGGCTCAATCAGGAAGAAATAGAATTCCTGAATGAACCAATATCAAGTATCAAAATTGAAGCAGTAATAAAAAACCTTCCTTAAAAAAAAAAGTCCAAGACCAGATGGTTTCACACTTGAGTACTACGGGACCTTCAAAGAAGAACTGGTACCTATACTGCAGAAATTATTCCATAACATTGAGAAGGAAGGAGTCCTCCCCAACTTGTTTTATGAAGTCAGTATCACCTTGATACCAAAGCCAGGAAAGGACACAACAATAATAAAATTACAGGCCAATATCCCTTATGAATGTATATGCAAAAATTCCAATATAATCCTAGCAAACCAAATTCAGCTGCACATCAAAAAATAATCCACCATGACCAGTAGGCTTCATACCAGAGATCCAAGAATCGTTAAACATTCGCAAATCTGTAAGTGTGATTCACCACATAAATAGGCGCAAAAACAAATATCATATGATCTTCTCAATAGATGCAAAAAAAATCATTTGACAAAATCCAGCACCCATTTATGATAAAAATGCTTAACAAAATAGGCATAGATGATACTTATGTCTAAATTATAAAAGCCATATAGGACAAACCCACAGCCAATAACATACTGAATGGGGAAAAATTGAAAGCATTCCTACTTAGAACGGGAACCAGACAAGGTTGCCCACTGTCACCTCTTCTATTCAGCTCAGTGCTGGAAGTTCTAGCCAGAGCAATCAGACAATAGAAGGAAATCAAGGGTATCCAGATGAGGAAAGAAGAGGTCAAACTATCACTCTTCACTGATGATATGATCTTATGTCTAGAAAACCCCAAGGATTCTGCCAAGAAACTCTGGGAATTGATAAAGAAATTCAGCAGAGTTTCATGTTATAAAATCAATGTACACAAATCAGTAGCATTCATGTACACCAACAACAGTCAAGCTGAGAATCAAGTGAAAGACTCAGTACCTTTCACAATAGTGACAACAACAAGAAAAAAAAATAGCTAGGAATACATTTAACTAAGGAGGTGAAAGACCTCTGCAGGGAAAACTATGAAACACTGAGGAAGGAAATTGCAGAGGACATAAACAGATGGAAAAACATATCACGCTCACAGGTTGGCACAATCAACATTGTTATCATATCTATACTACCCAAAGTGATTTACAGATTCAATGCAATCCCCATGAAAATACCAATGCCATTTTTCATGGATCTAGGAATAATAGTTCTTCACTTTGTATGGAACCAAAAAATACCCTGAATGGCCAAAGCAAACCTTAAGCAATCAGAACAAATCAAGAGACATCATTTTACCAGACTTAAAGCTATACTACAAGGATATTTTAACCAAAACATCATGGTACTAACACAAAAACAGCGATATAGATGTATGGATCATAACAGAGAACCCAGGTATAAAACTAGCCTCATATTGTCATCTGATCTTTGCAAAGTGGACAAAAACACAGTGGGGAAAATAATCCCTATTCAATAAATGATGCTGGGAAAATTGGATAGCCACATGTAGAAGACTGAAACAGGTTCCACCCCTCTTGCCTGCCACTCACAAAAATTACTTCATGATGGATAACAGATTTAAACCTAAGGCATGAAACCATAAGAATTCTAGAAGAAAATGTTGTAAAAACAGTTATGGATATCAGCCTAGGCAAAAAATTTATGGAGAAGATCCCAAAGGCAATCACAGCAACAATAAAAATTAACAAATGGGACTTGATTAAATTGAAAAGCTTCTGTACAGCCAAGGAAACAATAGAGTGAGTAGACAACCTACAGAATAGGAGAAAATATTCGCATGCTACACATCCGATAAAGGTATATATACCTGATAACCAGAATCTACAAAGAACTCAAACAAATCAGCAAGAAAAAAAAAAAAAAAACACTCTCATAAAAGAGTGGGCAAAAAACATGAATGGAACCTTTTCAAAAGGATATAGACTAATGGCCAATAAACATCTGAAAAAATGCAATGTCTCTAATCACCAGGAAAAGGCAAGTCAAAACCACAATGAGATATCACTAAACTCCAGTGAGAATAGCTTTTTATCAAAAAGTCCCCAAATAACAAATGGTGGTGTGGATGTGGAGAGAAGGGAAAAATTATACACTGTTGGTAGAACTACAAACTAGTACAACCTCTATGGAAAGTAGTATGGAAATACCTCAAAGAACTAAAGGTAGACCTACCATTTGATCTAGCAATCCCACTATTGGGTATTTACCCAAAGGAAAAAAAATCATTTTATCAAAAAGGCATGTGCACTCAAATGTTTATTGCAGCACAATTTATAATCACAAAGATGTGGAATCAACCCAAGTGTCCATCAACACGAGTGGATTAATAAAATGTGGTGTGTGTGTGTGTGTGTATACACACACACACATATATATATATATATATATATATGTGTATACACACACATAATGGAGTACTACTCAGCCATAAAAAATTGTGAACCTTTTGTAGCAGCCTAGATCTAACTGGAGACCATTCTTTTAAATGAAGTATTGCAAGAATGGAAAAACCAATACCACATGTACTCACTATTAAATTGGAACAAATTGATCAACAACCATGTGCACATAGAGTAGTAAAACTCAGCAGAAACCAAGCAGGTGGGAGGGAGTAGGAGTGGATAGGTTAATTCACACCTAATGGGTACAATGCATGCTATCTTGGTGATGGGCATACATATAACTTTGACTCAAACTGAACAAAAGCAAATCATGTAACCAAAATATTTGTACCCCTGTAATATTCTGAAATTAGAAAATAAAATAAAAGAAAACACAGTAATGTATTCATCAAGCCAATGGGGTAAATAGATGAAAATATCTTTCCACACATTTTGTGTTGTTTGTGTTACTCAGTTTGCTTCTGGACTTGCTTTTATGAAAATTCTACTTTATTACAGATTTCTATTTCAATGTACCAATCAACCTAAGATCACAATAATCATCGTCCAGATTAGTAACCATCATCCAGCATCAGGAGGAGAGAAACCATATTTGTTTTGCTCATAATTATATACACAGTACCTGACACACAGCATTTTAAATATTTGCAGCTCACCATTTTAATGGATGAAATTTTATGCAGCATTTTTTTAACTTGCAGCACAGCTTTTAAACAGCATTTTATTTAATTTTCAAAGCTATTTTTAAGATTGCTATTATAAGCTGTGGTAACTGGAATTCAAAATAATCTGCCAAAGATTGCAACTAATCAAGAAGTAGTGGAGCCAATTCTTTACCTACCTCACTGTAGAGGTAGCACTGTGTCTTGGAAGGTGGTATTAATTGCAGAACAGCCAGGCCACACCAAGCATCAGGTGAAACAGGCCAGGTCAGGCCAATAGGATTTCAGAATATCATATGGAAGAATAAGCAAAATTATCTTCTCATGTGTGTTGGTTTTTGGAAGAAATTGGCATCTCTGAACCTCAGGTTTTTTCTGCATAACAAGGGTAATGGTGATACTTATAAACTATTTCACAGAGTGATGTTATGAACACAAGGATACAGAGAGTGTGTGCGTTTAAAAGTACTCTATAGACTGTAACGTGCAATGCCTGGGCAGGGTGGCAGCACTGGTGTTACGGTGCCATTTAGTATGTTTCTCTTTCCTAACTGGAAAAGCTTGGCTAACCTGTAGTTTCCTAGAGAAATGTTCCCCTCATTGAAAAGAAGTAGTCAATATACCTGCATAACAAATATAATATAAACTGTATTTCCAGTTTAAAAAATCTTTCTATATTTGGTCCCTGTCTCACAGGCTGTCATTTGCATCACCAAAATGTATAAACAACTCCTTATCCTGACCCCGTCATCCCTATCCATTTCAGTGAAAAGAGAGAAGACTTGCATTGCTTTAGGTGAGGTACCTGTGAGACCATGAGCTTTTAAATATAAATATCATATTAATATTTAGCAGAAATTTGATAATGCTAGTACTTCAGTGTTGTTTGTTTCCAAGTAATTTTGAAGTATCAGTTATGATCTATAAACTCCTAAACAGTTTACGTCTTTTTTTGTTTATGGAGAATTCAGAGTAGGTGCAGCACTGTAGAAATTAATTCCAAGGTTCATTACGTGGTGACAAGAAGACTTGTGGAATTTGGTGTAGGCTTTAATTATTCTTGGCAGGGAACTCCAACTTATTGAGTTTGGGGGCATCTTTACAAGTGCTACTTGGTATTGTAATATATTCTGATGGCTGCAGTTGTGCTTTATGTATTTTAGCTAAATTCTTTATGTTTGCATTTGTACCTTCAGGCAATTTAATCCTGAAGGATGTAAATTGATAAGTAAATAAAGACACAAAAATAAGAAAAATAAATGAAATGTAAATAAATGAACTCTCTCTTAAACAAAACCCAAATAAAAATAACAATAAACCAGAATTTTAAAATATAACCTTTTATAGGCTAATGTGCAGAGTCCCTTTTCCTCTAACTGGAGTTATTTATTTGTAACATTAGGGGATTGATTTTTTTTTTTTTAGAAATGTGTACTCCCCATTATTTTACAAGAACTTAGTATAGCAAGCCACTATTCCTGAATGAGTTATGTCTCTCAGTTGTGTTGGGGTGGAAAAGACACTTGATTTCATCAGATGCAGTCTATTCTCTAGGATGCCAAAAGGAGAGAAAAAATGTGTAGGAAGTATACTGTGAATAGAAATGTAGCTTTAGGAGGAATATGGTACATTTAAAAGCAGTGTAACTAAAGACAATTTTAACTTTGTCAGAAAAATACAATTGACCTTTGAACAATACAAGGTTTAGAGGCACCAACCCCCATTGCAGTAGAAAATCCACGTATGACTTTTGACTCCCCCCAAAACCTGAGTACTAATAGCCTATTGTTGACCGTATGTTTTATGTATAACAATCAATTAACACATATTTTGTATGTTATATGTATTATATGCTGTATTCTTATAATAAAGTAAACTAGAGAAAATGTTATGAAAATGATAAGAAAAGAAAATATATTTATTTTTCATTAATTGGAAGTAGATCATCATAAAGGTCTTCCTTTTTTGTGTCTTCACATTGACTAGGCTGAGGAGGAGGAGGAGGAAGAAGAGGGCTTGGTCTTGCTGTCTCAGGGGTGACAGATGCAGAAGAGATGGAGGAGGTTGAAGGGGAGGCAGGAGAGGCAGGCACACTTGGTATAACTTTACAGAAACACATTGTAATTTCTGTCTGACTTTTTTGCTTTTTCATTTCTCTAAAAAATGATTCTATATGGCACTGATTGTTTTTCACCATTTGCTTTAGTTTCAGTACACCCTGTCATAGAAGGGTCCATGTTGTAAAAGAAGTCAAAAAGAGTCTTGAATAATCAGAAACTTTCTGCCAGTCAAATGTCAGTTTGTTTCCTGGCACTGCTTCTTCCATAGCTTCCTCTTCATCATCTGGCACTAGTTTGGAAGCATTCATCTCCATCAAGTCCTCCGTTATAGTTCCTATCATGTAGTGTCTATTAGCTCTTAAATTCCTCCAAGATTCATATCTTGAAACCCTTTATTCCTCCACTTTCTTCCCTCAATATCCACAATCTCTTTCATATTTCATTGATTGGTTCTATCATAAATCCTGTGAAGTCATGTACAACATTTGGACACCATTTTCTCTAGCAGGAATTTATTGTTTTGGGCTTGATGGCTTTCATGGCTTTTCCTATGACAACAATGGTATCTTTCATGGTGTTATCCTTCTAGACTTTAATGATATTTTCTCTATTGGGGTTCTCTTACTGGTAAGCTACTTCCTGACTTCAGGAAGCATTGATGGAACCAGTCCAGAAAAAGGTTCTCATTGCCCAGGGCTTCTTGTTATACAACCAAAAGACTGACAGCTGGTGTTTATCTTTCCCTTCAAGCCTTGGAGATTATCAACTTTATAGATAATGGTGGTTCTGATCATATACCTGACTGCATTTGCACAAAACAGTAGAGTTAGCCTGTCCCTTCCTGCTTTCAACTTTGATGCTTGCGTCTCTTCCACTGTGGCATGTTTTTTTCCAGAATAGGGCACTTTCAGGCTAGGCACAGTGGCTCACACCTGTAATCCTAGCACTTTGGGAGGCTGAGGTGGGAGGATGGTTTGAAGCCAGGAGTTTAAGACCAGCCTGAGCAAGAGCAAGACCTCGTCTCTACAAAAAAATAGAAAAATTAGCCAGGTGTGTTGGTGCACACCTGTAGTCTCAGCTACTTGGGAGACTGAGGAAGGAGGATCAATTGAGCCCAGGAATTTGAAGTTGCAGTGAGCTATGATGATGCCATCACTGCACTCTAGCCCAGGTGACAGAGAGAGACCCTGTCTCAAAAAAAAAAAAAAAAATTAAAAATGCTCTAGAAATTCAGATGAAGAAGAAGAAGAAGAAGAAGAAGAAGAAGAAGAAGAAGAAGAAGAAGAAGAAGGAAGAAGGAGGAGGAGGAGGAGGAGGAGGAGGAGGAGGAGGAGGAGGAGGAGGAGGAGGAGGAGGAGGAATAGGGCACTTTCATCTGCATTAAAAGCCTGTTCAGGCAGATCTTCTTTTTCCTCAATGATTTTCTTAATGGCATCTGAGAACCTATTTGCTACCTTTCCGTCAGCAGAAATTGCTTCACCTGTTATCTTGACTTTCTAAAATTATCAAACCATCCTTTGCTGGCATTGAATTCTCCAGCTTTGGATCCTTCCCATTCCTTTTGCTTTAAGTTGTCATATAATTACTTCACTTTTTCTCAAACCATATTAGAGTTCTACAGCTATGCCTTTCTTATAGCAGTCCTATAAAGTGCTGCATTTTCAGTACAAGAAAAAAAGGTATTTCACAAAAAGTGTAAGGTTTTTGCACTTGCAGACTTATCTACAATGGTGGCGTTATGAATTTCTTTTTCTTTTTCTTTTATAGTGGTCCTTATGCTGGATTCATTTATTTTGAAATGGCGGGCAGACTTCAATCTACAGTACATATCAAGCAATTCAACTTTTCTTATAATGTCATGGATTTTCTTTGCTTCTTGGGAGCACTTCCAGCATCACTAGTAGCACTTCATATGGGTCCCATGGTGTTATTCAAGGTTTACAGTATTGCATTAAACATGATGAAAATATGCAAGAACCATAAGAGATCACTTTTTACTGCCATAAGCATTTTACTGGAGAGACAAACTGCTGACTAGGATGGTTAGCATCACATGGCAGTTGCCTTTTAAGCAGATACTTGCAACACTTAAGCTCACTGCAACAGCAACAGGAGAAGGCTATGAAATTATTACAATAGTATAATATGTACTACAGTTAATTTTATGCAGTTCTGATTTAATGTTGCATCTTTACATTTGTTTATATTTCTCTCAACTGCAAATGGCACCATGTAAGGTCTATATTTGTGTATGTAAATTTTGATAAATTTTAACTTTTTATAATAAATTTGTGTGTAATTTATGTTAGTAAATAACATAGACTAGTATGTACATATCTTTTATGCATTCATGACATTATTTTTCTTAATTTTTTTTAATATTTCTAGGCTACACAGTTCACTGCAAGTTTTTACAAATTGTTGCAAAATCTCCAGAAAATTTCCCAATATATTTATTGAAAAATGTCTGTATTCAAACCTGTGTTGTTCAAGGGTTAACTGTCATATTATTTACTTCTTCAGTAAAAAGCTCTATTCAAATTTTTAAACCTCCAAATACTTTGGATATTGCAGTTAAAAATAAGGATACAGTTGTCTTCTATAGTTTCTTAAGAGAGAACTTGTTTAAGCAAATCAGTGGTTGAAATAATGCTGTAGGGGAATATTTACTTAGAAGAACTTAGATCTTTGGAAGTATTTAGTTATGAAAAAATAAGAAAATTGTCTTATATGTGAGGTTAGCATTATTTAGACTAGTAAATAGTAAGATAGTACTTTTAGAAGGTAATATGAAATATCTTCATATATGAGGGGATGATATGTTAAGGCAAATATTTTAAATATATATTATGTATATTATATATGTTTACGTCATATGTATTCTAACAGAATATATTGAAGTCTAAAAAATTAAACCATTAGTGATTCTAAAAATAAAAAAATTAAATGATTTATTAAGCCTTAAAAATACTTTCTACCATGGAAATAAATAGCATGACTTTAACTTAAATGTACAAACTCAGACAGTGGAGCTGGCCGTCTGCAGTATCTTTGATGAACAGAATCTTTAATTAATGTTCAGTAAAGCAAGGTATTGTTCCACTTTTGGCTCACAGCACTTAAGAAATTAGTCTGAAAAAGTATCATGCTATGACCCAAGACTTTTTATTCAAGTGCCAGCTCATGTGTGAGAGATCCTTCTGTTGCCCTTTAATGCCTTAGGTTTTAAAGAAGGATAGAGAAAGCCTGACTTAATCACCAGGCCTACAGCATGGCCAGAGCCTGGAAGGGCACATCTTTCTCAGCTGCTCTAATACTGTTCACAGTTCCTTTTGAGATGTATAGGTTCCTCAAGGTGTTTTCTTCAGTGTAGGCTGGTTCGGGTCTCATTGAGCACTTACTGTCCTTTTCCTATGAATTGTCTTCAATTCTGAAGAAAGCACTTTTCTTAGATTCCCCTCATTACCTTTGTATAATGAAAAAAGAAAAAAAAATGTTTCCTAAAATTCTTATATCAATCTTTGCTCGTGATGATAGGGTCTTCAGTAACTCTTCATTATCAGGTGGGTGCAAACTTTCTCTTGAATCACATTCTCCTGAGGATCACAATTCCCATGAATAGTCACATACACAGGTTAACCATATTTTTCACCTTCATTGAAGTTCTGTCCATCACTTGGAGAATAAATTTTTCACTATTGGAACACTTACTTTTGGTGGATTTGCCAGTGCACAAGTTCTAACCCCTGTTGAGTTGTGGAATTCTCTATCCTTTAATTTATTCTAAACTTCTATTTTTAGACAACATTCACCTAAGAATTTTCATTTTATTAAATTTGCTAGCAGTTAAACTTTTTCTGATGGCTATTTTACACAAAGAACCAAGGCTAAAGAAAAAAAAAAGAAAAGTAAAGAAAAACAAATCAATCTCTCATGAACATTACTGTGCTTGCAATTATAGGTTGAGAGTAACAAAGTAAGATGCTGAGTGTGATGGAGACCCAGGCTTACTTGCTATCCAGGTAGCTTGCTCTTGCCTATCTGAGTAAGATAAGATCATGTTAAATCATGAATGACCCCACATTCTGAATTTATGGAGTTGTTTATAAATTGTTGAATCCTTCATGAGCAATAAACTTTGGTTGGCGCAGTTCCAGAGAGTAAAGGCTCTGCAGAACAGTGAAATTGTGTTTCAAACTTTTTACAAATTTTCATTCAATTATTGGTTTAAAATAATAAGGTTTTCCAATGTGGGGTGAAGGAAATAAGATATAGGTGCCTTTAGTTTGTTAAAAGAAAAACTTTAGAAAAGTTAAATTAAATTTAAAAGAGTTTATTTGAGCAAAGAATGATTCATGAATCGGGCAGCACTTAGAACTTAGAACAAGAAGAGACCCAGTAGTATGAGTAGTGATTTTTATAGGCTGAACACAAGCACAGAAGCAAAGTAGAGAAATCACTTGATTGGCTACAACTTGGCATCTGCACTATTTGGACACAGTATAATGAGACGTTTGCTTTATTTGGGCATGATGCTTTATTCATGTAAGATCTGATCAGTTAGTTGGCTGCTTGTGATTGGCTGAAGCTTGACTGCAATGGGCTAAAATATGACTATTTTTTACAACAAATATATACTCCAAATTAGGTTTTGGTTTGTTTTCATACAAAGTTAGGTTACAGTATGTTATATAGGAATTCAAAGTAGGAGACAGCCTCAGGCTAATGGCCATCTATTTATTTAATTTAATAAGTGTATGCAGTTAAGCCTGACTTTCCTTAAGTTTTTTATTTTATGGAAGAATGGGAGCTCCTAGAAAATAAGAAACGTGATCTTTATGTAATTAAGTGAGATGTATTTTTTACACCTGTATTCTTTTCATAGAAACATGATTATAGAAAAATAATCATTCCATGAGGTGATCTCTGAGTTGGATATTAACACCTTTAAAAATGCATTTTTCAGGGCTTTAACTGGCAACTGACAATAATTGGCTTTGTTATAATCTTCTGGATTATCATTATTTAACTCATCAATTTATTCTATTTACCAATATTCTTCTATCAACATTTTAATACTATTAAGTAGTTGAATATTTTTGAATAAATATAGAATTCATCTTTGACTTTAAACTTAAATGAAATTGCTTCAATACAGCATTTTTTTCAACGTTGATGTAAACTTTTATTTGAAAATATCACTAAAAGATTATTTTCTCATTTGGCTAAGTGCTCAATATCTTTTGATAGATGAGTTTACAGTTACATTTTAAAAAGGTTTTATGAAAGGCAGTATATGATATCTAATGTAGTAGGGTGTACACTTAATTTTATAAAATTTAAATGCCTACCTACACTTAGTGATTAATTTAATGGATAGATTTCAAATGGAACTTGGCTCATTAGTATTTTTTGTTGAATAGCACCCAATACCCTTCCTTTTATTTAATTTTTAAATGGTGTCTACTTTTTAAAAAGTGAAATAAATACCCAGTATAAATAGAAATCTTGTCCAACATCCAAATTGAGTTAATTCATTACAGTTCAATAAATCCTCAAATATAAAAACAATAATTCATTTAAAAATGATTGCTGCTTTCTCTGATTTTTATGCTTAAAGCTAAAAGAGGTAAGCCTAAATTCCACACATGAAAGTCCGTTTTTGATGTGTCTCATACACTTAGCTGCATCTCAGATCCTTTTAATGACTATAGAAAATGTATTTACACTACCAAATGTTGGAATTTGAGTTCCTTGGAAAGTCTTTTTGTTGATAGTTTATAAACACCACTTCCATTTTGCTGAAAGGCTCATGATATGTTTGTTTTACTTCCTAAGAGCTAATTTATAGAAAGACATAGCAACTTAATTTTGGTAGTAATCATTTAGAGTCATAGCTTCTGAATATAAATCAGAAAATAACGTGGTTAGTCTCCTGAAGTTATAGCGTCACCATTCATCTGTGAATTAGAAGGTTCAGAGATTTTGTTCTCTTCATAGACTTAACATAACATTTTCTGTTCATGATATTCTCTATTATATATTTGCTTGTGTGCTTTTGAGGGAACAAAATTTCCGAGGCCAAAGAAAATAAAGCATATGTACTTGTCAGGATTTTCCAGAGAAACAGCCAATATCATATATATCGTATACATTATATATACATTACATATTATATATATATAATATATATACACACACACAGGCATACCACCGAGGTACTGTAGACTTGGTTGCAGACCACCACAATAAGGTGAATATCACAATACAGTGAGTCACACAAATGTTTTGGTTTGCCAATGTTATGAAACTTATAGTTATGATATATTGTAGTCTATTACTCTATTTAAAATTTCAGAATATTACGGGAGTACAAATGTTTTGGTTACATAAATTGCTTTTGTACTGTTGAGTCTAGGTTATAAGTGTGCCCATTCCCAGATAGTGTGCATTGTACCCATTAAGTGAAAATTTATCCATCCTCTCCTCCCCCATCCCACCTGCTTGATTTCCAGTGAATTTTATTTCCATTTGTGCATGTAATGTTGATCAATTTCTTCCAATTTGATGGTGAGTACATGTGGTGTTTGTTTTTCCATTCTTAGGATACTTCACTTAGAAGAATAGTCTCCAGTTCCATCCAGAGTAGTACAAGAGGTATTAGTTCACCATTTTTTATGGCTGAGTAGTACTGCATGGTATACATATACCACATTTTCTTAATCCACTCCTGTATTGATGGGCACTTGGGTTGTTTCCATATCCTTGTAATTGTGAATTATGCTGCTATAAACAGTGATGTGCAGGTGTCTTTTTTATGGAATGTCTTTTTTTCCTTTGGGTAAATACGCAGTAGTAGGATTGCTGGATCAAATGGTAGTTCTACTTTTGATTCTTTGCAGTATCTCCATACTACTTTCCATAGAGGCTATACTAGTTTGCAAGTTCTGCCAACAGTGTATGAGTGTTCCTATCTCTCTGCATTTATGCCAACATTTGTTGTTTTGGGACTTTTTCATAAAAGCCATTCTCACCAAAGTTAAATGATATCTCATTTTGTTTTAAGTCTGCCATAGCATTATGTCTGAAAAAACAAGGTACATAGTTAATTAAAAATTCTGTGTTGTTAAAAAATGCTAACGATCATTTGAGCCATCAGAGAATTGTACTCTTTTTGCTGGTTGAGGGTCTTTTCTCAATGTTAATGGCTGCTGATTGATCAGGGTGGTGGTTACTGACTTGAGTTGGCTATGGAAATTTCTTAAAATGAGAAAATAATGAAATTTGCTGTATCAATTGACTGTTCCTTTCCTGAAAGATTTCTCTGCAGTATGCAATGCTGTTTGGTGGCATTTTATCCACAATAGAACTTCTTTAAAAATTGGAGTCAATCCTCTCAAACCCTGCCACTGCTTTATTACCTAAGTTTATGGAATATTCTAAATCCTTTGATAACATTTCAACAATGTTCACTGCATTGTTACCAGGAGTAAATTCCATCTCAAGTAACCACTTTCTTTGCTCTTCCGTGAGAAACAACTTTTCATGCATTCAAATTTGATCATAAGATTACAGCAATTCAGTCACGTCTTCAGACTCCACTTCTAATTCTAGTTCTCTTGCTATTTCTACCACATCTGCTGTTACTTTTCTAATGCAATCTTAAACCCCTCAAAGTCATCCATGAGAGTTGGGATCAACTTCTTCCAAAGTCCTGTTAATGTTGATACATTGTCCTCTTCTCGTGAATCATGAATGTTTTTAATGGCATCTAGTGTGGTGAATCCTTTCCAGAAGGTTTTCAGCTCACTTTGCCCAGATCCATCCAAAGAGATACTATCTACAGCAACTGTATAGCCTTACAAATGTGTTTGTTAAAGAATAGGGCTTAAAAATTGAAATTACTCCTTGATCCATGGGCTACAGTATAGATGTTGTGTTAGCAGGCATGAAAACAACATTAATCTTCTTGTACATCTCCATAAGAGCTATTATTGGATAACTAGGTGCATTGCCAGTGAATAGTAATATTTCAATAGGAATTGTTTTTCCTGAGCAGTAGGTCTCAACACTGGGCTTAAAATATTGAGTATGAGACTCCAAATGTTTAATTTAAAAAATTCAGTAAATCATACTATGAACAGTTGTGCTGTCATCCAGAGTTTTTTGTTCCACTGATAGAGCACAGGCAGAGTAGATTTGGCCTAATTTTGGAGGGCCCTAGGATTTACAGAATGGTAAATGAACATTGGCTTCAACTTAAAGTCTCCAGCTGCATTAGCCCCCAACAAGAGAGTCAGTCTGTCCTTTGAAGCTTTGAAACCAGGCATTGACTTCTCCTCTCTAGCTATAAAATTCCTGCATGGCATCTTCTTCCAATATAAGACCATTTTGTCTAAATGTAAAGTCTGTGATTTAGTGTAGCCACCTTCACCAATGATCTTAGCTAAATCTTCTGGATAACTTGCTGCAGCTTCTCCATCAGCATATGCTGCTTCACGTTGCACTTTTATGTGATGGAGATGGTTTTATTCCTTAAACTTGATGAACCAACCTGTGCTAGTTTTCAACATTTTTTATGCAGTTTCCTCACCTCACTCAGCCTCCACAGAATTGAAGAGAGTTAGGGCCTTGCTGTGTATTAGGCTTTGGCTTAAGGGAATGTTGTGGCTAGTTTGATATTCCATCCAGATTGCTCAAAATTTCTCAACATCAGCAATTAGTCTTGATAGAGGTTTGCCAGTTTTGTTTATCATTGCAAAGAAACAACTCTTCAATTTTCTCTATTGTTTTTGTTTTAAATTTCTTTGACTTTTCCTCTGTTTAAAATTTTCTTTCTTTTGATTGCTTATTTTGCTGTCTTTTTCTAAGTTCTTGAGATAGAAGCTTAGATTATTCACTTGAGACTTTTGATCTTTTCTATTATATACATTTAGTGCTACAGATTTCTCTCTCAGCACTACTTTGACTGTGTCCTATAAATTATATATGCTGTATGTTCATTTTCATTAAGATCAATATATTTTCTTACCTTTTTGAGATATTCTCTTTGAATCATGGCTTGTTTAGAATTATGTTATTTAGTTTCAAATATTTGTAAATTTTCCTGTTATGTCTGTGTTATTGATTTCTGATTTGGTTCATTATGGTTGTGGAATACATTCTTTATATTTCCAATCCCACTTTGTCATGATGTATAATTCTTTTTATATGTTTCTAGATTCAGTTTGCTAGTATTTTGTTGAGGGTTTTTGCATCTATATTTATAAAAGATATTGGCATGTGGTTCACTTTTATTTTTTTATTTTTTTTTTCTGTGTGTATGTTTTTTTTATTATTTTTTATTTTAGTTTTTTGTTTTTCAGCTCATTATGGGGGTACAAAAGTTCAGGCTATATATATTGCCCATGCCTCCCCATCCTCCCGAGTCTGAGCTTCAGTTGTGTCCATTCCCCAGACAGTTCACATCACACTCATCATGTAGGTGTGCACCCATCCCCTCTCCCCATCCCCATCCCCCCCCATCAGAACTTCAAGCGTGTCTATTCCCCAGGCAGTGCACATCGCACTCATCAAGTAGGTATACACCCATCCCTTCCACCCAGCCCCGACCTCTGTCCGATACTCAATTGGTGTTATTCCCAAATGTGCACTCAGGGAAACCAGTTTGCTGGTGAGTACATGTGGTGCTTATTTTTCCATTCTTGGGATACTTCACTTAATAGAATGGGTTCCAACTCTCTCCAGGAGAACCAAAGAAATGCCATATCACCATTATTTCTAATAGCTGAGTAATACATATACCACATTTTGCTAATCCATTCATGAATTGATGGGCATTTGGGTTGTTTCCACATCTTTGTGATTGTGAATTGTGCTGCTATAAACATTCGGGTGCAGGTGTATTTTTTATAGAATGACTTTTGTTCTTCTGGGTAGATGCCCAATAATGGGATTGCTGGATCAAATGGTAGGTCTACTTGAATCTGTTTAAGGTATCTCCACATTGCTTTCCACAGGGGTTGCACTAGTTTACAGTCCCACCAGCAGTGTATGAGTGTACCTGTCTCTCCACATCCATGCCAACATGTATAGTTTTGGGACTTTCTGATAAAGGCCATTCTCACTGGAGTTAAGTGATATCTCATTGTGGTTTTGATTTGCATTTCCCTGATGATTAGAGATGTTGAACACTTTTTCATATGTTTGTTAGCCATTTTTATATCTTCTTTTGAAAAATTTCTATTCATATCCTTTGCCCACTTTTTGATAGGGTTGTTCGATTTTTTCTTACTGATTTTCCTGAGTTCTAAATAGATTCTTGTTATCAGTCCTTTATCTGATGTGTAATATGCAAAAATTTTTTCCCATTCTGTAGGTTGTCTGTGTACTCTCGTGACTGTTTCTTTGGTCAATGAATTCAGTAAAGTCTCAGGATACAAAATCAATACACACAAATCAGAGGCATTCATATATGCCAACAGTCAAACGGAGAACCAAATTAAGGACTCAGTACCCTTCAAAATAGCAACAAAGAAAATAAAATACCTAGGAATATATTTAACTAAGGAGGTAAAGGACCTCTATAGGGAGAACTATGAAACACTGAGGAAGGAAATCGCAGAACATGTAAATAGTTGGAAAACCATACCATGCTCATGGATTGGTAGAATCAACATTGTTAAAATGTCTATGCTGCCCAAAGTTATCTACAGATTCAACGCAATCCCTATTAAATTACCAACATCATTTTTCACAGATGTAGAAAAAATAATTTTACGCTTTGTATGGAACCAGAGAAGACCCCGTTTAGCAAAAGCAATCTTAAGCAACAAAAAGAAAACGGGAGGTATTAATTTGCCAGACTTCAAACTATACTACAAGGCTGTGGTTCTTAAAACTGCCTGGTATTGGCACAAGTGCAGGGACACAGACCAGTGGAACAGAACAGAAAATCCAAATATAAAACCATCCTCATATAGCCATCTAATCTTTGACAAAGCAGACAAAAACATACTCTGGGGAAAAGATTCCTTATTTAATAAATGGTGCTGGGAAAACTGGATATCCACATGTAGAAGACTAAACCAGGACACACAGCTCTCACCTCTCACAAAAATCAAATCACGGTGGTTAACAGGTTCACTTTTATTTTTTCCATCTGGTAACACCCATTAACAACATTGATGGTAGTAGATTCAAGTTTTTGAGAGCACTTGTAACTTTACACAGCTTGTTTGATGAATTGCCCTCCCCTAGAGGGACCTACATGCTGAGGGCAATCTTGGTATCATGTTTATTAGCAATATACCTTGGCTTCATGGACTGAGTTGGGAAATATTTCTTCCTTTTATATTTTTTGGAACAATCTGTGAAGAATTAGTATGAATTTTTCTTTAGATGTATGGTAGCATTCATAGTAAAGTCATTTGAGCCTGGAATTTCTTTGTGGCTAGTTTTTTGATTACTAATTCTGTCTCTTTATTTGTTACACATCTATTCAGATTGTCTGTGTCTTCTTGAGTCAACTTCAGTAGTATGTGTGTTTTAGAATTTGAACATTTCTCCTAAATTGTCTAATTTATTACAGTACTATGTTCATAGTATTCATTTATAATTTTACTTCTGTAAGATTGATATTAATGTTGCCTCTTTAATTTCTAATTCTAGTAACTTGAGTCTTCTCTCTCTCTCCCTTTTTGGTCAATGTTATTAAAGTTTTGTCAATTTCCTTAATATTTTCAAAGAATCAACTGTTGGTTTTTACCATTTTTCTATTGTTCTTCTATTCTCTATTTTGTTAATTTCCATTCTATATTCATTATTTCTTATATTCTGCTTCCTCTAGGTATATTTTATTCTTCTTTTCTATGTGGAAGGTTAGATTACTGATTTGAGATTTTCTTTAAAAAATACAAGCAAACACTGAGGGAATTTGTAAAGAGCAGACCTGCCCTGGCAGGAAATACTCAGAACTTCATTATATATGGATCAGCACAATAGTCACCCACCAGAGCAAAACCAGCCAAAATCTAAAGCTCAGAGCTCATATAAAACAATAGTATAAGAGGTAAAACAAAGCAATCATGCACTACCCAACAGGATGAACAGAACACCATCCCACATATCAATTCTGTCAATCAGTGTGAATGGTTTGAATTCCCCACTCAAGAGACATAGGCTGGCTGAATAGATAAAAAAAAATACAAGCCAAGTATCTGCTGTCTTCAGGAAACACATATAACCCCGAAGGACTCATATAGACTCAAGGTAAAGGGATGGGAAAAAATATTCCATGCAAATGGAAACCAAAACAAAGCAAGTGTAGCCATTCTCATATCAGATAAAATTGACTTTAAATCAACAATAGTAAAGAAAGACAAAGATGGTCATTATATAATAGTAAAGGGAGCAATTCAACAAGAAGACATAGCAGTACTAGGTATTTGTACACCTAACACATCAGCAGGCAGATTTATAAATAAGTTCTACTAGATTTAAGCAAAGAGATAGAAAGCAGCATCATAATTTCTGGGTACTTCAACACCATATTCACAGAACTGGACAGATGAAAACAGGCATAGATGGGGTTTACTTCAAAATTATAAAAGCCATATACAACAAACCCACAGCCAACATCATACTGAATGGGGAAAAATTGAAAGCATTCCTGCTTAGAACTGGCACCAAAGATGATAACTGTCACCACTTCTATTCAACATAGTGCTGGAAGTCCGAGCCAGAGACAATCAGGTAAGAGAAAGAAATAAAGGGTATTCAGATTAGGAAAGAGGAGGTCAAAGTATCACTTTTTGCTGATGATACGATCTTATATCTAGAAAGCCCCAAAGAATCTACTAAGAGCCTCCTGGAATTGATAAATAAATTTAGCAAAGTCTCAGGTTACAAAATCAATGCACACAAATGAGTAGCATTCCTATACACCAATAACAGTCAAGCTGAGAATCAAATCAAAGACTCAATACTATTCAGTATTTGCTACAAAGAAAATAAAATACCTAGGAATATACTTAATCAAGGAGATGAAAAATATCTACAAAGAGAACTATGAAACACTGAGGAAAGAAATTGCAGATGATACAAATAAGTGGAAAAACATGTTGTGCTCATGGATTGGTATAATCAACATTGTTAAAATGTCCATACTACTCAAAGTGATTTACAGATTCAATGTAATCCCCATCAAAATGCCAACATCATATTTCACAGATCTAGAAAAAACTATTCTGTGCTTCACTGGGAACCACAAAAGAGCCTGAATAGCCAAAGCTGTCTTAAGAGAAGGAACAAATTGGGAGGCATCACATTACCAGACTTCAACCTATACTACAAGGCTATGGTAACCAAAACAGCATGGTATGGGCACAAAAATAGAGATAATGACCAATGGAACAGAAACAGAAAACCCAGATGTAAAACTGTCCACATAGAGCCAACTGATTTTTCACAAAGCAGACAACCATGTATACTGGGGAAAAGAATCTCTATTCAGTAAATGGTAAAATTGGATAGCCACATTCAGAAGTATGAAACAGGATCCATATCTCTCCCACTCACAAAAGTAATTGAAGATGGATAAAAGACTTAAATATAAGGCATAAAACCATAAGAAGTCTAGAAGAAAATATTGTAAAAACTCTTCTAGATATGGGCCTATGCAAAGTATTTATGAAGAAGTCCCCAATGACAATTACAGCAACAACAAAAATGAATAAATGGGACTTGATTAAATTAAAAAGCTTCTGCACAGCCAAGGAAATACTCAACAGACCAAACAGAGAACCCTACAGAATGGGAAAAAATATTCACAAGCTATACAACTGACAAAGGACTGATAACCACAATCTACAAAGAACTCAAGCAAATCAGTAAGAAAGAAATCAAACAACCCCATAAAAAAGTGGGCAAAAGACATGAACAGACGCTTCTCAAAAGATGATACACAAATGGCTAATAAACATATGAAAAAATGCTCAATGTCACTAATCATCAGGGAAATGCAAATTAAAACCATGATGAGATATAACCTTACCCTAGTCAGAATGGCTTTTATTAAAACGTCCAAAAACAATAGAGGCTGGCATGGATACACTGTTGGTTGGATTGCAAATTAGTACAACTTCTATGGAAAACAGTATGGAGATTCCTCAAAGACCTAAAAGTAGATCTACCATTTCATCCAGCAATCCCACTACTGGGTATTCACGCACGGGAAAAGAAGTCATTCTGTCAAAAAGACACCTGCACCTGGATGTTTATGGCAACACAATTTGCAATTGGAAAGATGTGGAATCAACCTAAGTGCCCATCAATTCATGAGTGGATGAACACAATGCCATATATGTATACCATATGTATACTATTCAGCCAAGAAGAAGGATGACTTAATGCCTTTTGCAAAAATTTGGATGGCACTGAAGATCATTATCCTAAGTGAAGTACTGCAAGAATGGAAAAACAAACACCATACGGACTCACTGTTAAATAGGAACTAACTGATGGACACACATGTGCATAGAGGGGAGTAAAACTCAGTGGAAAACAAGCAGAAGACAGGGAGGATAAGGGGATGAGCAAAACCCACCTCATGGGTACAATGAACACTATTTGGGTGACTGGCACACTTTTAACCCTGACTCAAGCATTACAATAGTATCCATATAACCAGAAACATTTGTACCTCCGTAATACTTTGAAAAAAAATAGTTAAGCCACTTGACTATACCCCTCTGAGAATTTAGCAAAACTCGACAGAGGCTCAGGAGTCCTAAAAATACTTATTGAGCACCTAATATATGCATGCAGTCTGCTTGAGTGCTATCCTGGAATGTTTCTTTAGCCAGTATTGAGATCAAGGGAACAGATTCTTATTTTCTTCTTCAACTGTATTTTTTCCACCTATCTATTTGTAAATGATACTTAAAATAAAAACACTATTTCTGACAACCTAAAAAAATAAGTATTTACAGCTATAAATTTCCTGTAACCACTGTTTTAGCTGTATTCCATCACTTTGGCATGATGTGTCCTGATTTTCATTCATTTCAAAATATTTTCTGATTTCCCTTTTTAATTCTTTTTCACCCATTGGTTATTGAAGACAGGGTTGTTTAATTTTCACATATTTGTGAGTTTCCCAGATTTCTTTCTGTTACTTATTTCATTCCATTGTTGTAGAAGACTATATTTTGTATGATTTCTATCCTTTTAAATTTATTGAGGTTCATTGTACGGCATAGTATATCTGTCCTGAAGAATGTTCCATGTGCACTTGAGAGAAATGGATATTCTGCTGTATTAATTTCACTTGGTTTCTGTAACAAATTATCATAAATTTGGTCCCTTTAAACAATAGAAATTTATTCTCTTACAGTTCTGGAGGCAAGAAGTCTGAAATTAGTTTCACTGGGCTGAAATCACAGTATTGGCAGATTCCTACTTCTGTGGAGGCTCTAGGTGAGAATCTATTCCTTGACTCTTCCAGCTTCTGGTGGCTGTCAGCAATCCTTGGCTTGTGGCTGCACCATTACAGTTTCTGCCACTGTAACTGCATTCATATTGGGAAATTTCTATTGTTCCATCTTCTACTTCGTTGAATATTTTCTTTGTTCTTTACATTGTGTTGTTGAACCCATCCACTGAGCTTTTATTTTTCTTCAGTTATTGTATTTTTCAGTTTCAAAATTTCTATTTGGTTCTTCTTTATATCTTCCATTTTTTTGCTAAAACTTTCTAATTTTTCATTTGTTTGAAGCATATTTTAATAGCTTGTTGAAGCATTTTTATCAAGGCTGCCAGATAATCTAATATTTTTATCATCTCAGTGTTAACATCTATTGATTGTCTTTTTTCATTGAGTTTGGCATCTTCCTAGTTCTTACAGCGACAGTTTTTGATATGGTGTTTGGCTGCAGTTGAGTGGTTGTTATCTGAACATTTTGTCTTGCTAGGATACCTCTTTTTTGATCCTTTTCCTAGAGATAGCAGGCTTTTGTTGGGATTTTTGTCTGTGTCTGTTTGTGTTTTTGTATTTCAAGCTTCTTTACCTTCAAGAATGGTATGTAAAAAACAAAAAGAAAACCCAGGGAACTCAATGTTATTCCCCTGGTCCTGAAGTCCCTGGGAGTCTTCCATCTTTGCTTTTCAGTCTTATATTTTTAATGTGTGTATAATGTCCAGGGTTTTCAACTGTACATAACAGGAGGAATAGAGAAAATTATCTACTGCATTTTACCACAAATGAAAGTTCTATATACCTATTCTAAACTTGAATTACTTACTTTTTAAACTCTTTATTATATAATTGAAATTTTCACACATATACACAAATAAGGAGATGACAGTATAATGAACTCTATGTTTCAACAATGATCAATATTCATTCTTTTCTGTTTCATTTTTTTCTTCCAAGACACTTTTTGGGGGAGGTCAGAATAATATAAATAAAATTTTATTCAATTCTAATTTGTTTTTTTATAATAGTCTTTGACCTTTCATTAAATTATTACTTAAAACACTGCTTTGTACACAGATTCATTTCTTTTCTTCCTGGAGATATTTGCATACATCATTCATTGAAACACATAGAATATTTGGAGCTACCAATATGCTGCCACATATATTTATTGGACATGACATGATGAGACTATTGGTGACTTCAAATAAATGCAGATAAATAAATGTTCAATTTTTAAAATGCAGAAATGAACATTTGTCATTGTTTAAATTACTCAGAACATTGGTTTGGGAAGACTTTAATGTAGAAATGTGAGATTGAATTTATGGATTAGCTACCTGGCTCTCTGTGTTAGACTTTAAAGATGAATGCAAAATTTAAAAATTTGCCTGAGTAGCAAAATCCAAGGGCACCTATGACCTGTATTAAGTGATAATTTAGATAGGTTGCTAATTTATTGTAAGATGCATAATTCGGTTTTTATTTTTATTTATTTTAATTTAATTTTATTTTTGTTGCATAATTCAGTTTTTAGAGTTGAAATGCAAAAGCTGATTCAACAAAAGTCCAACACTCTGAAGGGTCATAACCATAAAACATGGCTCTCTTCTGCCACTGATCTCACTAAGAAGGCTTGGTGTAGACTCTAAATCCTATACTGTTTCCTCCTCTCCAGAAGATAAAATACTAAGCTGTTTAGTCCAAAAATAAGTAAGAAAAAAAGCTGCACATAGTTTAATGACATAACCCCTAAGGGTAAGTGTAGTTTTAGTCAATGGTAAACTCTAAGGACAAATGACAGCCCATCTAAATTGAGTCCGAAATCTTGTATCTGAACAGTATTTATCCCAACAATAATGTGAGCTCTCTGTGTGTGTCAGGTGTTGTGAAGCCAGCCTTTTAGAGGAGTTAACACGCATTACACCAAACCTCTGTCTTGAAGGTTTTTGGTTTAAAAGATACAAATACGGGACAGTTGTATGTTTTAATGGAGGGGTAATATAACCTTTACCTAATTCCCTCTTTCTTGTCTTATTCGTCTCTTAAAGTTATATAGTTCAGTAGCTTAAGGGTACAGATATTTTTTGAAGTCTATAGATTAAACTACTAAAAAAGGGTTTACAGAGTTCTATTAGTATAAGGCTCACAAAATAACTGAAGGCTTTCGCTTCCCCCTTGTTATTTTGTATAAATCTTCTATAATTTCATTAGTGGATTTTAGTTCTTGTAGTTGTTACTTTAAGTTAGTTATTCCTGCTTCTGTTTCTTCCTGTGTTTATGTCCATATTCTACAGTTCTATTTCATTATATAAGAGGAGTAGTTTGTTTCCTTACTGAGGTTTGTAAGCACCCTGGAATTTAGAGGCTGTGTGACTGTCTTTGTATTCCTAGCATGTAGCCCAGTGACTGGCACATAATGGATTCTCAGTCACATCTAGGTTAAAAATTTGAGAAAGGATGATTTGAACTGAAGAAAAGATAGGAGTTACGTGAATTTTGGCTTTCAATAATTCCTCCTCTTTTATCCCTAAACACAACAAAGCACACAAAATATCCTACAATGAAAATCCTTTTCAATTAATTTCTCACTGTCAACTATAGTTCTTTCCCAGCTGGACACTTTATTTGAAAATAATAGTAACTATAAATGTAGGTTAAATGTGAATTAAAGTCAACCTCCTCGAGTCTCACCTGAAAGGATCAATGGCAGAGTCCTTCCAAGGTGCTATTCTTTCTTCTTGCTATGATTTCTGCTCTTGCTATCTCCTCTCTTCTGAGCAGGAGCTCTATGGGTTCCTTGTTCCCTTCCCCCTCAATCATAGCATCCAGACATACTGCAGAGATACAATTCCTATAGCTATTTAAATAGTGACTAATCCATCTTTTGACCTGATTAAAAAAGTATGTTGATAAACTTAATAAGAGAAAGAAGACATCTTTTTCTTTAACCTCCATAATTAGTGGCTAAAGAAAATCAGTTTTGCCTTTTATCCCTTCTATTCTTGATTTTCTATTGAATCTCAAGTGGAACAAAGCCTGCTATGCTTTTGTGGGACTTTAAAATTAAGCTTAAAGGGAAAAAACTAAAAGAAATACTGTGTGGATAGTTATTCATCTTTGCTTATAGAAGCCTTAGATGATTTGACTGTTTCAGTAGGATTTTCTTTCAATATTATTCTATTCACAAGGGCTGAAAGAATCTTCTCTAGTATCCCAAATTGATTGAACCCTGTGTAACCAAAGAATAGCTATATGCCATGGCAAGCATTTGAGTATCAACAGGTGCCAGGCACATTGCTTGGTGGTACTGAGGAAATAAATATAAGTATTTTCCATATGCACATCCTTGAAGATCTCACAGCATAGTCAGGAAAAAGGATGTCAAAAAGTAAGTGCCAGAATAATGGAGGGGGGTGACATAATGTGAAACTGCAGTGAGAGGAGCTATTGCTTCTTTCTGATGTAGATTGTAGGAAGTCAGGCCTTGCTTCCTAGTGGCCATTGCAATAGAACTGGAAAATAAAGATCATGGGAGACAATGACTTCACAGGAAGCACCCTGGAGGCCTAGAGAGGGTGGTGATTTCTGAGATATCCTGAAGGATCTGTTGGGCATCTTCTCAGAGATTTTCCGGCTCCCCTGAACTGATCTCTCACTTGGAGACTTTAAGTCTCCAAGAGTTGTTTTGGAGTCTTTAGAACCAACCCACTCTTGAAGTTTCAATTGGAAACCCTCATGAATTAATGATACTTCCCATTGAATGGTTCTCTCCACCTGGTATCATTCCACTGAGACTGTGTCACACAAAGGGACATTAAGGAACATGAGTTGTAGCTCTCTGTTCTCTGAGCTGATCTGGTAGAACAAGCAGGCAAAAGACACCATGAATAGAGTGATGTAATGCACACTGTAATAATGATCTGAGAGGATATATGTTCTTATATTAAAGAAATGCTTTCAGGTCTTACACAAAAGGGCAAATATAAACAATAATATTTTAAAAGGTAAAATCTCTGTTTCCCCTTGCTAAGAAGCTCATCTAGCCTCATGCTTAGTATATGCTATTCCTCAAGAAATATTACTGAGTGACTAGCTTGGCCTTTCTACTTTTTTCTGATAGTGTGGAAGGTTTTATTCCTAAACAAATCTAAAGGGCTGTGTATTTTGGTGTAAAAGAAAAGAATTAAATTTCTAGTTTTAAAAACCTTAGAAATCTTCCGTAACCCAGTGATCAAGGTTAACATAATTAATTATAACACATATCGACAACATGAATCCCTTGAAATGATGTACTAAACAGAACATAATGTCCCTTCTGTGGTATAATTGCAAAATTTACAACTTAAAAAGCGTCTAGGTCATAAAAGACAGGGAAAGACTGAGGAGTGATTACAGATTGGAAAATCATAAGGAAAAATAACAAAATGCAATGTTGGATCCTTGATAGAATCCTAGAACAGAAAAACGACATTAGTTGAAAACCTGAAGAAATGTGAATAAGGTCTATAGTTTAGTTAACATTATTGTCAAAAGTCAATGTCTTGGTTTTGATAACTGTACTATGGCTAACTATAAAATGTTAATACTGGGGAAAGCTGGGTGAGGGTGTGTGGAACTCCTTGTATTATTTTTTCAACTTTTTTTAAAGTCTAAAATTAGTCAAAATAAAGAGTTAAAAATCCTTATATGTATGTAAATGCCATCCAAATATATAACTGTAAATAAAAATGGATTTATTATTTGTGTATTGACAGTATCAGTGATTATCAGTTGTTATTTTAAGTTTAGAAGTATTTGTATAAATACTGTCACTGTAGGGCCGGGCGCGGTGGCTCACGCCTGTAATCCTAGCACTCTGGGAGGCCGAGGCGGGTGGATCACTCGAGGTCAGGAGTTCGAGACCAGCCTGAGCAAGAGTGAGACCCCGTCTCTACTAAAAATAGAAAGAAATTATATGGACAACTAAAATATATATATACAAAAAATTAGCCGGGCATGGTGGCGCATGCCTGTAGTCCCAGCTACTCGGGAGGCTGAGGCAGGAGGATCGCTTGAGCCCAGGAGTTTGAGGTTGCTGTGAGCTAGGCTGAAGCCACGGCACTCACTCTAGCCCGGGCAACAGAGTGAGACTCTGTCTCAAAAAAAAAAAAAAAAAAAAAAAAGAAAATACTGTCACTGTAAAGTTTTGAATAAATTTTAAAAACAATGTTATTCATGTTAACGCAAGGTATTTGGTTTTTTGTTTTCTTTGAGTGGTTTTTGGTTGGGGTTCTCCATCTTTAAGCTATACTTTCTGGATGTTCTAAGTATTTGTTGGTAACTGTAGCAAGTAGATTGTGGTAGAAATAAGATTAATTTTTTTTGGTATATGCACAAATACTTTTTCGATGATTTATGCACATGAAAGTGGCCATTAGTCCCTGAAAATGTTGTATTGATAAATTTGCTTGCTTCTTTTTTTATTTCTAACCCCTATTTACTCCCCATCTTTTTAGCCTACAAATTACAATGTTCTTGCCTTCTCTACTGCCCTCTAGGGGTAGACTAGAGAACTTGAGTTATTGTAAATTCCTGAATATGCAGTTCAGAGGGAGAAAAAACAAAAAAGAAACTTGGAAATTTCTGAATTTAGTGGAGATAAGTATGGATTTTTTTTAACCCAATGTCAAAGTATCAATTTTTATCTTGAATTGCCAACATGTTGTTTTGAGACTCATTGTTTATTTTTGCATATCAGGTCATGTTAGCCTTGTGCTAAATGGAATACTTGGGGGCATAGTAGATGCATTTTTCACCCAGGAAATGTCATCAACAGAAGCCTTTAGCATCAATCTCTCATCTGTGATCCTTCCTCCTTCATCATTTACAACCCCTTCCTTCCGATGCCACAGACTCTTGGTTCCCTTTTCTACTATTAAAAGTCACTCTGTCAGTAGCTCTTTTTCAGAAATAAATGGTAGTGAGGAATTAAAATGTTACTTCATCTATTTCTACTTTTGGGGAAAAAACCCTAAACACACATGTCCTATTACTCATAAATTATTCTTCAGTTTATTTGCTTACTCTTTCATCTCTACACTCTACTTTAGAGTCTAGATGTTAGAATTAGTAGCAACATATTTGCATAGAATATTTTCATTTGTTAAATTAAAAAACCTCAGAAGTATGTCTATACTTTTTTTTTCTTTTTAACATTGTATGTTTACTAGCTTTACTGAGAATTTATTTTCTGGGAACATAGGCTAACATGAAATTTAAGTCATGTCAATGTCATTTTAATTCTTGACAGAAATATAAGTTCTCTGAAATATGTTTATTCTATGAATGCACAAAAGAAGTATACTTTTTAGTTAATGAGAGCTTGGAATTGATAACTTTTTTAGACTAGAAGTTAACTGAGGCTAACTAGACTTGCCAATTAGTTGACTATGTTACTTTTAAATAGAGATTTGCAATATGATGTCAGACTTCTTCTTATTAATATTATTATTATCACTATTGTATTCCTATGAGCAGTACAAAACCCACCACAATGGGGAGCTGGATAGTTTCAATAGCTAATGACTGAACTTTTCACCTCAGGCCTTGGTTCACATTAGGCTGTGATTTAAAGTGATTGACAGCCATTTCATAGTAACCTGCAATGAACTGGGGGTCAAAATTATCCAAATGATTGGGAGAAAATGCCCCCATTAGAAAAAAATAAAGGCAGAAGTGAACTAACCAGTGTAGTTGAAACTAATTGGCCTCCTTATTGGCAAAGGATTGAACAGACACAGGGACTGAATTAATCTCTTCAATTCGGTGGCAGATCCTTGCAGGTTGAAATTGTGAATTGGCAGGTTAGCATAAGGGGCTGCTATATCCCCCTAGCATGTGATACTTCTGTTCTGTGAATTTCCATTTTGTGGAGCTGTCAATCTGAGGCTTTTGTGAGCACTAAACTTTCTTTAGAAACAACGCCACTAAAAAAAGAATGACCCCACCTCCTAAACTACCACATAAATCAGCTTGATTAGTAATCTCTATTAAGAGACATTGAGTTTTGAATAGGCTGGGTATTGTAGGTCCAGAAGGAAGGATTTGGCAGGGCCAAATAGGGAAGTCTGAACAACATCTGCCCTACCCCTTCCTAGCACTTCTGCAAATCTTAAGCCTAATCACAAATGGCCTACATTATAAAGTGCAAATTGTGGTTCTCCACGAGCAGTTTTTCCAATAACATTAAGGGGTGTATATATAGTATTAGTATTTATTGAAGATATAGAAATCCCACAAAATATTTTATATTAAGAAGAAAGGTAACAGTGACAGACCTTTATATCTAGGCCCATTAATCCCAACTTTCTTTTAGCATTCTTCTTTTCTTTAGCAAGTGAGGTCTGATCTTGATTTTTTTATTCAAAGCTCTGTAAACCAAAGCCACAGATGGGGTATTGCTGTGTCATTTCCATGGCCTTATACAGATTACAGAATGTATGCAGCTGTCCCATACTCCCTTAATAGACCTTCAGCTTTTCAATACATCTTCCACTGATGGCATTTCTGTGGATAAACATCATTTCAGAATGAAATGTGCCAGATGTCCTGCAGTGCACTTAGGTACAACAAGGCACTTTTAAAAAAAGTCGCGCCTTTATTATTTACTCATTTAGAGGATGTGACTTCTGGGATATACATTGGAAATCCGAAATTTGCTGAATGAGAGAGGAAATATTATGAATAGTTTCCAACTCAAATGTACCTTATAATTCCCTGACACACATTTTTATTTTTCAGATCATAAAGAAATCAGTATTTTATGTCCAGGTTTCTTATAATTTTTCCCTCTAGGAGGCATAACTCAATCAAAATCTCTGGTTACTACTGAATAGAAATAGTCCTTTTTATTGAGGTTAAAAATTGCTAGATCAGGGGTTTGGAATAAACATATTTTTTATTTTTCCTTTAGTATAGCTAATTTTAAGAATTGTTCCTCCCAAGATACATGAATTTTCTATTCCCACCACAAGAAAATATTATTTTCAAGTTCTAGATATTTTTTTTCTGTTAAGGAATTGGAATGGGTGATCCAAATGAAAATAAAATACCCATGAGAAATGGTTATCCAGGATCATTTCAATATCAGCATTTTATTCTGTCATATCAAATCCAACTTTACCACATGCTCAAATGCTTGATAGACTATAGACTTAAATGACTTGTGTCATTTAAATTTTTTTTGTATATATACTACTCTCTTCAAAGACTATAAAATCCTTGACTGTGAGGACCATATCTCCTAGCATGCTTAGTGTGCCTTGTTGCTGAGTACAATGCCAGTGCCTGTTGAGTTAATGACTACATTTATGCCAAACTAAAACAGGGAGATATGTGTTACATTTTGCTATGAGGTATTTTATTCTCACCCCAAAGTGCTTATAGATTATGCAAAAGAGAGTATAGACTTCATTTAATTGTAATATTGCAAATTGTGGTTAGCTCTATTGTTCTTCAAAGTGTTTTGTGCGCAAATTTTCTCATTTTTTTAAAAAGCAGATTTCTAGAGGCAGCCCACGTAATAGCTGATAAAACTGAGGCACAGACCCTTAGATGGTCCACTGTTTAAAGGAGGTTGTACTGGGCAATGTTTTGAAGCTTCTTAGAACCCTTAGGAATTGTTTAAAACAGAAATGTTCTTCAGGACTGTATAAACTTGTTGTCTATAATATGAAGTGTTTATCCTAAGCAAAAGAATAATAATAATAATAGAAAATGTCACTCTAGGAACATTGGCAATTATTTAAAATCATACTATGTTTTTAATTCAAAAAGTTGATTCTTGAAGCTGTATTGTTTTCTGTTTGTACACTCTCTAAAAGAACTAGCAGAGACTTTTAATAATGTTTCAAATCACTTATATATATTTTTTATATTGCCAATTCATATCCTCCTCCTAATAGCAGTGCTCTTCTAACAAAAAATATACTGCTTTTAGAAAATGGAGACATGTTTATCATTTGTTTTGCTATCGAGTTTTTAAGAAAATATGTACCAGTGCTGTGGCTCTGTCTGACAGATGTGTGGTTAATTTTTCCAGTCCGTGGTGTGTGGTTGTCTGTTTCGGTGCTGCCGTGTTTGCAGCCATGCTGTCAACATCCACCAGAGAGCAGAGCAGCTCCAACCCCCACATCTTTCATGCTAGAAATAGATGGAGACAGTAACATAGCCAGATCCTTGGCCAAACAACGTGGATTGCAGTTCATTTCAAAGGTCAGCGCATATTTAAGCTTGCTTCATTACTGCCACCTTTATGCCTGAGATTTTCATTTTTTTAAAAAATCAGTTTACCCAGGTTCCTTTAGAGACAGAAAAATGAAAGTGCTGAGTTCTATTTTCATTTGGAGATATCAAGCTTTTTATCAAATTATAGAGGTGGCGTTTCAGAATATTTCATATCTGATCAAGAGGGAAATCCAAAAATAATTTTCTCTTTATTCTGGAGTCTTTCAGGCAGGAGGACTGCTTATTTTTTACTTAATATTGTGCTCAAGTCAATCATTTTGCATTCAGAGAGAAAACAGACATTTAAAAACAATCTATAATAAAATTTTGGAGTTCAATATTTTTATTTACATTTTCTAATGAAAACACCGCAATTGGTACTCTTTTCACATATATTTATCCATCACCTAGTAAAATAAATTTACACACTTTAATGTTTTTTATATTAAGGATAGTAAACAGATGAATAATTATAAAACATTTACTTTCTAGTTAAAAAGAAATAAATTGTTTGCCTTTTAAGAATAAAGCAAGAATGAATTTTGTTTTAAATCAAGCCTATGCTTCTCCTATTTACTTTAAAGATCCAATATACATAGGAAGAATATGATATAGTATATATATTAGGAATATTAATATGGCCAGTGCATATTAAGGATTCTGAGTGATTTTGTCACAGATATCTTTCTTTAAGGCTAATAATTTATTTTAATTAAAAAATTAATTTTGGAAAGAAGCGTTACATCCTCTTCACAAAAGTAGAACTCTAGGAAATGAAAGGAAATCATTCTGAGATATGACATTTAAGGCACAGAGAAAATACATTTTTAAAATAATGTTTTTATAAAGACTTTTGATGCTAAAATGTATTATAAAAATATATAGGTGGTTTTGTTAATCATTTGGAATTAAACTGCCTATAATTTTTTTAAAGTGATTAATGACATATAATGAAAAGTTTTTCAAGCTTAGAGATGTTTTGACCATTTTAGATCATGGAAATTCATATTTTTCTTGTGACACATTATAGGAACTTAATTATGGAAATATCTTAAAATGAGTTTAAAAGGAATGCCTTGAGGTCGAAGGCTTTCTAAAAGAAATACTCACATACTCAGATTATGTAGCTGAATATAAATATATATATATATATTTGGTGATAATTTTAACTAGGTTATTTTAATTTTGGCATTCATGTAGTTCTGAAATGAATATTTAAAATATATTATAACTGTAACTGAAAGAGGAAAAATTATATCTATATTTTCAGTACAATAACTTTAGACATAAATAGATCTTATAAAAGTTTTTTGGATACATCATTAATACTTTATAACTTATTTTAAAATAATTAATAAATAAATGTGGCTTAAAATCCACTCATCTGTTGTATTTAGGCTTGGACCACTTCACTTGATTGCTGTAGGCTGGACAGAATTGTTGCTTTCTCATTTGTTTTCAGGAGTAATGACTTACAGAAATATGTGACTGGGATCCAGAAAATATGATAATATGAAATTAGGATAAAAATAAGAAATGAAAAGGTGATAAAACTGGGTGAAATAGAACTTCAGGTCCCTTGGGCCATCGATGTGCATCTTTCAACATGAAAGACAGGGTAACTTATTTTCTCTTCCCTCTCAGTATCTGAGATAAGGTATTGCTGATTTTACTTGTTATAGACTATAATGTGACTTAAGTATAGTTTCTTTACTTCTTTCTTAAATGCTATTTAAAACAACAATAAAAGATGGCCAAATGCAGTGGCTCAAGCCTGTAATCCTAGCGCTTTGAGAACCCAAGGCGGGAGGATTGTTCGAGGCCAAGAATTTGAGACCAACCTGGACAATAGCGAGACCCTGTCTCTACAAAAAATAGGAAGAATTAGCTGAGCATGGTGGCTTGCACCTGTATTTCCAGCTACTCAGGAGCCTGAGGCAGGAGGATGGGATAAGCCCAGGAGTTTGAGGTTTCAGTGAGGTATGATTGTGCCACTGCCCTTTAGCTTGGGCAAAGGAGAGAGACCCCATCTCAAACAAAAAAGCAAAAGCATTAAAAGAAAAGTAAGCATCTATTAGAGTATATTTATATATTAAAGGAAGTGCAAAAGTTACTGATTGCCCACTGTTTTCCTATCAGTACACTATCTCATTTAACCATGATTGTGCAGTGAGTGGTTTGGTGGTGCTAGGCCCGTTTTGAAGATAAGGGAGTTAAACTTTTAAATTAAGTGATTACTTCAGTTATCTAGCCAGGGCTTGGCCTCATGTCATCTGATTCCAAATCCCATTTTTTCCTGTTGCTATGATAGAAATTCTGGACAAAGATAAAGATGCATCCCTTAATGGTTGACTCTCTTAGCAATTCATGAACTTGGATTACAGGCAGGAAAAAAAAAATAAATTAGGAAGGGCAAAGGTTAGTTGTGAGGTGAATGATAATGCATAAGTGAATCTCATTTCTGAGTTTGTGGTTTACTTCTGTAGTCAATTGTCTATATTAAAAAACAAACAAGTAAGACTCCCCAAAATTTAGACAGATTTGTTATTTATCAGGTGTTCATTCCAACATTCATCATTACTTGTGACAGAATACTTAAACCCATTTTAGCATATATTGTTGGTAAATTGGTTGAAAAAATGGGGATTTTATATATAAAAAAGCATATGCCATTTTTGGATAATTAAGGGTAGTCAATTGTATATGATATTCAAGGCCGTTAGCTTTAAATATGTCGTGACAATTTTAAGGGTAGAAATATAATTTACATTGCCTCTTTTAAAACCTAGGTTAAAACAGTTTAGTATACACAAATACTACAGTATCACCTTATTGTTATTTTTTCAAAGTCTTTTTTTCAAAGACTTAAGGCTCAAATAACGGGGGCTAAGAAAGTCAGGTAAGCCAGTTTTTTCATTCTTCACAATGGCCTCTACTTCCCTGCTCCCCGTACCTAGCATGGCCCTGTTTTGAAATGATGCATTCAAAAGCAATATTTTAAAAAGTCTTTTTCTTTTGTAGAAATGAGAAATCAGACTCAAATGGTAGTTTACAGGTACAAGTGATCTTTAGGCTTTTCTTAGTATTTGAGTTAGGTTTACATATAGAGGTAGGTGATCTTTGGCCTCACTTTAGAATTCAAGTTACAGTTTTTTGAAAGCCTGATAGCCCTTTACCAAAACTCTACATTTGCTGCAATACAGCAACCAAAGGATACTTTAACTGCTGCTGCACACAGTTTCTTTCATTATATGCATTTGCTTATTAATATGAAGGTGCTTAGCAGTAGCACAGTAGGAAAATGCAAACTAACTCTCCAAAAAACCGTTTATGTGAATTGTGTTAAAATATTCCCTGCAGATCTCCCCTGCAAAGCTACCATTCTTCTGTCCTCAGAAATTTAAAAATAAACCTCTTAGGTTTCAAGTAGAATAATTATTTAATACAAAAATAAAGATGAATGGAATTTTTTCTTACAATATGGCTATTGTCTTTCACTGAGTTCTAAGGATGTTAGCATTAAAGTTCCTACATTAAAGCACTCCTTAAATTCCATGATAGGAACCTGGAGCCCTCTGTGAAAGGCTCAAGAAATCTGACACAACCAAGATATTTGTCAAAATGTGTGTTTTTTTTGTTGGAAGTTGTACATATTAAAGGGCTTGCACTTTACAGTGCAAATATTAGGAGGCATATTTGAAAGTGTTAGTATGTTTTTAAAGAAATTCATTTACATTTTCTGAGTTGATTCTATCTGAATTTTTAAATAGACACAGAAGCAGGATCTGCCATATCATTATTAGGTCATGGAATGATAGCCCTATGCAAAGATTCAGATGAAAAGATAATGGTAACATGAAAATTTTCTCATATTCTTATAATAAAATTTAAGATGAAAACAAAGGGCCACTCTGCAGAGACTTCATGAGTTTGACTAATCCACTAAGAAAGTAAAAAAATATATTTTTAAAGAGAAACGTTAGAATATATTGGCTCTATTGCATATGATGATTTGTTTTTAGTGATTTAGACCTCTATTATATTTCTGTAGAATTGATATTGATCATTTCAATGTTTTTTCCTAAGAGTTCTTATTTTTCTCTAAATAAACGGCACATATTATGTTAAAATCACAAGTAATGCAGAGTTCTTTATAACTTTATGTATCCTGTCTTTTAGTATTAATTTGGATGCAGCATTATTTTTAGCTAGGTATTTCCATGTTGCTGTTTATACAGTTAGAATTATAGATGATATACTTTATTTTGTTAATGTATCCCAATGTATTTTAATATAGGAACTTGCATATGGAGTTCCAAATTTATTTTATGATGGCAGCCTCAAATTTTATAGTACATTATTAATCCACTAGGCTAAAAATCTAAGCCAGTCTATGTGCATTCAAAGAAATCCTAAAAAACAAAATGCTGTTAGCGAGAAGCACGTTTTCAGTGAGGAGAATTTTCTGAATTGTTTGTGGTTCGTATAAATATATTTTGAGGGAAGTTCTTGTACCAAAGTTCAAGGTCCTGATATTTACATAGTTCCTTTACATAGTACACCAAGTTGATTTGTGAGGAAATGAAGAGAATTTAAATTAAAAATTTCAACCATGAATGTAAAATTACTGGATATTTGCACATAGTACAGGGTTGGAGGGAGTTTTTCTAAGTTATCCATATGGCAGCAGAACTTTTAATAAACAATAGTTCTAACACAGATTCTTTATGGAAACAGAAAATAGGATTTATGAGGTGACATTTTGAGTATGTTAAGTAAAATGAAATAAGATTAGCTTTATTTTCCTATTTCCCCCCAGCCTTGCAAAGGTTTAGTGGCTGAATTACCACTTATAATTTGTTTTTTCATTCCATGCATGCATTTCATTAACCTATTCCTGGCTCTGCAGCCAGCCTGCAGAGAAAATTCAGTAGAAGGATTTCTGAACAGATTGGCTACAACACGCTATAGGATATATTTCAGAATCCAAGGGCAATTTGATAAGTTTTACTCTGCTTTACGTTAATAATGTGAAAAGTTTCATTTTGTTTAAGTGGTATCTTAGAGAATTAATATTATTTAATAATATTTAAGTAAAAGTTATGAGGTATTACTATACACTCAACATTTAACCAGTAGCTCATTGAAATTATTCTCACTGTTTCAGAAGCATAGTAAATAGATTAGTATTGAAGATCAGTTCCAGGATGTTGCCACTTACTTGATGAACTACTGGAATAGTCACAAATGTTTTTTGTTATATAGTTGATTTGTCTCTGACATAGTTATAAGACTCATGCAGTAAAGGTTGGGAGATATTTGCAAACAGTTCTCTGAATATAACCAAATGTTCCCTTTCATTCATTTTTTTAAAAGAACTCTCATTACATATGTTAGTAAATACCACAATTGTGCATAAATAAATACAATTGGTGTTGGAATGCATAAAATTATGTTAAAGTTACCTTTTAAATTATATTTTACTCTGACTTTAGGTTTATACATTTGCATTCCGCAATAGAGAATGATGGCTCAGAATGTCCCAGGTGAGAGAATGAGATGAATCTGTGATTTAAAAATTACAGTGACTCTAAAAAGAAAATTCTTAAAATTAAAAGGTACTTCAATTCAACTTTCTTTCCAGTAATTCCTTCATCCTCTCTAAAGATCCAGCATTCTCTGTACCATTTTATAGCTTATTATCCGTTTCAGCCAGTGATAGTACTCTTACTGCCCCCCTGCAAAAGGCAGCCTCTTCTTGTGTTGGGATATTTTAAGAAGCAAATTGCTTCTTTGTTCCTTCTTGTTTATTTTGAGCGCAAATCTGCCCCACAATAACTTCTGTTTGCTAGTTTGCGTTTTGTAGTAGAAAGCTACCAGAATGCCACTCGTTCTCTACATAAAAGACCATCACATTCAGCTATTGCTCTGTTTATCTGCTCGACTTTACAGCAAAAGTTCTGGAAAGAGTTGGTTCAATTTAACAAATATTTATGGAGCATCTGATACTATTTTAGGCTCTTAGAATATAAAAAAGCAAACAAGCAAACAAAACAAAGATCCCTGCCTTGAGGACACTTCTATTCTATTTAGGATAAGAAAATACAAAATAAGTGTATTAAATCATTTTAGGACACACTTGGCTCTAATTGCCTTCCTTCCCTTTTTTTTATATACTCCAGTTAGGCTTTTGTCCCTGCCATTCTTCTGAACCACTCTTCACTAGGGAACTAATATCTTATTCTTCTTTCTTCATTCTCAATCTTGATCTTTTTTTTTTTTTTTTTTTTTTTTGATATTTCAACAGCATTTGACACAACAAATCACACCCTCCCTCCTTTTGAAGTAATTTTTTTATTTTCAGGACACCTCTGACTACTACCTTTTTTCCCCTGATTCACTGGCCACCCTTCAGTAATACACCCAGCCTATATTACTGAAGTAGCCTCCTAACTGGTCTCCAGTGTCCACTCTTGCTCCTATGAAGTTATATTTCACATACAGACAGAGTGAGTATTTAAAAAACAGACATCAAATTGCACTACTCCAACTGAAAACCTTCCAGAGGCTTCTCTTTATACTCAGAATGTATTCTAACTTTTCCCTTGGTTTATAAGGCTTTGTGTGACCATGTTCCTGCTTCTTCTGTGACTTTATTCCTTAGTGCTCTTTGCTGTGTTTAGTCTTTTCCAGTCACTTGGTTAGTCTTGCTATTCTTCCAAAGCGCCATGCTAGTTTGCTCACTTAATGCTCCCCGAACATTAGAACATTGCATAATTTGAAGCCCTGCTACATGTCTCCATGATCCATCTCTTTTCCTCCTTCTATCCCCCCAGAACAAGGTAACCAAATATTCCCTTGCTTTTAGTGATGGTTTTTAGCACATGTATAGGTACCTCTAAAGCATATGTAACTTTTAGCTTTATTCTGTGTAAATGGAATTATACTATATGTGTTCTGATGTGAATTGGCTCTTTTCACTTCACATTAAGCTGTATATAGATGTACTTCGCTCATTTGCTTTGCCGTATAGTATTTCATTGCATTGAAATACCAAATTCATTATTCATACATGTAACTGTCAGCAGATTTTTTTATGTGTGTATATTAACAGTGCTGCTGTGAACATTGATGTGCATGTTTCAAGATGGAGTTGTTGAAATGTTTCACTTGGAGTGGATTTTGGGTGATAAGGAATATATATCTTCAACTTTTCTAAATAAAGCAAATAATCTCCCAGAATAGTTATTATTTTTTCCCAATCCAGTGGCTGTAAAATAATATCACATCATTTTAATTTACACTTCCCTGATTGTTTTCACATATTTATTGGCCATTAGTATTTATTTTTCTGTTATATTCCTATCTGTGCTTTTGCTAGTTTTTCTATTGGATTTTAAAACTAATTTTAAATTGATTCAAATAGGGCCCCTCATACTAGTCTTTTGTTAGTTAAATTTTGTGTATTTCTCATTTATTGTTGCATAATATTTTATTCTCTTTCTCTCTCTCTCTTTTTTTAGAGACAGGGTCTCGCTCTGTCACCCAGACTGGAGTGCAGTGGCATGATCATGGCTCATTGCAACCTCCAACACCTGGGCTCAAGCAATCCTCCTGGCTCAGCCTCCTGAGTAGCTAAGATTGCAGATGTGCGCCACTACACCTGACTAATTTTTTTTATTTTTTATCTTTGTTAGAGATGGGGTTTTGATGTTGGAGGGCTAGTCTCAAACTCCTGGCCTCAAGTGATCCTCCCTCCTCAGCCTCCCAAGGTGTGGGATTACAAGCATGAACCACTATGCCCAGCCCATTTTACTTTCTTTATAGTATTTTTTGATGAATAATAGTTCTTGATTTACCAAGAAGGATTAACTTTTTCCTTTATGGATTATATTTTTTGCATGTTATATAAGAAATCCTTCCCTACTCTGAAACCTTACAGATATTCTCCCATATTTTTTTCTAAGTGTTTTAGGGTATTACATTCTACATTCAAGTACTCAATCCACCTGGAATTGATTTTTGTGTTTGGTAGGAAGTAACAATTAAATTCCATTTTTTTATATGAAAAACCAACTATTCCAACACCACTTATTAAAATGATCATCTTTTGAAATAAGCTGAGGAGTCAACTCTGCCTTAAATCACAATTCTCTATATGTTGATACTCTTTCTGGGCTCTCTATTCTGATCTATCATTGGTTAATTTGTATATCTCTGTGCCAATGCCACCCCATCTTAATTGCTATAGGTTTTAAGTAATTCCACATAACCTGTTAAACATTTTCCCTGACTTTGTTCTTTTTCTGCTTGAATATTTAGGTTATTATTATTGGTCTTTTGATATTCTACATAAATTTTACAATCACAATATCAAATTCAGTGAAAAAAATCTGTATATATTTTGATTGGAATTTCATTGAATTTATGGATCAATGTGGAGAAGCTTGACCAAAACCAGCCTCAACTAAGTTCCTAGGCACTAAGGTGCTTCTCAGGTAGGCAGTGTTTCACATGTGCTGTCACAGTTCATTGCTACGGTAATTAAGCATGTCCTGTGCGACTCTGCTAGGAGAGGAATTGTGGAGGCTTGTGCCTAGTTTTCTCTGGCCTTTGCCCCACGTGCTTTTTCCCTTTGCTGGTTTTACTTTGTATATTTTCACTGTAATAAATCTTAGCCATGAGTATGACTATATACTGAGTCCTGTGAATCCATCTAGTGAATACTGGGGACTCCCTACACACCTGGTATATTTTTCCATTATATTTTCACCTTTCTCATGACCTTATGTTTTAGTGTATCTTTTGAGAAAGTCTCCTTGTTTTCTTCTTTTGTGGGGAGGATTTATTTAGTTTGTCTCTTCAGGGTGTCATTTTTAATGGTCCTGTTTTTTTCATTTTTCTTGGATCTCTGCTCTGACATCTCACCAGTCAAGGGGCCTACGTTGTCTTCTTTTTCCATGCATGTTTTACTAAATTCAAAGGTCTAGGTCACCACGATTTAGCAAATGCCATAACAATGTTAACAGTCATTTTTACATGCTCGCATAATCCTTTCTGGATTTATTCCTTTTCTCTCTTCTTTTTTTCCCCCTGTAAACATTTTGTGCAGATACCATTACCATTTAGAGGTTTTCATTCTTCACTTAGCCCCTCATCAAGTGCAGTGCCAATGTTCTTTGCACCCTCTACTAAAGGCAGTATCTTTAATAGTTCAAACAGTCCTGGGCCCCAGAGCTGACACGGCTTGCCTAGGAAGGAATTTGGACATAGGTGAGTTTTACCCACAGAATGTAGCCATCCCTTCAACAAAAAGTGGGCAACTGTTTCAGTTGCGAAGCTCTTTGTTCCAAACACTTCTAATTTTTTTTCAGGGCCCGTATTTGGGACTTAACAGTATTATGCAATTGCTAATTTATGTTCCTTATTTTGAATACAAAATAATACATCTTTCCATAATTTCTATTAAAACATTGAAAAAACCAAACATGATTTCTAAATAGAGGGGCTTTTTACAAGTCACCTTCTCCTCCCTTATTGCATTGATTCATCCTTTTTCCAGGACAATAGTAATTCTTGGGTTTTCCACATTTGATGATGAGAAGTAAAACAATAATGAAATAATGATTTCATGGTTTTCCCCCTTCTCTAAGTATCTTAACACCCTAATATTTATCCCAAGGATTTTTAGGGGAGTCTCTGAGATCCTTAGTTGTACCTCTTCATATGGGTTCTAGTTATGGAACTTGGTACTGGTTGTAGCCCATAGTTCTCTTTATGAACTAAGCAAAACATGGATCTAAGCAAGACATGAATCCCAGGCTCTAAGTCTTAGAGAAAGAAGTCATGGAAAGCTTTGAGGCTGCAGGACAAAGTGGGGCCATTTTTTATAATTCTGAGGACTTAATTAGTTAGGATTTTAGGATAATTAAGAAAGATACAGGCTCAGTCAGTTTAGGAAATAGACTTATACTTGGGCTTGGATTTTGCAGAAGAAATCTCATTCCCTTGGGATTTCCAGAAAGTTCTTAGATTATAGCAATTAGATATCCACTTATCCAATATGATTTTGGGTTATGCAGGTGAGCATGTTTCTGTAAGATTCTTTGATAGGAATATTTCATTGTGGAAAAGGGAAGGTAGGTCAGCTGATGTATTGACTTTTTGGCACAGACTAATAATATCTGTTGAATATCTTTCATATAACAGATGTTATTCCAGACTCTTTGTTTGTTATTTCATACTTGTTAAAACTCAGTGAAATTAATCATTAAAAAAATCCCTCTTTCACAGATGAATAAATAAGACTCAGACTAAGTAATTTAGTGAGGTCACACATCTTTTGGCTCTAAATCTTTGCCATGCTTAATCATATATACAGTCTTAGTCCATTTTCTGTTGCTATAACAGAATACCACAAACTGAGTAATTTATAAAGAAAAATTTATTCAGCTCATGAGGTTCTGGAAGCTGGGAAGTCCAAGAGCATGGCACCAGCATCTGTGAGGTTCATCTCATGGTGGAATGGCAGAAGGCAGAAATGCACACATGAAACAGAGAAGAAAAAGGCGCCAAATTCCTGTAATAACTAACTGACTTCTGTGATAATAGCATTTATCCATTCATGAAGTCATAGCCCTCATGGCCCAGTCACTTCTCAAAACCCCACCTCTTGACACTGTTAGATTGGCAACTAAGTTTCTAACATATGAACTTTTGGGAGACACATTCAAACCACAGCACACGGTTCGGGCATGGCTATAGCACATGCTAAACCCTTGTTCCATAGATCATACACAGAATCAGCTCTGGAGGAAATGGGTACCACATAGGTTATCAAGGCAGAAGCTTGAACATAAGGAGAATTAGACTAGTTTAGTGCAATTCTCCACGTTTGGTTGGAATGCTTTAAATCTTTCCATCTCAACTCAGCATAAACTAGAAACTGGGACAAAGCTGAACCCATTGATGAGGATCAAGTAGATTCTGTGAGACCTGGATTCTGTGAGTTGTCCAAGGAGGTAAATGAGAAAAGTAAGTGAATTCTACTTGGGAAATGACACAGATAGGATAAGGTAGACACAGTTATGTTTGCCCACTAAATACTCATTCTTTTTTCTTATGATAAAAATGTTTATCTTACTCTGAGGAGCTACCATTCTTTTATCTCTTAGTACTAATGGTTTGAATATGACCCATACCCCTATTTTCACAAAATAAGCAGTGAGTATGTGACCAAAGCATGGCCATTTAGTATATTCCTCCCTGACCACAATGATTGGTTCAAAGATGCACACGTGACCCATCGGTCTAATAAGACTCAATCTTGGGTTTTAATTAAAAAAGGTCTAAGATGGGAGGATGTGTTCCTGGAGTAGCCAGAGGTCATCATAAATGGAGCACCTGCCTGAGAATGAAGCATCTAGAAAGAAATCCATAGCCAAGGGTCAGGGATGGTGTCCTGAACTTGCCCTAAATTTTCAGGTATGTAAGCCAATACCCCTCTGCCCTTTTTACTTGAGTTTATCTGAATTAGATGTAAATTTTTTGTAATGAAAGGGTCCTGGCTAATCCACAGGGCGTGGAGGCCCCATCTTGGAAACTAAGCAGAGTATAACAAGCTGTTGAATTAATAGAAGCTGTTGAGCCATGTTGAGATGGGTGAGAAAAGAGACTGGAGAAGTATAAATACAAGTTGGCACAGAGCTGAGGAGAAGATTGCTGTATCAACAAGTAAGAGACATTCCAGTGTTTTTTAAGAAGTGGACTGATGTAGTGAAGATTTTATCTTTGCCTCTTTCTTACAAGTAATTTTTTAGTTTTCTGCTTTCTACCCTTTCTACTCTGGCATTGGTCATATTTACAGCAAGTCTGGTTTTGTTTCTTATGTCTACCTTTTGTGTAACTTAACACTTAAATTGATTAAGACTCTAAATCTCAGATATTGTACCTCTCTGAAAAGAGGAAGAATTTCTTCAAGATAATACATAGTCAGCACAGTCTCACGAGGTAGTTCTCAGTTGGATTTCTTATTTTCCTCTTCCAAATCCACATACCACAGAATTAATATTTGTCTTATGGCTATAAACCCAGTATGACTTGTGCTATTGTTACATGGCACTTGTCTTTAAACTACCCAAGCCTCATCCCCTTTTACCAGATTGTAGCCTCATTGGTAGTCAGGTACTAAACATTGTGCATATTGTAGAAGAAATTTTTCACAGTGCCAGTCCATTCTCTTGAATATAATAGGTAGCCAAATGCTTATGGGGAAAATTTTCCTTTAAATAGAACCATTACATTTCTATTAAAGCATATACTAGTATCTATGCTTAGAGAATGGTTGCCTGCTAGAAAATTTTGTTACTCTTTGAATGATTAAAGGACAAAATAGCTCATGGAAGAGACTGTTTTGACATTTTGAACATGCACATGCATTTATTCCAAGAAAGGAGATACTATTGTCCCCACAGGTCATAGGAAAGCCTTGGATGTTTCTAGGAGTATAATTCTAAATCTTTATGTCTCCTATTTTCTTTTTATGCTACATTCAATAGTTTTCTTTTGCATAAAGTTATTACATATATGTAGATCATCCCTTCTATAGGAGATGGAGCTTAATTCTGCCCCTCACCTTTTACTCTTTCCCCTTAAGGGTGAGTTGGACTTAGTAACTTATTTCCTATGCATAGAGTAAGCTAAGGGAAAACAGTAACTTTACAGTGGAGAATCCTGGCACACACCATGTTAACCAATTGATGAAAGTTAACACCAACCATGTTGTCATCTGGAGAACACATACCCCTGAGGTGATGTGAAAAAAGGGCACTTTCCCGCTGTTGTTTCCTTTTCACGACCCTATATCTCTATTCTAAATATGAGAAAAATAACACAAAAGGCCAGAATAGGGGACATTTACAGAATATTTGGGTGGTACTGCTTGAGACTCTTACGGCCATGGAAAACAAGGAAAGACTAAGAAATCATCACAGAAGAGACTGGAGAGACTTGATGACTAAATGCAATGTGATACTCTGGATTGGATCCTGAAACAGAGAGAAGACATTAATGAAAAAAGTGGAAAGCTAAATAAAGTCTGGAGTTTGTTTAGTAGTAACGTACCAATATTAGTTTCTTCGTTTTGACACAAATGTACCATACTCATGTAAGCTATTAACTAATGTAAGATGGAGGAAACTGGGTGAAGGAGCAGGAACTCCCAGTATTTGCAACTTTTCTGTAAATCCAAAGATATTCCAAAATAAAAGGTTTATTAAAATAATTGTTATGAAGTATTTCCATCATGCAGAAAGTTAAGAAGAATATAATTAACACCAGATATCCAGCACCCAATTTAAGAAAGAAAAATTACAGATATAAATTCTTCCATGTATGTCTCCATAATCCTGATATCATTTTCTTGAGAGGTAACCACTATCTAAATCTATCTTTATCATTTCTATGTGTGTCTTTATGTTTCTTCTACATATTTATGAATCTATAGACTATATATAATGTTGTATTATATATATTTAAACTTGAATTAATGATATAATACTGTGTGTGCATATATATTTCTTTTGGCTTACCATGTTCACCCAGTAATATGGTTTTGAACTTCATCTATGTAGTTGATTAGTCTTGATCCAATCATTCATTCAACAACTATTTATCATGTCAGGCAAAGTACTTAGTGCTTGGGATTCAGCAATGAATCAAATATCCCTGGAAGGCACTGTGTTCAAAGATGTACATATAAGAAGTGTTGATAAAGTCATGATATGGTTAAGGAGCTATCACACTATAAGAGGCTGTAATATGGATATTTGTTTCTAACTTCAGTGTTTAGACAACACTGAATATTCCTGTGTTAGAGACTTTCTCTTGATGGCCTTCAGACATTTTTGTTTGATCGACTCAATGTCTTTTAAAATTTTGCATTAGTGATCAAGAGCATTTAAAAATTAAGAGAGTTCTCATATGATTTGAATTTCTAGCTTCTCTTAAAAAAATCTGTCCCTACTGGACAGATTCCAACATGGTTACCACTGGGAGGAGCAGAAGAGCTGCCGCTCTGAGTTCGTTTCAGCACACTTTGCCCTTTTCATGACTGCCTTGCTTCCCAAGTACCCTGGGAGGTTTGAGACACTTGAGTTGTACAGTTAGGTATGTGCATGCTCCTCGTTATCCACATATGATCTCTTAAATGTTGTCATTGATACTGTCGATAAATATGGGAGAGTGAAAAGATATGTATATATCCACACATAGCTTGAGATTTTCAACACTGTATATGCTTTGGCAACTTTTTTTTTTTTCCTAAAAAGAGTGATATCATTTCTTATGGATACACAAACCTGTTTTTCTACAAGTTGGCACAGTTTTCTAAATTTGATGCTTTTATTGCAGTTTATTATACTGTTTCTTGAGGGCTTAATGTGTGCAGGACATGGTTCTAAGGACTGAGGTGATTCAAAGAGATATATTGTAGGGTGGTTAAACACATTCATAAATAACTTTATAATTCAGCATATTTATAGCCCTTGCTGTGAGCTAGGAACATGCAAAGGTAACTTGCTATATGACAAGGGAATGACATGAGTAAATAAGATGATTCTTGACCTCAAGTACTTTAGTATCTAGGGCAGTGGTCCTCACAGTTCCATGTGCTGACATGGAGATTTCTTAGTCCCCACAAGTTCTGATTCAGTGATTGAGGTAGGGTCTAGGCATCTTCAGTTTTAATAAGTATCTCAGAGAAAGGCAGATTTACTGTGAAGCTATCAGGACTTAAGTGGCAGGGTTCTTCACTTGCACTGGTTTTGTGAATTCTGGAAGTCAATGGGAGTTATAGTGTTCTAGGTGAAGAGGAGGTGAACCAGGATTCCATCAGGAATGATTTCTATGCAAGCACTGTAAATTTTCTAAAGTGACCTCAATTTCCAAGTCTTTAGTAGAGTAGGCCCTCTATGGGTTTCCACCCATAGATTCAACCAACCTCTGATTGAAAATATTTGGGAAAAAAATTCTGCAAAATTCCAAAATGCAAAACTTGAATTTTCTGTGCATGGAGTACTATGTTGAATCCATGCAAATGAAGTAATGTGTAGGTATTGTATTAGGTATAATAAGTAATCTAGAGATGATTTAAAGTATATGGGAGGGTATGCACAGGTTATATGTAAATAATATGCCATTTCGTAACAGGGACTTGAGCATCTGCAGATTTTGATGTCTGTAGGGGTTCCTGGAACCAGTCCCCCACAGATACCAAGGGACAACTGAAATTTGTTGTGATTTCTTTTCTTGTGCTAAATATTCACATTGAGTCTAACTTTGATTCAAAATCTTGTATTTTTTTCTTAAAAATGACCTCACCAAAGTATATAAGCTTCAGGCAGCTAGCCCCAGGTGATTCTGGTGAATGTTGTTCCTGGACCAATCTTTGAAAAATGTTGATCCACGGTTTATGGAATGGGATGGGAGATAGAATATCAATTAGATTTAATGCTGGTGAGATGTCATAAGGGTTGTTGTTAGTCCAAGATAAGACTAGAGGTGAACATGTGTAAGTAAAATTTAATTTTGACTGGGAATTTTAGGCTTTATGCCTGACAAGCATGTGACCACTTGACCTACTATGCAGTGGAAATTTGGATAATATCACTTATTTTCTAAATATAGCCCCTCCAGAGGGATGTGTTAGAGGGGTATCTAATTGTAGGTATCTTAAAATTTTGGTATTGGTAAGTTGATGGGCATGTACCTTTATAGGCAGACCACCCCTCAGTTACTCTGCCCCTGTTCTTCCTACAGTCTCTAGTTTTTCAAAGTTGAGTGCACTGTTTTCCACACACCTCCCACCTTTCTCCTCATCTATATGCTCAGACTCTCCCATTTCAGTGGTAGACCTCACTGAGGCAGAAGGTATTTGAACAGCCTCAGCTCTACTATATAATTGGGCTTTCATTTACATTCATAGCCCAGGACACACCTAGGACTGCTAGATTCTATACCTTGCTATTTCTCAAGATTCTGCCAAAAGCAGAACTGGGTCCCAGGAGGTATATTTATATGTGGTTTACTTCCATTTCTCTCATTCTTCCTAATCTCCAGAAAAACCAAGCCCTGAGTTCTACCATAACATACCCCATGATTTGGCTTAGTCCAAACTGAACTTCCCAGAGTCAAAATTTCTACTGAATGTTAGCCTGTGACTAGTAAAGAACAATGTTTGCAGAGAATTTGGGGCTGCAAATGGTATGAAATGATTTTTTAAAGTGGTACGGAGACATTATGGCCATGCCCTCTCTTCATTTGTTGGTAATAGCCTGATCACAGCACAACTTTTGAAGGCAATGGGTCTTATTAGGAACCTTGCTGAAAACAGAGCCCAAGAGATATCCCCCATTCTCTTAAAGATAAATAGGTAGCATGGTTTCTAGTTATCTTTTATAGTATCCCAATTAGCACAGAGTTGAGATAAAAATGAATGAATGATTGAATTGTGGGTCCTGATAACTGTATATTATCTTGCATGTCATATAATACCTTTTGCATGCGGAGCACTTTAATGAAATATTTTTACATACATTATTATGTAGGTCTTAGCAAACTCATTGTATATATAGATGACAAAACTGAGACTTGATGAGAATGTATATCTTGACCAAAGCCACACAACAATAAAGAGAGTTGAAATTTGAACTCAGGTCTTAGGGATTCCAAATTCACTTTTAGATCAATGGTTATTTGTCTTATCATGTTTAAGGCATACTCCTCATAGATCTATATGGTTTATATCTATTTACAGTTTCTATGCATATTCCCAAGGCAAAGTATTGATAAAGAATTAGAATTAATCCAGACTGTATGCAACCCAGGAAAAAGGGATTCTTAGCAGTAGTGCCTTTGAAACCTAAGAGATTAGGTGAGGTTATTTAAAAGAACCCAGGATAAAGGTAATAGGATTTTATCATGGATGTTCCTCAAATCTGTAGAAGTGTTTCTTGTTGACCAGGAAGAAGCAATCTTAGCAGGAGTCTTAATTGGTGCGTGGAACCATTATTTTTACTATGCTAACTCTGAGCTATCAAGACACCATTTGGGCACATCCTAATTTATGTTGTAAAAGAAAAAGCAGAGTGGCCAGTGATATCATTTCCTAGGGTTAACATAAAGCATTTAGTTAGTTATATCTCTAAATGGTAGCCCCATCACTCTTTGCATTTGGTAAAAGGATCTCTATCGTATCATTTGACTTACCTGCTAAAAGGTCCCTGCACAATCATTTTGTGAGTGTTGGGGCTACTGCAGTATAATTGCCCAAAGAACTATAAACTTTGTCTCTTCATTGACTCTTAATGTGGTGTTGCAGACAGTGAAATTGTGGCATAGTGGCTCCAGGGGAAAATTATAGAGTTATTTCTGGTGGAATGGAGATGTCATCAAAGACAGAAGAGACCTTTAGAAACAATGCCACTGGCTGTACTTTCAAAGCCATGTTATCTGGGAGTATAGACCTCACAATGTGGCATTGTCAGTACTATGGAACAGTTATGTCTGTGGACCCAGCGTGTGCTTCTGTCTCTGTGACTGTTTCATCATCTCATAGACTTCTGGGTGTGCCATGATTAGCTATGAGTCTATCTTTTCCTTCCCTCACCCTTTGAAAGAATGTATTTTATTTTTCTTAGTATAACATAGGATAATTCCACTAAACAGCAGTCATCTGTAAGCCTGCCAAACCAGATAATGTTTGGCTCACTTTTCTAGCCCATTCCCCTGGGAAAAAAATAGTGAAATCCCAGAAAAGGTTATTGAGGTAGAACGTGTATTGCTTAATGGTACTGCTGCCTCTTAAGAAACAAAATGAACACTATCCAAGGCCAAATATCCTTTGAGAATGTGAATGTATATCATCCCTTTCTAGACTGCTGGATAACTATGTTCAATTTTTTTTTTTTTTTCTAAAATTTTGAAAAGGCAATATTTACCTGTCAAGACTTTGAAATCCTGTGATTTGAAAGAAAGGATGCATGGGAGCTCTGGGGAACAGGGATTGGTACTTCCTCTTCTCAGCATCCCCCCAAGTACCTGGCATGCAGTGGACTCAGTGAGGGTAAATCACGCTGCCTGGAACCTACCTAGTATGTTTTATGGTCACTTCCTTTTTCCACTGAATGAGATTTACATTGAGGCATATGCACATTTATATTTACCCTTCTTTCAGGGACAGTGCAGAACCAAGTGCCCTCTGCACGTGTGATTAAATATTAATTAGGCTTCTAATATAAGCAAGTGAGTTCACAGGCCCCAGTGTCACATGAATAATTTATGAGGTACCCGAAGGCTCAGCCTGGAAAGCTGATTGGCCACTTTGGATTTGTATAATTACGAAGTTTCATTATTAACAGTGGAAGCAGTGGAGAGATTTGCTTAGCTTGAGGGACTTTGAAAGCATAAGCTGTCTCATTAGGGAAAAAGGGAATAAGGCAAAATATGCAAACTTGCTAGCAGAAAAGAAGGGGGGTGGATGAGATTTGAACTTAGCTTTCAAACATGACTATGGTATGTATGCTTTAAAATATATATATAGTAAAATTTGTATTCTGATTGATAAGCATGTTTGCTTTAAATTTTTAGTATACTGAGCAGTGCTTCAAAGGTTTTGTTCTAAATCGAAGGCCAAAATCTTTAATATTTTACTGAAAAAGCCACAGGTAGCCTAATGGGCTCTGTGGAGTGAGAGGTTTAGAGGTAAAAGAATGAAGACAGTCCAGGGCTCTTGCTAGAATGTGTGTTGTGCATGCAATTAAATCTCAAGGTCAAACAATTTACAGACAATTACTTTTCTAACATCTCCAGAAATGCCTGCTTACACGTCTTTAATTTTAAATGATACTGATATTCCAATTCTCCCCAAAGGTTAATGCTGACTAAATCCAGCTGTGACCTGACACGATGCGACAGCACAGTGCCTAATTATCCTCTGGATAGTCATTTACTTGAAACCATTAAAGGAATAGGCTGAGAAGAAGATTTAGGACCCTGAAAAAATGTTAGCCTGACTTCTTTCTTCTTGAAGATGGGATGGGCTGAAAAATAAAAATAAAATCCTGCTAAATGTTAGCCATTTGCTTTGATGGCAGAAAATTGTTCATCCCACTCTGTTTTTTTACAGGTTAAATTGCTAACTAGTTCATTTTATCCATTGCCTACGGCTGGCGCTAAATGTCAGTGACAAATTTTGTACTTGTCTTGAAGAATGAATTAAGTTATGCACAAAAGCTATAGTGCTCTTTTAAGATGAGTGAATTGCAGAGGGAAAAAAGTTGCTCTTTTGAAAAAGGATTATTTTGATTAAAGGCCTTTTCTATTGTAACTGAAGACAGGTAGTGGTTTAAGATAATTCCAACAGTTACCTCCCACAGAGGCTGCAGTCCTTTACTAGAAATTTCTCTAAGAGCAATTGTGTCAGATTGTATACTATGATTATTATCATAAGAGCATTAGTGACAGTGAAAGAAATTACTGAAAATTTTTTTTTAAAAATCTAGTTTTCATTAGCAAGAGTAAAAATCATGGTTTTCTGTTGTAGGGTCAGCATTCCATCACTGTTACATAAACCTTTCACAGTGAGTTGCAATGGAAATTAAAGAGGCACACATGCTTGCCAAAATGTTGCTAAAATGAAACCCTAGGTCCTTCTGTAACTTATGATAGGAAAATATGACAGCAGCTGGTAGAGAGAGACTTTCTTACCTCTTGTTTTTAGTTTCTTGGTAATTGAGTTCTGACTCATCATTTCTTGATAAAAACTATCAGCAGTTATTGATGTCCCATTGTAAACTGGTTAATTATCTCTAGCTTATATACAACGATATTTGTATCAGTTCTATTTCCTGTTTTCATTTTTCTTTATAAGGAATATTTCTGCTTATTTGGTGTATAAATAGTAGTTTATATACAGTTTAATAATCGTAATTTTGTCATAGTACTGAATTATTCTAGCTAAATTTTAGTAACTTTAATAAGCAAATTGTGTAGTATCAAATACAGTTTTTAAACTACAGTGCGAATATGAACATTGCAAAGTTGTGGATGCTTGAAGGGAAATTTCACCTCTAGTTCTAAGAGATGGACATTTGTTTGATGGAAACAGGATTTATTTTGATGAACTCCAAGAATGTGACTGACTATGATTAGCTTATAATTTCTATTCTTTTAGTCTAAAATGTTTATTTGAAGCAACAAAAATATGTTGATGGTTTTTTGTTGAAGTAGTAATACAAAGTTTTTTAGTTAGAATTGTCCTTGCGCTGTAAGGGGCAAGTATAGCCATGCTTTGTTAATCGTACAGCATGCTATCATACTGTGAAACTATTATAGGGAATTTGATTTTAACGAAAACTATAATGATTAGTTTTTAAGCTTTAGTTAAATAATTACTTGCTTGGGATCAGCTCTTTTAAATGTTATTTAAATTAATAAAATGAGTTGTCAAATCAGCTCTTACTAAAGTGATAGATAAATATAGGTGTTTGAACTTCTGTTAAGACCTAGTATTCAGCCTTGGCAAGAAATGGCTTTTGTGGTCGAATGATTTTCTCTTTTACTTCTCAGTCCCCAACCCATTTTCTAACTACTGCAATCCTGTTCTATAATTATGTGTAGTGTGCATGGCCTCTCATTTGGAATTGCCATTATCTTCATCCTTCCCAGCAAGAGTTTCAGGCTGATGATGTAGAACAAGATTTTGAGGAAACAGTCCAGGCATCGGTGTTAGGGAAAAGAGGTCTCCAAGAATATTGTTTAGGGCAGTTTTTCTTGGGGGAGGGTGTATGTGAGTGTAGTGTGGTATGCTGTGGTGTAGTGGGGTGTGGAGAGAGAAGTGCCAGCTGAAATGAAATAGAATTTTATCTATGAAAATTGATTTTTATATGTTTTCCTGAATGTGGGCTTATACCACCATCTCTTTGGCTAATTCTGTAATAGCTAGTTGCTCAAACTATTACTATGGGGTGTGTGTCCACACTTTCCATGACTTCTGTTTTGGGAGACTTGGACCCTGCGTAATGGAGATCATGTGGCTGGCTTATTTACCTCGTCGGAGTAGCGTTCATTAACTGTACAAATGTGGTTCTGATTTTACCCAACTCTTTTCTCTCATTTTTGTATTTTATGGTCCATATAATTAGCACGTTAAACTTACGGGCTTAAAGAAAATGCAATTTAGTTTTCAATAAATAACTATGTTTAGTGATGAGCGTTTTTGCTAGGTAGATTTTGTCTTCAAATTGTTCCCACTGTGACTTGTTGGCATTAATAAGGCTACCAGAGGGGTCAGAGGGAAGAGCAGGGAACATTATTTTCCCCAGTGAAAATCATCTCTATTTATCTCCATATATGTGAGCTGAGAATGCAGACTTCCTAGAAAGTGTTCAATATTGCAAGAGGTACATAGTGAAGCCTAGAATACATTTTGGCTTTTTGCTTCCATGTAGCTTCTTGTATAATCAATCCCACTGTGTTTACAAGTGAAATATTATGCTTTTTAAAAAAGAAGATAATAGAATTGGTTGGAATGTAGAAACTTGAAGAGTAAAGTCTTCTGCAATAATGTAGACTGAGAGCCAAAGTAGTTTGATTTGTATATAGGTTGGTCATATAATAGCAAAATATCTTTTTGTACTTTAGCTGTGAGTTCTGTCCAGTTACCTGTTGTCATCAGTCAACATTTCTAGAAATAGTGATTTTTTTTTTAGTGACAGTTAATATTCAGTACAATATTAACAAACATCCATTCAAAAATAATTTTGCTATCTCAACTTATTTGATAAGGACCGTAAATTATAAATTGACTTCCAATATGATTCAGTCCACATGACCCTTTCTATTAACAATATAAAGTGTATTCATGCAGATTCACATTATTTAGCATTTTTGTTTACATTTTTATGTTAATATTGCTGTTCTGTACCTAACATTCTATGTAGTCACATGTGCAGCAATTTCAAATTCCGTTGGAGGAATGGAGTATCTATAGAGGATTGGGTGCCCATAGGACATTTTGTATTTGATTCCCTCTTTGTTTTAAAGTTCTCATTTATATAATTGGGGTATCCTTTTAACTCCATATATTTTTCAGAGATCTCTCTCCCTTACTGGTTAATTTAATTTTGATCTTTTATTGCTAAATAATACACTAGACATTCTCTCTTAAGAGCTATGTACTGTATTTGACGTTCCATTTTTTAAATCTTAAATCTTGTTTTCTGTCTCTGTTACTTAATTCTATACCCATTAAATTTAAACTGTCTCCTTCTCCTCCCCACATGATGTTCAGACCACAAAACTTTTCACAGGTGATATAGAGCACATAGAGGAGGAGAAAAAAATATTGAAAAATGACCTCATTTATGCAACCATAATATAGATCTTAGCTTAATACGAAATCCATAAATTATCACCGTGTCTTTCCACCGACTTGGACTTTCTAATTGTCTCATGTAACGGTTGTGGGATACTATTAACCAAAATGAAATAATCAAATGAAATTAATACTTTTTCCCACCTAAAAGATGACCAATTTATATATTTGTTCCTAGCTCAGAAGGCCAAAGCACACTATCTAAAAATGTGGACATCATATTGAACTTGCAGTGAAGTTTGTCCAATTTAGATATCCTCTTTGTCCAACTTAGATCCCCTTTCCCTTGAGTATGTCTCTCCCTGTTTTGGCAGAAGCTGTGGACTTACTGAATTAGTCAGGCAGTTTATTAGGGAAAGCTTCCTGAGAAACCACAAATAAGTATAGATCTTTTACGCCCACTTAACATTTATTTTATTATTTCTCTGCAAGAAATTGGAAATAACTTGGAGTGTAGAAGTATTGCTTCAAGCAGACCCAATAGACAAAACATTTTGCTTTATAGGACAAGCAAGTTATTGGTTATTTGCTTTATAATACTAAGGATAATGACAGTAGCAACTTTACTTTTTTGAGCACATGCTGTATGTTAAGCACTTTATAAGATGATCTTATTTAATCCCCACATTTACTCTGCAAGATAGTTATAATCTCTGTTTTACAGATGAGAAAACTGATGTTCACTGTTATACAATATGTATTAAATGAGTGAATCTATTACATCATCATCATTATTTTCTTGCTTTCATCTGTTTTTAAATAGAAATACTCTGTAACTGGAAAAAAATAATAAGTATAAATTATTTGGAGTAAAAGTTTGTGCACATATTTTTCTCATGAGATTCAAGTTGTGGCTCTGGCTTTTTGTTTCCATCTCTACTCCCTTGAAATATTTTGCTGTGCATATTGGAACAGACATCTGTCTATCAGACATTTGTGATCTTCCAATCAAATAAGATCACTGAGGATTTGTAGAAATACAAATTGTGATTGTATTTGACATAGGTGACTTAAAAATGTCTGTTTTTTTGTTTTTTTTTAAAGAAAATCATACCTTAGTAAGTACAAGAGAAAATTCAGATTAACTTCATTTTAGATGTTGTCTTCCAAACTTTTCCTGGTATCTGGTTTATGCTGATGCTGTGGGTACTATATAAATAGTATGTTGTAGTGCTCCTTCTCTCCTTGTGCCCCCACTTCCCTCTTCATCCCAGTAAATCCTTTGAAGGTTTTATTATTCTGGGGTGGGAAGATTGGAGTGAAAGCTACAGAATGATTTAACACTGTGGGAACTTAATCAATAAGAGTGTTGCTGAGAGCTCCCAGGAAAGGGTGTTGTTTTCCATCCAGATGATAATGAGGCCGAGTAGCAGCAACCTCTGGAGGAGGAGTGCTGGGGCAGCGATTCTTTGGTGGTGCTTTTGCTGGTTGCTAATTAATAGTTTTGAGGCCAGTGGGGCACCTTTTGGCCTCTCTGACATTTGCAAGCTTTTCTGTGGCTTGTCCCACATGTCTTTCCACCATCAGGGGTCACTCTCAACTGGATTGGAGTCTGACAAGTCTAATTGGCTCGAATCTATGCAGATTTAAACATCTAGCCCACATGCCAAAAATCTGATGTTTTCTCATGCTGCTTCTGAGTTCCTGGCATTATAGGATCGGTGCATGCCTGAATTATTATGTACCAGCTTATCCTTCTGTTAGCATGTTAAAGAGCAATTAGCTGGATGTGGTGTAAGAAATAGGGGAAAGAACTTCAATGCAGTTCAGTTGTAAATGCCTTTTATACTTAAAAAAACTGTCAGACCATTGAGCATTACTGGTTGGAAAGCAGATTGAATCGTATAGTCAAATTTTTTAAAGGGTGAATAATTTTTCGAGAGTTGGTTAAAAAAAAGATCCTTGCTGGGCAAACATACAACGATGGTATAATGCAAATCACCCAAACATTCTTGATTTACTTACGTTGTCCCACTTCCTTTTTCCCAATCTTACACGTTTCTCAAATTCTCAGCTTTTATTTTTTTTTTAATTTCAACTTCCTTATATCTGGTTAGTGGCCAACGTGCTAGATGAATTTTCTTGTAGATGATGTTTGTCATCACTGCCAGTTTATAGCATTCTGAATTAATGGCAGAATGCTGATCTAGATGCACTCACAGTCCACTCAAGTTATTTGGATAAGATAATAAATTTCCACTTTTCTGGGAAATAATTTATTTTAATTGACCATTATGACATATACAGAATAATATAATAGATATGCTGACATATTGCTTTATAATTTATAAAATATTTTGCTATGTTTAATCTTCACAGTAATCTTGAGAAGACAATAGACCATGGTAGGTTCAAATCCTTAAATTTATAAATAAATTTGTCGATTTAGAGAAAAATTAGCTGACGTGCTCAGTGTGCCTGTGCTACTGAGAGGCAGAGTTGGATGTTGATTATAAACCACTTTTCCAGTACAACATGTTTGAAAATAATTTGTTTAGTAGATTAGTTCATAAAGATCTTTTAAAACTGTAAACTAATTTTTTAATGTGTTGGCAAAGTTTAAAACTATCTGAGGAGTTTATGAAATATAGCAATAAAGTGATGAGTAAATTTATCTATGTCATTTAAAAAATTTTCACATCAAAATATTCTAGAAACTGAGAATTCATTTGATTCTCATTTCCTGAGAGATCTGTATCATCTTTGATAATTCACCTGAAGACATCAACTTTGTCATACTACCTGTGGAAAATATTAAATTAATCCTTAAAAGTCTTACTTTTTTATAAAATGTTTATGTACAAACATATGTTTGATGCAAGTAATAATTTAAAATGTCAATTCAGTGCTATTTTCAGCTTTTTTCTCAAGCATTTGAGAAATCTGAGAATTCTTTTATTTTTTTCTTCTTTCTTTACCATAGAATGCTGTCCTTTTTTTTTTTTTTTTAAATGAAAATTCTTTGGTGTGTCACAGTTGCTGAGGTCTGAAAACCTTCTTTCTGTCTGTCTCCTCACAACTTATTTATATTGTAGTTTCGGTTTTGGAAAAAATATTACAAGATAAAATGAAGTATGTATGTATGAATGTGTAGAATGTGTGGTTTCACAATAATTTGGAATTTTCTAGTCTTCAGTAGAATTAATCACATGGAGTATAGTGAACTGTATTTGTTTCTTGCTTTTGGTTTTTATTTGTGTAGTATCAGACAACCTTAGAGTAACAAAAACAGATATTAAGAGGTCAAACTAATAGAGAGCTTAGTATCATTAGTTCAGCTCCTCATTATACATTGTTTTATTTGTTTGTTTTTCTACTTTTTCCCCCAAAGAAATAATTTGGAGAACATTAACGTAAGAAGAAATAGGAGGACAAGCACTTTAATATGTTACCTCTGGAAATATTTCAACCTTGTATGAGAAAATTAATAAATTTTAACATCTGGTCAAGCAAATTTCAATGAGCAATAGCCTAATCTTGCCATTGCAAATAAGAATGAGATCACATGTGGTTCTTGAAGGGGAAAAGAACTACCTTGTTTTAAATATCCACTATTTTGTTAGGTTGTGTTACCAGAGATTCCAGTTTTTATAAGTCAGTCCAGTTTACACTTAGTGTTCTGGCCTAATTACTATTACTGCTTCACTTTACTCTGAAACCATATGAAATGTATGAATTGAATGTGTACATTCTGTTCCATTTGTCTAAACATTCTCTAATGGAATTAAATCCCAGGAGATTGGATTTCCTGTTAACAAACTGTCTGACTTAGGTCAAATTATTTACTTCTCTGTAAATCAAATTTTTCAATAGCAAAATAGGAACACCATACCTTTCATACAAAATAATAATGGATCACCAGAACTTGCATGGCTAGTTCTTTTAGAACATATGCAGAGAAACTACTATTATCAGATAAAAATAATTATTATTTCAAGGTGGTATCAAACATATTAAGGTGTGTAATGGCTTGGCTCACACAGACCTTTATTCAAATCCTGGCTTAGCACTTTTAGAAAATATGATTGTTTGGAAAATTATGTTGGGCTGTGGGTTTTTCCTTATTTGTTTCTCCTTTTTTTTTGTGGGGAGTATTGTTTTGTTTTGTTTTTCATTTGAAAATAACAGGACAAGAGCTAATACTCCTCACTTCTATGGCACATACTTGGTAAATAAAAGACCCTCAATAGATGTTAGTTTTTCCTTCTCACTTTTATAAAAATACTTGGACAAACAAGCTTAGAGTCATATTAATGTGGCTTACCATTGTTGTTATATAATAATGAAATATTGTGTTCCATCTGATTTTGCTCACTTAAATCACTACATTTAAATTTTCGTGATTATTATGTTTGAACAAGGATAAAAGATTAAAAATGACTCTATATTATAGGTAGACCTTGTCTTAGTGAAGGGGATTGAGAAAAGCTAGGAAACATTAGCTATTTGAGCCAAAAGCGATGTGGTTTCAGTGGACATCAATTCTAGAGAAAGTGACCAGAGTAGAAGTTTTGGCAACTATCTGGAAATGAAGAAGAAAGAACCTGGGCAGAGGACCAAGCTAAGATTGGGAAGGGTAGGGAGAAATGTGATTTGGGGTCTAGATGTATCCTTTGGCTTTAACCAGGTCTAATTTAGAGTAAATACCAATCTTGAGTAGGGAATATGGGGAGGGCTGAGTTTATAGAAGACTGGGTTGGGAGGAGTGCCATGTAGAGTTCAGGAAATTTTAGCTCGGGTTTTAAGCTTGATGCTACTGCAGGTCCGAAGACTTTGGTTGAAATTATTTGCAAATCTGCCCTCTTATGAGTAAGGAAGAAAGATGTGGATGAAATAAATCAAGAGCTAATGTCTTGGTTGGCCTTTGTTTCCTTTTAAATCAAGTTTGTTATTTAGTAGTACCTCTACACCAAAATGCTAATTAGGAATTGAGTATGTGAGATTTTCTTTTGCACTGGGGCACAAATGAATATATAATCACAGAATCATTTACTAGTAGAAGATTTGCATTCTATATAAAGCAAGTTGTATTCATCAGTTTACTCCAGAATTTAAGGCAAATAAACGGTTAAGCAATTATTTTTAAAAATTATACTTATTTTCTCCTGAAAATTCTACTGCTAAAGAACATGCTTGTAAATGTATCTAGAAAGTCTATTTATTGTACGTTAAAAACTTTTTTTTTGGTTGTTGAGTTAGAAGGATCACTCTCTCAAGCCCACAATCAATTGTGACTACATCCATAAAACTAACAGTGGATGTACATTTTCAAAATTGAAAGTCATTATAAAACAATGTAGGCCACTGTAAATCATAGCTAAAAACAGTCATAATGGAAATCTTTTATCTACGTCTGATCCACTAACATGCAGTTATTCTGAGAACTAATAAGTTTTTCTTGGAGATAGGGCCTCAAATTCAATTTTATAGCTCACAGTCCCAGTAAATAGAAAAAGTCTGCCAAACCTGCCTTTATAAATCCTAGTGATTTCATGTTTTTACCATACGTATTAGACTAGAAAAAATAAGACTGAGGTTTGATGGGTTTTTACTTGGCCAATAAGCTCTGCTATGTCTGTATGTGAGGTTTTGTTATTAATTTTTATATTATTTCAGAGATATATAACTAGCATTAATTATTTCAGTAAATTCCAAGAGTACTTGGGAGAAATATTTGCTCCTCTCTCAAATAATAATTCAGCCTCAACTGTTTGAATAGGCCATCAATCCTCATTTTCTACTCATTGAGCAGCTGGGCTACAATAATCGACTCCCACCCCAGTGTTATTAGAAGGTAGTATGCTGCTCACTTTCTGGCATTGGTTCTCTTTTATGCTTCCTAGTTCCAAAGGAGAAATTTACTAATGTGCAGTGCTCTGGGAAAAGAAAAACTTAAAGGACCAGCCTGCTTCTTTCAACCTGAGATACTGACTTCTTGTGAAGGGGTTTAGATCCCAATGTTGATATTAGCTTTTAACATTATTTAGTAATATTTTCAAAGAGCTATTTCATTTTTGTTTAAACATTTTTAAATTTTTTATTTAATTTATTATTTAAAAGTTAAATAGTTTCACCAGAGATTTTTATATGCACACAAAAGAAACTAGCTAATTTAAAGCAGAAAGGAATTTGTTAAAAGGATATTGGATATTCTCCAATTATTAAAAGGATATTAAAAGGAATCTCTGGAAAGACTAGAGACCCAGGGTTGTGGGCTACACAAACAAAAACAAATCCCAAAATTATTTCACAGAATGCTCTGTTGGACACAGATATGGCACCTTGCACCCTTGACAATACTTACCCTGAACCCTGGGTGCTGCCACTAGAATTGCTGCCTTTGGAATTTGGTTGTAGTTCCTCCTGCTACTGAGCTCATTCTTGCTAGAATAGATTCTGCATGGTCATTGCAATAACGTGATGCTCTACTGCTTGGCTTTGCTGAATATCTTGCCATCTCGGAGGCTAACCCAGAGATTAAAATAATGAAAACTCTACAAAAATGCATTGGTTCATCTAGTAGGGACGTGAGCTCCTAATCACTGGAATTGTTCAAGTAGAGATGAGGTGAGAACGAGGGATATTTTAAAGGGCATTCCTTCATTGGCTAGGGTTTGAACTAATGTTTAAGGTTCTGTACAATTTTTAGTTTATAGCTGGGAAAAGTTTTAGAATATATTTATTCTCCCATTTGTTAGTTTCCTTACTTTCTCTTCCCTCTCTTCATCTGCAAGGGCATCTGTTGGAATTGTACTCTGTACATGTCCCTTTCTAGATGCTACTATAGGTGAATGAAGATAGGATGTAGGTTTGTACATCAGTTTTATACTCCATACAATGACTGTTTCTGACTTAATAAACCCAGAAATAAAGATAAACTATTTTAGATGTTATGAACTTCCAGTTTAATACAGTCGATTGAACACAAACATTTATTTTTGCTCCTTGAGAAACTCAATTAAAATGACAGAAAATTAATAAATATATAAACACACATGGACAAACAGAATCTGAAAGAAGAGGAAAATAGGTTAAATGTTTCCAACTTTGGAAGGTAGAAAGCTTATGTAAAAGGGTTTTTACTTGATGCAGCACGAAATATGAGCTGATTGTTTTCATAGTCCTATAGAAAATTTCAGGAATTGTAGACATCAGTAATTTTGTTATATTTAAAGAATACAACATTGTGTAAATGTTATATTGAGTATTTAGACTTGGGATCTAATGAAAATGGGAATAAATGACATAAATCACAAGAAAGAAAAACTTTTATTTTATTGTTAGGCTCACAGAGTGAGAAAGACCATTAAGAATAAGGAGAAAAAAGATCACACCTTGTTAAATAGTTCAGTGCTTCTTCATGAAAAAAAGTCAGCTCAAGTCTCAAAAGGTGAAATATTTCTCTTCAAATTTATATATGCTTCTCAGAATATTTCATGCTTCCAAGAATTTAAAAAAAGTATTCTAGATATTTTAGCAAAACTTCTGAAATACTGCTGCATCTCTGTTGAAAATTAATTGACTCGTTCCTTTGTACATTTATCCAATAATTGCTTTCTCATAGGTAGAGTCAGAGGTTTAGAGTACAGCAGTAAACATGATAGGCACAATCCCTATCTTCATGAGTTCACAGCCTTGAAATAAAGACAAATTTTATAATCTCAGAGCAAGTATTTCTTACTCGAAGAGAAAAAGAATGTGTCTTGTCATAAGTGTTTTTCATTTAATCCTCATAGAAGCTCCATGAGGCTTCATTTTAAAAATCTGTATTAATATATTTATAATAGTAACTATTGTTTTGGATTGTTATAAGGATTAAATAAGATAATGGATATCCTTGGCTTAATGACTACCACTAAATAACCATTCAACAATTGTTAGCTATACTTTATCTTTCTTTTATTCTTATGATTGTGATATATGCTCTAGGACCCCACCTGTACAGATGAAGGAAGTGAAATTTAGAGGATGCTCAATGTTTCTTGGCTATTAAGTGGTGGAATTGAGATTTGAATCCAAGTCTGTCTTACTTAAAACTGCATGCTCTCTCCACTCTATTATAAATATTCTTCCGGTGCACTATGTAAAACCTTCCTGTTCAGGCTGGCTTGCTATTGAGCCAGTGTTTATGAAATAATCTCTATAGGAAAATGTTAACAGTCTTTCAAATAAGTGCATTATAAATGAGCTATTGAAATATAATTTGCTTTTAAGTGGTGGTTTATTTAGCTATTGTGGAATCAAATTAATCCCTAGTAACTTGGAAAATTTTTGTCTCATATTTATTAAAACTCAGAAAGCGGTTAAAACACAGTTGTGCTGATTTGCTCGTTTTGGAATGTCTAAGTAATGTGTGGAGGACCTCTTTGACTGTAGGAAGAATTCTATGTAGGGTGACCAGGTTCCTTTTTTAAAACCATTTCCAAAGGTAGGATTTGGTTAGATTGAGAGCAGACACATGGATCATTATATTATTGTATGATCAAGGATTCAATGACTAGGATTTCTTCTGAATCTAGAAGGCAGGGAAGTAAGGTGGGATAGTGGAGTCAGGGAGAATTAGACTGTACCCTACTTAGGGAAGAAAATGCGATGTAGAGGAAGAGAGAAACATTTCTGTGACTGTTATTAGAGAGACAAAAGTGAATCCAATTGGTTGTAGCCCATTCATGGTCTCTTTCTTTGAAGTATTTGGAAGATACTAAGGAAGATCTGAATCACTAATGTTAAGGCCACCTAGTGTGAGATAGTGAGATGCTTTTGGATGACTTTATATGTAGAGGTTCTAACTGAGCCACAAAAGAGGCAGTGAGGCATTGATGGGAAATCCCTGATTTCACTCAGCTTCATCACTAACCAGCTGTGGGATATCTAATCTCATTATGGCTTATTTTACTCATTTACAAGTTGGAGATAAAATATGTTTTTTCTTTTCTTGTGGAATTGTTGTGAGGATGAATCAAAGCAAGGCACATGAAAGTCCCTTGGAAAAGTCAAGCACCATGCAGATTAACCATATTATTAGTAGTAGTCATAGGGACTCCCACAGGAGATCAAATGCCTGTATACCTTAATTTCTTGCACAGTCTTCTTAAAGAAAGCCATTTTTCTTTGGGTTTGAAAAGCCATTTTCTTTGGTTCTGAGAAAAGTAGCAAAAAAGCTATGGTACCAATGAGAGTGCATACTGTTAGTACTGTGTGTTAAAGTGATATATTTTCATGACAATAGTGATGTATTTTCATGACAATAATAATAGGAATTTACATTTATTGAGAACTTACTATATAAACAGACATTATAATACATACTTTATATAAATTAACTCATTTAATCCTTACAGAAATCATATGAGACAGGTAATGTTATTATCCCTTTTTTTTTTTGGTCCTATGGAGAGACTGAGACACTGAAAGATTAAGCTTCCCAAGGTCAAACAGCTATTAAGGGACTGAGTCTGGTTTAGAAGTCAGGCATTCCGTCTTTAGAGACTGCACTACCAACCACTACATCATTTAGGATTCGGTATTGAGACTATCAACCCTTGTCAATGATTTGGGTAAGCTACATGACACATGCTCAGATACTCACAACTTTTATATAACTTTTATTTTGGAATACTGTACTTTAAAATTTATAGAAGAGTTGCAAAGATAGTACAGAGAATTCCCATGTACTCCTCACTTAGTTACCCCTAATGTTAATATCTTACATAACTAGTTCATTTGACAAAACTAAGAAGTTAACATTGTTACATTATTATTAATAATTAAATTACATACTGTATTCAGGTTTTACTAGTTTTTCTCCAATGTCATTTTTCTGTTCTAGTATCCCATTCCAGGATATCACATTGCATTTTGTTGCATGTTTCCATAGTCTCCTTTGCTGGGCAACAGTTTCATAGTTTTCCCTTGTTTTTCATGACCTTGACAGTTTTGAAGAATACCTGTCAAGTATGTAGAACGTCTTTCAATTTGAGTCTGTCTAGTGTTTTTCTCTTGGTTAGATTGGATTTATGGTTTTTTTTTTTTAGGATGAATACCATAGAGGTTGAAGTGCCCTTCTTATTGCATTGTATCAGAAGGTATTTGATATCAACATGCCTTATTACTAGTGTTGTTAACTAGTGTTGTTAACCCTGATTACTTGGTTATAATGTGGTATTTGTCTTTTTTGTGATTGGCTTATTTCAAAGCATGATGTCTTCAGGGTTCATCCATGTTGTAGCATATGACAAAATTTCCCTTTTTTAAGGCTAAAGCTCCCTTGTATGTATATACCACATTTTCTTTACTCACTTATCTGTTGATAGACATTTAGGTTGCTTCTACCTCTTAGCTATTGTGAATAGTGCAGCAATGAATATGGACATGCAAATATCTCCTTGAGACCATTTCTTCAATTCTTTTGAATATATACCTAGGACTGGGATTGCTGAGTCATATGGTAGTTCTATTTTTAATTTTTTGAGGAACATACATTCTGTTTTTCATAGGGCTGCATCATTTTACAATCCCTAGACCAACAGTGCTTAAGGGTTCTAATTTTTTTACATCCTCACCAGCACTTGTTATTTCCTGTGGATTTTTTTTTTTTTTTTGATAGTGTCTGTCTTAGCAGGTGTGAGGATGATGTCTGGTGATTACAATTTGGATTTCCCAGATGATTAGTGATTTTTATTTATTTATTTATTTTTTAAAATTCAGTATATTATAGGGGTACAAACATTTTGATTACATGTAATGCATTTGCCTTGCCCAAGCCAGGGCTACAAGTGTGCCCTTCCCCCATACAGTGTGCTCCACTTCCATTAGTTGTAGGCTTACTCCTCCCCAACCCCCCATCCTGACGCGCACCCAATTAGTATTACTACCATGTGAGCACCTTAGTGTTGATCAGTTAGTACCAATGTGATGGCAAGTACATGTGGTGCATGTCATTAGTGATGTTAAGCATCTTTCTTATTCTTCTTAGCCATTGTATATCTTCTTTGGTGAATAAGATTGTAATCTTTGTTCTATTCCTTTGCCTGTTTGTAATCTTTTTTTTCTTTTTGTTGTTGAGTTGTAGAAGTTTTTTATGTATTCTGGATATCAACCCCTTATCCAATATATGGTTAACAAATATTTTCTCCCATTCCATAGGGTGCCTCATTCTGTTGATAGTTTCTTTTGCTGCACAGAAGTTTTTATCTTTGAGGTAGTTCCATTTATTTTTTCTTTTGTTACCTGTGCTTTTGGTGTCATATCCAAGTAATCATTGTTCATTCCAATGTCATGAAGCTTTCCCCCTATGGTTTGTTCTGAAGTTTTATAGTTTCAGGTATTACGTTTAGGTCTTTAATCCATTTGAATTAATTTTTGTATATGATTCAAGGTAAGTGTCCATTTTCATTCTTTTGTATGTAGATATCCAGTTTTTCCAAGACCATTTGTTGAAAAGACTATCCTTTCCTCCTTTGTGTAGTCTTGGAATACTTGTGAAGCATCATATTATATACATGAAGGTTTATTTCTGGGCTCTCTATTCTGTTCCATTAGTTTATATCTCTGTCTTTGTGTCAATATCATACTCTTTTTGTTACCGTAGCATTGTAATATGTTGTGAAATAAGATGGTCTGAGCCCTCCAAATTTGTTCTTTCTCAAGATTGTTTTGGCTATTTAGGTTCCTTTAAGATCCCATATGAACTTTAGGATGTTTATCTATTTTGCAAAAAAATGCCATTGAGCAGGGAAATTATAATTAATAATAATTTACTGTATATATCAAAATAGCTAGAAGAGAATAATTGTAATGTTCCTAACCCAAAGAAAAGATAAATATTTGAGGTGAAGGATCACAATTACCTTTATTTGATTATTATACATTGTATATAGGTATCAAAATATCACATGTAACCCCCAAATATGCGTAATTACTATTATCAACAAGAAATGCCACTGAGATTTTTATAGGGATTGCACTGAATTTTAGAACACTTTGAATAGTATAGATATTTCAAAAAGATTAAGCCTTCCAGTCCATAAACACAGGTGTATTTACATTTATTTGTGTCTTTAATTTCTTTCATAAATGTTTTGTAGTTCTCAGTGTACACATCTTTCAACTCCATGGTCACATTTATTCCTAAGTATCTTATTCTTTTTTGATGATATTGTAGAAGGGCTTGCTTTCTTAATTTCCTTTTTGCATAGTTCACTGTTAGTGTATAGAAATAAATCTGGTTGCTTTTTATTTCTTTTTCTTGCCTAATTATTCTGACAGGGATTTTCATAAGAATTAGTGTCATTGCCTTGTTCTTGATCTTAGAGGAAACACTTGTAGTTTTTTACTGTTGAGTATGATGTTAGCTGTGGGCTTTTCTTAAATGACTTTTATTATGCTTGAGTAATTTCCTTCTATTTTATTTTTATCATGAAAAGTTGTTGAATTTTGTCAAATGTGTTTTGTGTATCAATTTCAAGTCATGCAATTTTTGTTCTTGTGCTGTTAATGTGATGTATTACATTTATTGATTTTTATATGTTGAGCTATTTTTGTATCCCAAGGATAAATACACTTGGTTATAGTGTACAATTCTTAAAATGTGTTGTTAAATTTGGTTTACTAAAATTTTGTTGAGGATTATTACATCAATACTCTTCAGGATTATTAGTCTATAGTTTTCTTTACTTGAAGTATCTTTGTCTGGCTTTGGTATCAGGGTATCAGTAATGCTAGCATCACAGAATGAGTTTGGAAATGTTTCCTTCTCTTCAGTGTTTGGAAGAGTTTGGGAAAAACTGGCATTAATTCTTCTTTAAATTTCTGATAGAATTCTCCAGTGAGGCTATCTAGTCTTAGATTTTCTTTGTTGGGAGGCTTTTAATTATTGATTGACTCTCCTTACTCTAGTTATAGTGTGAATTTTCCAATTTTCCTACTATTATTAATTTCTAATTCATTTCATTGTAACCAGCAAATATATTTGTATGACTGCAATCTTTTAAAATTTGTTAAAACTTGTTTTGTGGCCCAACATAATGTATCCTAGAGAATGTTCTGAGTGCACTTGAGAAAAGTATGTATTCTATTGCTGTTGGTGGTGTGTTCTGTATATGTCTTTTAGGTTCAATTGGTCTATACTATTCCTCATATCCTCTATTTTCTTATTGACTTACTATCTGGTTGTTCTAGCCACTATAAAAACTGGGCTATTGAAATATCCTACTATTATTGTGTTACTGTCTGTATCTCCCTTCAATTCTGTTGATGTTTTCTTCATGTATTTGGGTACTCTGATGTTAGTGCATATCTATTAATATTTACAATTATTGTATTTTTCTGGTGAATTGACATTTGTATCATTATATCATGTCCTTTGTTTCTTGTGACAGTTTTTTACTTAAAGTCTATTTTGTCTGTATAAGTATGGCTACTTCTGCCTCTTTTGGTTACCATCTGCATAGAATATCTATTTTCATTCTTTCACTCTCAGGCTATGTGTACCTGTACATCTAAGGTGAGGTTTTGTTAGTAGATAATAGCATATAATTGCATTTTTAAAGAAAAAAATGACTCAGCTAGTTTATATCTTTTGGTTGGGGAGTTTAATCCATTTAAATTTAAAGTCATATGCTATTAGGAAGAGACTATTGTAATTTTGCTAATTGTTTTCTGTTTATCTTGTAGCTGTTTTGTCCCTTTTTTCCTTTCTTGCTGCCTTTCTTTTTGTTTTATTGATTATTTGTATTCACATACTCTGTGATTCCTTTTTTATATTCTTTTGTGTATCCTCTATGGGTATTTTTTGTGGTTATTATGGAATTTAAATTAAATATCTTATAGTTATAAACAGCCTGCTTTAATCTGATAACAACATAACTTCAATCGCATTCAAAAACTTTGCTTTTTTACATCTCTCTGCCCCTGCTTTGTATTATTGATATCACAAACTTTATTCCTTAAGGAACTTTACATATTGTCTATCCACTAGCATAGTTTTATAATGGTAGTTATTTTTTACACTTTTGTTGCCAAATTCTATACTGGAATTAAAAGTGCTTTACAAACCACCATTACAGTATTATGATATGCTATATTTGCCTACATATATTTACTTTTACCACTGAGTTTTATATTTTGATGTGCTTTCATGTTGCTTTCTAGAATCCTTTCATTTCAACTTGCAGGACTTCCTTTAGCATTTCTTGTGAGGTAGGTCTCATAAAGATGAACTCCCTCAATTTTCTTTTCTCTCTCTCTCTCTTTTATATTTTTTTAAATCTGGGAAAGACTTTATTTCTCCTTCATTTTTGAACGATGGTTTTGCTGGAGATAGTATTCTTGGTTGACAGCTTTTTGTCTTTCATACTTTTAGTATGTCATCTTGCTCCCTCCTCTGCTGAATTTTTTTTTTTTTTGTAATCTAATGGCAGCTCCCTTGTATGTGATGAGTCATTTTCCTCTTGTTGCTTTCAAAGTTTTCTCTTTATTTTTGACTTTTGCTGACTTTAATGCATCTTCACATGGATCTCTTTTGGTTCATCCTAGTTGGAGTCTTTTGAGTTTCTTGACTTTGGATGTCCATTCGCTTCTTCAGATTTGGGGAAATTTTAACCATTTTTCTTCAAATAAGCTCTTTGTCCTTTCTCACCCTCTTCTCCTTCTGCAAATCTACATTGCATTTTACATATTGGTCTGCTTTGTTGTGTCCCATATGTCCCTTAGGCGTTCTTTACTTTTTTATTCATTCATTCTTTTTTTTTTCTTTTCTGACTCAGTAATTTCAAATGACCTTTCTTTTAGCTTCTTGAATCTTTTTTCTGTTTGATCAAATCTGCTATTGGACCTTCTAGAGAATATTTAAATTCAATTATTGCATTATGCAGTTTCAGAATTTCTGTTTGGTTCTTTTTAAAAATAGTTTTTATCTCTTCGTTGATATTCTCTTTTTGTTCATGTATCAATTTTCTGATTTCATTTAGTTGTCTAGCTCTATTCTCTTACAGAGCACTGCCTTCCTTTTGACAATTATTTTGAATTCTTAGGCAATTCATCTCTGCTTCTTTGGGGTTGGCTTTGAAGATTAATTATGTTCCTTTGGGCAATGTTTTTCTATTTCTTTGTGTGGGTGGTTTTTTTTTTTTTTTTTTTTTTTTGGCTGAGTTTTATGCATTTGAATAAACAGTCACCTCTTCAGTCTTTCCCTGACTGTTCAGGGAAAGACCTTCACCAGTCATCCCTACTGGAGCTCTTGGGGTCCTTTAAGACCTTTTTGAAGGGAATGTAAATTCTCTAGACTTGTGCATGTAATTTCCAAATTAGAGAGTTTTTGCTAGTTTCTTTTTTAGGAGATTATAATTTCTTGCTCTTTGTGATATCTGTTTGTGATACTGTATGTTCTGTGCTAGTACAATAATCAGCTGTCCTTCTTTCCTTTGTCTCAGTGACCCCCAGGCATCCAAAGTATGCTGGCTCTCCTTAGTTTCCCCAAGACAGATACAAGTTTCTTGGGGAGCATTCCAAAAAGTCAGAATGCCAAATGTATACTTTTTTCCCTCTTTCCCAAAAGAGAAGTCATGAGGTGAACATCCCCCTATTATGCCAAGCCCTGACAGCCCCTCCCGTAGAACCACACACTCTCTGGTGCTGCAGCATAGCACTCCCACTTTCCTTCCTTTCAGCAAACTCCAGGAATTCAAATTATGCTGATTCTGTTCATGCTCTGAGTCAGCCAAAGCAGACACCAGTTTCTCAAGCTGCCTTCCAGAAAGAGAGAATGTTACATGCACATTCTACTCTTCTCTTTACCCCCAAGGGAAAAGTCATGAGCCAAACCAACCTGTGCAATCATGGATAATATGAAATAGCTCTTCTTACCCCTTTCAATGTGGAGGTACTTGGCTTTGTGGTTGCCTGAGTACTGCAACTTCTTAACTAGTTTCTGGAATCCTTATAAAGGAATTTTGGTTTCTATATTGTTGTTAATTCAGTATCTCTGTGGGGAGAAGAGACTTGAGGCTTCTTATTCTGCCATCTTGTTGATGTCACTTCAATTATAATAAACTTTTACATCTTAAAATTTATTATGGGTTTTACAAAATATTGAAAGTCAAGAAACTTCTTAAGGTCAATATTTACATTGAAATTTGGGAAAATAACTCTTATGCAACCCACAGTTTTTATTTAAAAATAATTAGTTTGTAATTTAGTTTTATATAAGCATAATATCTAGTTAAATAGAATTTCTTCAAATTTGATTATTCTAGCTCTGTTTGACTTTGAATTTTAATAACATTAACACCCAAGAGTTATCTTTTGGCAGATTAATAGTGTTAAGGTTTGTAGCCTCTAAATGACAGAATGAACAAAAAAAGGATTATTATACAAATGTGAAGGAACAAATATTCATCAACTAGAGGGAAAAGATCTTGATTTAGAATTTGAAAATAGATTACTAGGGTTAGTCAAAATTGCTAAAGTTCAGTTGCTATTAGGATTTTGTTCAACAGAATGAGGAATATATACTAGTAATTGGAAAAGGAAAAGAAGGTGACTATGAAAATCAAAAGATGTAGAAAATTTTAGAATATGCATTTATTCTTTAAAAAATAAGTATTTATATATATTAATATGTTGCTGGAAAGAGTTATACAGAGAAACAGACTAGGTGGTTTAACCAATAAATTTTACCTGTAATTTATGTCCTGTTATGTAGTTGTGCAATTATAAGGTCAGCATTTTATTGCTTCTGTCCTGTCCAAAGGTCATTAAAAGATCTATGAAGTAGAGGGTAAATAGAGTATGATATTTAGCATGGATTCTAGTGATAGAACAAGGTGGCTTTCTATATGTACTTTTTTGAATGGAATTTAGAATAGAAATTATCAAAGTAATGCCATTATAGTTGCCTATAATTATTAAATAAATTTTGATTCTAGTTTCTTGAAGCACCCAAGAAACAGAGATATTCTGAGCTATAATCACAATTCTGCTAGGGATTAATCACTCTTTTCTTCAGATATTTTTAGTGAGATTTCTATTTAAAAATCTGTTTGTGAATTCTGGCTTCATTCTGGGTACATGCAGTGGATTAACAGGTTATGAAAAAGGTCCTCCAAAGTGAGTTGTGTAAGATGATCTCTTGTCATTTGGTAAGATACTATGAAAACTTCTTTAAAAAGTTTTTTGACCTTATTCTTTTAAAAAGTTTTTTAGGTGTGTATAAATTAAAGAAAATATCTATAATAATACAGTAGAGCATAGATTTATTTTAAAAAGAAATAAGAATATTGGCAAACTTTTTATAGGTAAAAGGTTATGTTAAGTTCAGGTCCATTGAGATATAAGGACTGGAACTTTTGGATTCCATTATAGATTTGGCATTTTTAAAGAAGGCAGCTCTATTGAGGTATAATTTATATATAATAAAATTCACCTTTTATAAATATACCACTCAATAACTTTTAATAAATTTATAAAGTTGTGCAACTATCACAATAAACCAGTTTTAGAATATTTCCATCACCATAAAAATTTTTGTAATACCCATTTTTAGTCAATTCCTGTTCCTTCTGATTTCCATCTCTATAAATTTACCTTTTTTGGACATTTTATATAAATGGAATTATACAATATATAGTCTTTTGTGTCTGACTTCTTTCACTTAGAGTAGTGTTTTTACAGAAAATAGTAACATGTTCTATTAAAAAAAAGAGTAGCGTTTTTGAGGTTCACATGGGTATCACCATGTAGTAGTATGTATCCACTTTTCATTCCTTGTGTGTGTGTGTGTATGTGTAATAGTATTACCCACGTTTTATTTATGTACTCACTAGTTGATGGACATTAGCATTGTTTCCAATTTTTGGCTACTATGAATAATGTTGATATGAATACAGTAGTCCTTATTTATAGGAGATGGCTATGTTTCAAGACTCCCAGTGGATGCCTGAAACTGCAGATAGTGCCAAACCCCATATATACAGGTGGAGTATCCCTTATCTGAAATAATTGGGACCAGAAGTGTTTCAGATTTAATTTTTTTTATTTTGGAATATTTGCATTATACTTACTGGTTGAATATCCCAAATTAGAAAATTTGAAATCCAAAATGCTCTAATGGGCATTTCCTTTGAGCTTGGCTTATAAATTTATAAAATAGCTTTCTTTGAATTTCAATAGAGACCTAGTTGAATCTGTGTACCACATAAGAGAATTGCCATTCTAACAATACCATGTTTTTCAATCTATGAGTAGGTAATATTTCCATATTTCTTTAGATCTTTAATTTATCTCAACAATGCTTTGTAGTTTATTTTTTTGTTTGTTTATATAGTAGAATTTATTTTTAGAGCAGTTTTAGGCTCACAGCAAAATTGAGTGGAAGGGACAGAATTTCCACCCGTCCCTGCACAAGCATACCCTCCTCACTAACAACATCCCCCACCAGAGTGGTACATTTATTACAGTTGAACATACATTGACACATCATTATCACCCCAGTCTACATGCACATTAGAGTTCACTCTTGGTGTTGTACATTCTCTGGGTTTTGACAAATATATAATGACATGTATCCACCTTTATAGTATCATACAGAACAGTTTCACTGTCCTAAAAATCTGTGCTTTGCCTTTCCATCCCCTACCCCCGGAACTACTAATCTGTTCATTGTCTCCATAGTTTTGCCCTTTCTAGGATGTCACATATTTGGAATCATACAGTACGTGTGCATCTTTAGATGGCTACTTTGACTTAGAAATACTCATTTAAGATTCCCCCATGTCTTTTCATGGCTTAAAAACTAACTCATTTCTTTTTAGCACTGAGTAATATCCCATTGTCTCAGTGTACCAAAGTTGATTTATCTATTTACTCTTTGAAGACTACCTTTTTATTTATTTATTTAACAAATAAAAATTGCATATATTTATGATATACAATATGATATTTTAAAATATTGAAACATTGAGCAATGGCTAAATGAAGCTAATTAACATATGCATCACCTCACATACTTACTGTTTTTTAAGGTAAGAGCACTTAAAATCTACTCTCTTAGCAATTTTCAAATACACATTGTTATTAACTATAGTTACCATATTATACAATAGATTTCTTTGAACTTATTCTTCCTATCTGAATTTTTGTACCTTCTGGCCAACATCTCCCCAGTCATCTCCCTTCCCCCATCCCCTGGTAACCACCATTCTGTACTTTACTTTTATGAATTTCACTATTTCAGATTCCACATATAAGTGAGACCATGTGGTCTTTGTCTTTATGTGCCTGGCTTATTTCATTTAACATGATGTCCTCTAAGTTCATTGTTGTTGTCAGAAATGACAGGATTTCCTTCTTTTTTGAGGCTGAATACTATTCCATTTTGTACATAACCACATTTTCTTTATCCATTCATTTATTGATGAACATCTAGATTAATTCCATACCTTTGTTATTGTGAATAATGCTACAATGATCTCTCTTTGACATACCAACTTTTTTCCTTTAGATAAATACCTTCTAGTGGGATTGCTGGATAATATATGACTGTTCTATTTTAATATTTTGAGAAACCTCCATACTGTTTTCCATAGCAGCTGTACTAATTTACATTTTCACCAACAGTATGCAAGGGTTCCCTGTTCTCCATATCCTCCCAACACTTACCTTTCATTTTTTTGAAAATAGCCCTCCTGACACTTGTGAAGTAGTATCTCATTGTGGTTTTAATTTGCATTTTTCTGATGATCAATGATGATGAACATTTTTTTTTCCATATATCTGTTGGCCATTTTTATGTCTTCTTTTGAAAAATGTCTACTCAGATCTTTTGCCCATTTTTAAATCTGGTTATTTGTTTTCTTGCTATTGAATTGTTTGAAATCCTTATATATTTTCGATATTAGGACGTTATCAAATATATGTCTTACAGATATTTTCTCCCATTTTGTAGGCTGTCTCTTCACTTGGTCCATTGTTTCTTTTGACCTGTGGAAGGTTTTTATGTAATCCCACTTGTCTATTTTTATTTTTGACGCTCATGTTTTTAAGGTCATATTTAAAAAACCATTGCCCAGACCAATGTGGAGTTTGGCCACTATGTTTTCTTCTAATAGTGTTATAGTTTCCAGTCTTATATTTGAGTCTGTAATCTATTTTGAGTTGATTTTTGTGTATGAGATAAAGGTCTAATTTTATTCTTCTGCATGTGAATATTCAGTTTTCCCACCACTATTTATAAGACACTATCCCTTTTCCCACTGTGCATTCTTGGCATCTTTGTCAAAAATCAATTGATCATAATTCTCTTCTATTGACATACTTGTCTGCTTTTTTGTGAATACCACACTGTTTTGATTACTGTAGCTTTGTAGTATGTTTGTAATCAGAGCGTGTTATGCCTCCAGCTTTGTTCATTTGCACAGCATCGCTTTGGCTATTCAGGGTCTTCTGTGGTTCCATACAAATTTTAGGATTTTTTTTTCCTATTTCCATGAAAAATGTCATTAGAATTTTGATAGCTATTTCATTTAAACTATAGATTACTTTGGGTAATATAGACATTTTAACAATATTAAATCTCCCAATCCATTTATGGTGTTCCATAAATGATGTCTTTCCATTTATTTGTATCTTCTTCAATTTTTTATCAGTGTTTTATAATTTTAATTGTATAGAGCTTTCACCTCCTTGGTTAAATTTATTCCTAAGTAATTTATTTTCTTGGTAGCTATTATAAATAGGATTGTTTCTTGATTTCTTTTTCAGATAGTTTGTCGTTAGTTCAGAAATGCTACTGATTTATGTATGTTGAGTTTGTATCCTACAACTTTGCTGAAATCATTAATTAATTCTGATAGCTTTTTAGTGGAGTCTTTAAGATCATGTGGTCTACAAACAGAGATAATTTAACTTCTTTTCCAATTTGGATGTCTTTTATTTATTTTTCTTTCCTAAATTTTCTGGCAAGGACTTCCAGTACTATGTTGGCTAGATGGTGTATGAGTGGGCATCCTTTTCTTATACCTTGTTTAGAGGAAAAGGCTTCAGCTTTCACCATTAAGTATGATGTTAGCTGTGGGCTTGCCATATATGGCCTTCATTTTCTTGAACTACATTTCTTCTATACCTAATTTTTTGAGAGTTTTTGTCATGAAAGGATGTTCAATTTTGTCAATTTTTTTCTGACTTTATTGAGGTGAATATATGTTTTTTGTCCATTCCACTAATGTGGCATATCACATTTATTGATTTGATTATATTGAACTATCCACACATATCAGGAATAAATCCCACTTGATCATGGTGAATGATCGTTTCAATATACTGTTGAATTCCTTTTGCTGGTATTTTGTTGAAGATTTTTGCATCGATCTTTATCAGTATTATTGTCCTGTAATTTTCTTTTCATTGGCATTAGAGTAATGCTGGCCTCATAAAACGAGTTTGAACCTATTCCTTTCTCTTCCATTTTTTGGAAGAGTTTGAGAAGGATTTGCATTGTTTGTCCTTTAAATGTTTGATAGAACTCAGCAGTGACGTCATTAGGTCCTGGGTTTTTTTTTGATGGGAGACTTTTTATTACTGATTCAGTCTCTTTGCTCATTATTCATCTGTTCAGATTTTCTATTTCTTCAGGATTTAGAGTGGTAAGTTATATGTGCTTATAATTTTTTTTTGTTTCTTCTAGGTTATTCAGTTTTTTGGCATGTAATTGTTCATTGTTGTCTCTTATGATCCTTTGTATTTCTGTGGTATCAGTTGTAATTCTACTCTTTAATTTCTGATTTTATTTATTTGAGCCTTTTTTCTTAGCATAGCTAAAGTTTTGTTGATTTTGATTATGTTTTAGAAAATCCAACGCTTAGTTTCATTAGTCTTTTCTATTATTTTTCATATCTCTCTTCTGTTCTGATCTTTACCATTCCTCTGAAGTATATCTTGTTTGTTTTCAAGTTTTTGGCAATTGTGAATAAAGCTATTATAAAGATCGCTTTGTAGGTTTTTATGTGAACAAAAGTTTTCAGCCTTTTAAAGTATATACCAAGGAGTTCAATTGCTTGATCCTATGGTAAGTGTATATTTAATGCACAAAACTGCTATACTGTATTTCAAATTGGCAGTATGATCTTGCATTCCCACAAGCAATTAATGGGAATTCCTGTTGTTCCACTTCCTTGCCAGCATTTGGTGTGTTAGTGTACAGATTTTGGCCATTGTAACAGGTATGTAATGGTATCTCATTGTTGTTCTAATTTGCATTTCCCTAATGACATAGAGTGTGGAACATCTTTTTGTATGCTTATTTGGTATATATCTTCTTTGGTGACATGTCTATGAAGATCTTTACCCTATTTTCTTTTATCAGTTTGTTCATTTTTTTATTGTTGAGCTTTAAGAGTTCTTTGTACATTTTGAATAACAGTCCTTTATTAGATATCTTTTTAAAAATATTCTCTCCTAGTCTGTGGCTTAGCTTTTCATTCTGCTGATAGTGTATTTTGAAGAGCAGAAGTTTTTAATTTAAAGTCCATGGTATCAATTCTTTCTTTCATTGGTTGTCCCTTTGGTGGTGTATCTAAAAACTAATCACCAAGCTCATCTAAAATTTCTCCTATGTCATCTTCTAGGGGTTTTATAATTTTATATTAATATTTCACCTTTAGATCTATCATCCATTTTGAGTTAACTTTTGTGAAGGGTGCAAGGTCTATATCTAGATTCTTCTTCCTTCTTTCTTCTTCTTCTGTCTTTTTCCTTCTTTCTTTCTTCTTCCTTCTTTCTTCTTCTTCTTCCTTCTTCCTTCCTTCCTTCTTACTTCTTCCTTCTCCTTCTCTCCTCTTCCTCCTCCTCCTCCTCATTCTCCTTCTTCTTCTTCTTCCTCCCCCATCCTTCTCCTCCTCCTCCCTCTCCTCCTCCTCCTCCTCCCCCTCCTCCTCCTCCTCCTTCTCACGTTGATGTCCAGTTGATTCAGCATCGTTTGTTGAGAAGACTGTCTTTGTTCCATTATATTGCCTTTGTTCATTTGTCAAAGACCAGTTGACTAATTCATGTGGTTTTATTTCTGGGCTTTCTATTCTGCTCTCTTGTTCTACTTGTCTGTCTATTTGTTTGCTAATACCACACTGTTTTGATTACTGTAGCTTTATAGTAAGTCTTGAGTTTGGTGATGGCAGTTCTCTAATTTTGTTCTTTTCCTTTAATATTGCATTGGCTGGCTATTCTGGGCTTTTGTCTTTATGTATAAACTTTAGGATCAGTTTATTGATATACACAAAATTACTTGCCTGTATTTTGATTAGGATTGCATGGAATCTATAGATGAGGTTGGGAAAAATTGACTTGACGAAATTCATTTTTTAAAGATTCATATTCTAACTGTCAAAATTCATTTTGTCAAAATTCTTCTTCCAGTATATGAATATAAACTATCTCTACATTTATTTAGTTCCTCTTTGATACTTTTCATCAGTTTTGTAGTTTTTTCATATAAATCTTGTACATATTTTATTAGATTTATGCCTACATATTTCATTTTGTTGGGTGCTAATGTAAGTGGTATTCTGTTTTTAATTTCAGATTCTACTTGTTTATTGCTGGTAGTAGAAAATGACTGACTTCTGTATATTAACATTGTAGCCTGCCAACATGGTTTCAGGAGTTGTTTTTTGTTGTGACTTTGGACTTTCTACATGCTTTGTAGTTTTCAATGTATAAGTCTTATACTTCTTTTCTTAAATTTATTTCTAAGTTTTTTATTCATTTTGATGATTTTTGTAAATCATTTTCTTAAAGAAAATCATCATTTTCTTAAAGAAAATCATCATTTTCTTAATTTCAGTTTTTGATTATTCATTGTAATATATAATATATTAATATAATATAAATACTATTGATATTTTGAATATGGATCTTGTGACTTGTTACCTTGCTGAAGTCATTTATTAGTTTTTTGTCCTTAGGATTTTTTATATACAGAATTATATCACCTGCCATAAAGAACAATTTTGCTTCTTCCTTTTCAATTTAAGTGCCTTCTATTTCTCTCTTTTCCCCCCTCATTCTTACTCTCCACTTCATTGTACTGGCTGAAACCTCAAATAAAATGTTGAACAGCATTGGTGAGTTTGAGTATCTTTGCCTTCTTCTCAACCTTAGTGGGGAAGCAGTTACTCTTGCATTTTTATGTGTGATATTGGCTGTAGAGTTTTTGTGGTTGCCCTTTATCAGTTAGAGAAAAAGTTCACTTCCATTTCTGATTTGTTGAATTTTTTTTTGTTATTAATGGTTGTTGGGATTTGCCAGATAATTTTCTGCATCAATCAATATGGTTTTTGTTCTTTATTCTACTAATTTAGTGAGTGTATTACTTTAAGCAATTTTTGTATATTAAGCCAACCTTGTATTTTTGGTATAAATCCCATTTGGTTATAACTATAATGTATAATCAAAAGTATAATGCTTATATGTTGCTGAGTTCACTTTGCTGATGTTTCATTAAGGATTTTTGCTTCTGCGTTCATGGGAGATGGATAATGGTTTGTAATTTTCTTTACTTGGTGATATCTTTTTCTGATTTCTGTTATAGGGTAATAGAATAGTTTGGAAAGTGTTCTCTTTCTGAAAGTTTGTGAAGGATTAGTATTATTTCTGCATTAAATATGTTAGAATTTATCAGTGATGCCATATTTTTATTTTTCAAAGTAAATCAGATCATATGAAATCTTTGCTTAAATTCCAATTATGATTTCACATTAAAGTTTGCATAGAATCCAAATTTTTCACAAAGTTCTTTAAGGTCTAATATATAAAGAGCTTGTCTATATCTGACTCTGTCTTCTATCACTTTCTTACTTGCACATTATGCTCTAACTACATGGGCCTTTTTATATACCTTGAACATTCTATTCTTAGGGCCTTTGCACTTGATGAGACATATTTCTAATTGGTGGTACATGTTTGAAATGAAATTGAATAGTATATGTTTTTTGAAAATGAAACATCTATGAAATTTAAAAATTGAATAAAAGCAGGCCAGTGACTGACTGACTTTAACTATAAAGTATCCTAATATTTGACATGTTAGGATTTATTTTTATTAAGACAGGAAATTTTAATATCTTTATAATTATAATATTTTATTATTAACAAATCTATAAGATAAGTAGTTCATAGGCAATATTTATGCCAGATGTGATAGTATAGTGATTAGAAGTATGATTTGGAAGAAGTCTTCTTGGGTTCAAATCCTGATTCTTTCTTTTACTAGCCATGTAATTTTTAGGAAAAGTGTTTAGCCTCTTGTCTCTCATTATTCTTATATATAAAATGAGGATGATAAAATGATTAATTTGACAAGCACTAAGAAAATGTCTGTTGCATAATAAGCATTATGTATTTGCTGCTATTATTATTATAGTCAATAATAACAATGTCCAGTGGCAGAACCTAGTCTTAACACCAGTTGCCCCAATTGTGATTTATTTTCTTTTTACCTGTCAAACTGTTTTAATTGAAAATATATTTATTTATTAACTACCATTAGTTAACCATCACTAGATGAGATATGCTTTCCTGCCAATTAAAACTTGATCATTGACAGATGTATTTAATAAAAATCCAATTAACTATACATAAAACTAAATATGATAAGAAGGAAACCAGTGTTTATTGATCGTATACTTAGCATTATTCTTAGACTTCCTTATTCTCTTTTTACTTAATTCCAAACTCTTCCAAATGGACATTACAATTCTGATTTTTACAGGTAAACAAACTGAATCTCAAAAAGTTATGAAATTTGCCAAAAGTCACACTGGTGTAACTAGGGTTTACAACTATCTATAAATGATTGGGATAATTTTATTATGCAGAAAGAGGTTCAAATTCACTCTGAATATGGAAACTAAATTTTCTGAAAATGCTGCTGCTTTTAAAGTGACAATTGGTTGTGTTTTACAGGCTTTGGGGCAGGTTTTCCCATGTACATGTCCTAGTTCAAGCCTACTCTGGTTCCCATCTCAGCTAGAATGTCTTCCTGATCTTTTCAGTTGAGTTGTCTTGTCTTGCTTTTGACCACCTCTAAAAGGTTTCAAACAGTCATTGTTACAAGAAAAAGGTTCCTTGTATTTTATGCCAGTGTCCCTCCTTTATGATTCTTGTGGACAGCTCTACCATTTGAAAGCCTGGTAATACTGAAAATATATACAATCACAAAGACAGAATTTTAAAGAGAATAGGTGTGTGAATAATAAATTTCAGATGAAGGTCAACTCCTAAATATCCAGATAGATTTTAATTCTGCCCAAGACAGATCAGTAAAGCCAAATTTGATGATTCTAGATATAGCTGATTTTGAGCTATAAACTTAAAACCAACTTGCTATTTCCTATACAAATGAAAGACTGCATGACTTTTACAGTAAATGTTACTTAAAGAAAAATTTGCCCTATAGTTCTTGGCCAAATACCTGGGGTCAGATAGAAAACCTTTGGAAGCTTAACAACCTTGGCAGTTCCCCAAAGTTTAGTATTAATGTTTTAGTTTCCTAACAAAATTTTGAATTTCTTTAAATTCAAGTAGATTATGTCATTTGAGGAGCTGGGATAATGGCAAAAAAGGAATGTAATAACCTTGAGATTTTTAAATATTGATTTTGGAAACTCTCACTAAAATTGTTCAATATAATAATTAGTTGATCCAGTTTTCCTCCCCATTGTGTAAATTCTTATACAAGTATTTTAAAGCATATTAGGTTGCCAGCAAGAGTTTAAGTAGTAAAAATAAAAAATGAATGTCATTATAATAATTTTTGGGAAAATTTCTTCTAACTTTCTGTATTCAACAACAGTTTGTGCATTTATAGTTAAATTTATCACTGTACCTTTATCTAGATTTGTTTACTAACTTTGCACTCAAGTATAACTGGCTGCTCATACATTTTCACTGAAAGATCACCCTGGAGGCACTTCAAACCTAACAGGGCCAAAATCAAATTTGTTATTTTTATACTTCATTTTTTTTCCCTGAGTTCCTTAATTTGGTTGGTGGTGTCACCATCCATTATTCATTCAAAAAGAAATATTATATATTAATATTTATATTTAGATTATATTTTTCACCTTCCAAATCCAATTAGTTGCCAAGTCCTTTTGATCCTGCTTTCTAATTTCTGAAATCATCTCCCCCCCCCATCTTTCTGTTACTATTGTCATAGGTTTCAAGGTGGCTTATAGCCTATATTCTCATTTCAATCCTCTCCTATCTAACCTGTCTTCTATCCTATCTTAGCCTAGGTCTTCTCCTAAATCAAATTCTGAGACCAGGGCTCTTGTGCTGGTTGTTTATTTTGGGGGGGGGGTGATCCTAAGGAACAGGAGTGAGCAGCTGAGAAGAATGAAACAAGCAAAGAGGGAGTGATGATTTAGGGGTGCCTTATGAAACTGGGCCTACTGGTAGCAATTAGAATATATCTCACTAAGGACCCCTGAGGAGCTCTGTAGAATATACCTCAGAATTGTACACCCAAGAGATGGAAGAAGGGAGCATTTATCCACTAGCTTTCATTTGCCACTGCTCAGGAGTTTCTTAGGTGTTAATTCTCACATATCCAGGTTTAGTTTGACAAATGCCCACATAGGGTTTCAGCAGAGAAGTTTGATTGCAGAAAGCAAGAGAACAGGGCTGGCTTCATGGGTATTGACTGGGTATAGGCCCACTCACAGGGGCCTATATTTTGAACGTCTTAATACTTGGTTTAATGCTCTGCTCTCATTGTTTTGAAATTCAAAATTATTTATGAACAAGAGAATGTGTTTTCTTTTTTTTTTGTTCTGTATCCCAAGCCATCAAGCAAGATAGACCATGTATTCATTTTCTACTGGACCCTACAAATTATGTAGCAGGTCTTGATAGAGGCACACTGTGGCCCTGATGTGAGGGGCTTTAAGTCACGCCTGAGAGTAGCTGTCTGCCACAGCAAAAGTTGTGTTAAAAAGGTGAGGCAAGAGAATGTAAAGTGGGTCCTAAGAGGTATCCAATATATATCCCATGTATTGTATCTCTATTTATGTGTCTGTTTCTACTCATGAACGCACTAAGCAATGATAATCTAGCAAAGACTGACAGATATCCTGAAAATGAACGTGCAGAGCTTGTTCTTTCAAATCTATTCAGGGCACGTGAACCCCTCTGCTTAGAATGATTCCTGAGGGCAATCCTGTAGGCTGTAATTCAGGCCTGGTGTGCCAGTCACTCAAGGTTAAATGTGAGAAAGAGGTCACAAATATTGCTGGATAAGCTACCTCTTCTCTTCCCTGAACCTCTCTCTGCCCCCAATTTTGAATTAAAAGGTTCATCCTCAACATCAGCTGGGGAGAAACTCTACCAACTAGGGAAGCACATACAGAGGGTAGGTCGAGAAGAATACCACTTTTGTTTGGCTTTTTTCTTCCTCAAAGTGGTGACTGCTATTCTAACCCTGGGCTTTCAGGAAGAGAGGGAAGTGCATAAACAAGAAGTGATTTAAGCTATTTGCTGATAAGTATATCTTTCCTATAATAATATTTTTGCTATCTCTTAAGTACCACTATAAGGGATCTAAAGGAAAAGACAAAAAAGAGGTCTTTCTTTGGGTGTATAATCTAAAATTGTCCTGTATCCTCCATCCTGTAATATTTTTGCTGGGCAAACACTTTTGTCAGCTTTTAAATATCCAGGATCTGGGAGTGTTTTGATTCGTTCTAAGGTAAACTTTTGTTTTTGAGAAACTGGTAGAGAAAAGACTAGAAAGCACAAAGCAAAAAGAATATATTTTCCTTTTTTTCAATGATAGTTGCCCTACAGGTTAGGGGGATATCAAATATTGTTTGTTTTATGGTCAGGAAAACTGCAGTGTAATGCAGAAAGGGTTACTAACTTCATCAATTGAAACCACCTAGCAAGCTAAATATGAATAAAAACCCAGCTAGGTATTTTGATTATTAAATTAACAGCATTATTTTTGGAATCTCAGTTGTACTGAAAATCTGAAGACAATCATCATCAGGTTCTTACTTTTCTCCCCACCACACCCTTCTTTTACTGTGTGGCTATGAAGAAAGATGACAAATGACAATTGTTCAGGACTAAAGAGCAATGGATGCCAAAACAGTCCCTTTATAATCTAAGGGACAAAATTGTGTGCTTTTGGTTGAATTATGGAATAGTTACGATTCAAGTGTCTGTTCTGTGAGCCTCTCTAGTTGTTTACATATATTGAAGTTACAAGTAAATCATTGTGAAATGAAAGTTCAAAAGATTTAGTAAGATTTTGTTCACGTTAATATATACAAATCATGTGTTTGGATACATACCCAGGACACAGAAACACATGTTTACACATGTATAAACATATAAAAATGAGAATGATTCAAGCACACGAATATGAGAGGTTACTATTATTATTGTTATGTTGTTGTTCCTTCTGCAAAGAGGCAAACAGCTACACTCCACTGAACATTGGGCTTTCCTTTGTGTCACTGTTGTAAATTAACTTGTTCTGATGATCTCCATGAAAACTGATGACAAATTATTTTTGAAAAATGTAGATACATTCATCATCATCAGTTGTGAGCAGTTGCAGTGAAGATGTTCTTTTAAAATGAAATGTTCTAAATGAAGATGCTTAAAAAGTACAAATAACAAAAGCCAAGTGAGCAAAACTCCAAGCTTTTCAAAGTTGGTATGTGAATGTGTCCATTTTTAATGAGGAAAATGAGGTCAGCATCAGTTGGAAACTTTCAGGAGAACACAGTGTACTGTGCCAATTAGTGACTCTATTCTCAGGAGGCCACAGTGGCACAGTTCTTCATCCTGCTGCCAGGTGGCGCTATGTAGTAGTTGGTACAGTCTTGTGCAAAGGCATAAAATGTCCACTCCTGACCTGGCCATTTAATTGTATTGCTGACTCTGGTAACTGATTCTACTGGAAGTGTAAAAATGAACTTATTTTCCAAATTTCCAAATAATCTCTGTAAAACTGTAGTTAAATAGATCTCTTAATCTTCACTTTCGGTGACAGGCTTCTGTGCTGGTGAATACATCTTAAAAGAGTAGATAAAAGACTCAGGGTTTCCAGAACATATTAATGTCTTTCATTATAACTGGTGCTTATACCTTATAAATACTCTGCTTTGAATATAAATAAAGCAGTATTAAAAACAAAATTCTTTTGTTGCCAATAGAGTGCTTTTTACTCTGAAATTCAGAGTCAGACCAGAAAGAATTTAGAGGCAATGAATAGAGGAAATGTCTCATAGCATTGGTTTAACATGTGTAAGCACACACTTAAATTTTTTTTTTTAAAGAAAAATCTTTTATATAATTCTTTTTCTTCGAAGAGTATATTTTTGTCCATTTATCCCCTCCAAGGATAGTTGCAATCTTTCTTAAAATTGTAAGAATGGTCCACTTCCTGTTTTTTTTTCTGTCAGCATGATGTAATTTGGTGCTTTCTTCTTTGTTATTATAATGATCTGACTTCAAAATTATTCTCAAGTCAATCTTCAGACAGGAAGTTTCCAAGTCCAGTGCAGTTGGCATAGATCAGATCCAACATTATTTTAACTGTTTGATTTCTTCTATTGCCTTTATAAATTTAAACCCTCAAATTCTGTAAATGTATATGGCAAATGTGTTCTTTGAATATGACGTACCTATCAGAAATAATGAGTAAATGTTATTGTTTTGGATTTTTAAGAGATGGCATTAAAAATATGTGAGCATTTTTTGCAATCTATATTAAATTGGATAGTTTTTTTGGTTGCCAACCTTCTTATCTTTTGTGTTAGAGTCATCTAGGCACTGCAGTTGCTAACAAAACAGGTGAATTTATGGATATATCTTGATTGTATTGGCATTTGTGAAGGTCCATGGTTTATAGAAAAAATTTCTAGAGAGAAGGAGCCATATTTAGCCATAATTATTACATTTCTTATGCAAAATTTATTATGGCAATATAAGCAAATTAGAGTAGTATGAATCTGTTAATTAGTTTCATAGTGTTTGTAAAGGGACATGTTTTTATTGAATGTTAATAGATAGGAACATATTTCTCAGCATAGTTCTTATCAAATATCCACACTGTGTTTGCAGCAAATAAAATCAAATATAGGTTGGACAAGAGCTGTGGCTTTAAGGAGTTTTTAGTTTAATGGGTGACAGAAAATTCTAATTTAAAAGAAGTTCACAGAAATAAGGAATGTTTGTTAAAGAGAGACTGGGAGCAGTATAAATATTTCACAAAAGGACAAAAATTTAATACAATACTTACTGGCATATCCCTATGATGTGCCACTTAATTATGTTTTCAGGAAAATATAATAATATGAATAAATACCATTTATAATTGTGAAAAATGTTAGGAAATAAAGCACTATATAATTTCTCTAACATATATGATGAACCCAATTTCATACTAAATAATTATAAAATATATATTGAAAAGATTTTAAAGATTTTCATCAAAATATTAAAAGCAATTCTGCTTAGAAGGATTATTAATGTTTTTTCTCTTTTTGTACTCCGGGAAATTTTCTTCATTACATATATTATTTTCATAATATGAAAAAGTGCATTTTATTTTTAAATATATAAACATATATAAAGACCATATAATAGTGTTAATTTATGTTAAAAAGTATTTATGCAACCATTTTATTGTAAATATATTTGAGGAAATTGATGAATAAGATCAGGTTCTTTGGAATACTGATATATTATCTTCCCATTACCCCCAACCCAGGCTAAAGTTTTCATTGTACAATATTCTAACTGGTACTATTTTTATAATCATACCTTTGAAACATCTTTAATTGTAATAAATTTTGATTGTTTTGACAAGTGAATACGGTGTACCTAGTTTTAGATGAAGGCTTAATTTTGTCTTTATCCTAGGCACTGATTGATAATATATATAGATGAAGGAGAGACACTAGGTGGTATGAATAAATGTGACTAAGGAAATCCTAAGGAAACCGGGATCCACCTGTTTCTAAGCTTGGTTTTTTTGCCAATTGGTATTATTTATTGAGCACTTTCTGTGTGCCAGGAATTGTGTTAATGGCCCTTTAAATTCCCATAACAAATTCCTGTTGAGTTTATATTATTATTTCCATTTTATAGACAAGTAATTGAGGCTCAGAAAGCTGATGGCTTTCCCAAAATCACAGGAGTAGTTAACTGCAGAGGCAGGATCTGAAACTAAGTCTTTTAGGCTTAAAATCCATCCTCTTGCCCAGTAATGGGATTGCTGGGAACCCATTCTACTAAGTTAAGTATCACAAGAATGGAAAAGCAAGCACCACATGTACTCACCATCACATTGGTATTAGCTGACTAACACTTAAGTGCACATATAGTAATAACATTTATAGGGTGCTGGGCAGGTGGAGCGGGGAGGAGGGGATGGGTATATACACACCAATGAGTGCGATGCGCACGGTATGGGGGATGGACACGCTTGAAGCTCTGACTCAGGAAGGGCAAAGGCAATATATGTAATCTAAACATTTGTAGCCCTGTAATATGCTGAAATAAAAAAAAAAAAATCCGTGCTCTTCTAATTGTAAATTAAGGAGTTGTTTGACCATATAAACAAATTAATTTCTGGATTTAATTATTTTCTCATATTCAAACTGAAGAACTTGGATGAGGTTGGGAGGTGCTCAAATTTTTCCTAGTAAAGAACTACTTTAAATTTTTCCAAAGTCTTATATTTGTATTTGGGGCCAGACAAAGGGTGCCGATTACCTAAGTTGCTGAGAGTGGGAAACAGCTTGGCAATTGACTAGATGGATATACATACCTTTCAAATTGTTGGTAGACAGGAATTGACTGTATCTAAGATTTCTGGGTCCTCTGAGGGACTATCAGATAATACTAGTTTGATGTTCTAAATATAAATTTTACTGGCCAAAATATATGCTAATTAGCCTTATAATTAAAAAAATATGTGTGAGGTTACTTTTAAAGAAGGATATAGCATAGCAGTAGCATGAAGGATTTTTTATAACTAGGTAAGGGCACAATTGCTATTTGTTACAAAAAGACCAATAACATTTAAAGGAAACAATTGTCAGTTTTGAGAACAATTCATCATAGTGAAAAAAAGCAATGCGATGAAAGAAGAAATAATAGAACCTCATGATGGGAGCACGGACTCTATATTTGAAAATATTTTGCTGAGAGCACTCTGGTACCAGGAAGAGATGAAGTGAGTGACCTCACAGGGCTTTTCTAATTTCTGTGATTCCATAACAGAGCACTCTAAAGGTACCTTGCTTATGACATTTCTGGATTTGCATTTCACCACATAATGAACTGCTGAATGATTTTGGTTGAAACAGTTTCCCTAATATAGCACGAGTCATCTCATCATTGAATGGAACAACTCCACAAAGCTCAAAACTGGAACTTGACTATAATGATTTTCTAAGTTCATTTTATAATCAGTGATGCAATACTTCACATTCATATTCATAGAAATGAAAGGTCTTGGGGACTCTACATGAGACCAATATTATATGATATTAAAATTATGCAATTTATTTTTGTAAAATGCAAAAAATGACCAGAGTGATACAGATACTATAGAGTGCAAATTTCCTTTTTATTTGTACTTTTTTCCCTCCATCTCATACAGCACCCAATTTAGGGCAAAGACAAAACGAAAGTGTATCTTGAATATGCATCACAGGTTCCAAAAATGAAAAGAAATTGGATTTGGATAGCACTTACTCAATAGACAGATATGATACATAGTAAGAAGGTGCACTGTCTGCCCTGTGATAGATTAAACTACTTTGTAGGAAAATTACTGTGAGCCAGTCACCACCACCACCGTGGCTAAATCTTTAATAAAATTCTCTTCCATATTCAGGAGTGAGGTATGAAGTACACAATAAGCAAAGTGAAGTAGAGTGCCATTTATCAAACACCGACCAGGTCTGTAATCTTCTGCTTTATCCTTTCTTTGTACTTTATTTCTTTATTGTTACAAGGAGGGATATTTACCCAGAGCAGTGGGCATGAAGCCCTGATAAACCTCCTCCTTCCTGTCTTTTCCCCTTTCTTATTCCTTTACGTCAGCCCTGTCAGTATAATTTGTTTCCTTCTAGGTGGTCCTTTGCTTGTTTGGCATTCTTTTCTCTCTTCTTTTTCTCTGCCTTTCTTTGAAATGTGCATTCATGCTATGGGAAATGACACCAAAACTACGAGAAAATGCAATGTGAATGCTAACAGCTACCAAAGAGTCCAGGATGCATTTGGTAATGACTTTGAATGCCTCTTGGCAAGATAGCAGAATTAAAATGTTGTAGACAGCCCCTGGGTGGCAGTGTACAGCCAGTCCTGATGCCAACAAAAGCAATTTCAGCGTACAGATCTAATATGTGGGTGCATGTGTATATGTATGTGATATATATGTGTATGTACATATGATATATGTATGTGTATGATAAATGTGTGTGTATATATGTTTATGTAATATACATATATGTGTCGATATATGATATATGTATTAATATATACAATGTGTATGTGATATATGTAGACATGTGTATATGATATAGATGGGTGATATGTTTTAAGTTATGTGTTTCGGCCGGGCGCGGTGGCTCACGCCTGTAATCTTAGCACTCTGGGAGGCCGAGGTGGGTGGATCGTTTGAGCTCAGGAGTTCGAGACCAGCCTGAGCAAGAGTGAGACCCCATCTCTACTAAAAATAGAAAGAAATTATATGGACAGCTAAAAATATATACAGAAAAAATTAGCCGGGCATGGTGGTGCATGCCTGTAGTCCCAACTACTCGGGAGGCTGAGACAGGAGGATCGCTTGAGCTCAGGTGTTTGAGGTTGCTGTGAGCTAGGCTAACACCACGGCACTCACTCTAGCCTGGGCAACAGAGTGAGACTCTGTCTCAAGAAAAAAAAAAAAAAGATATATGTGTTTGTATATTATATATATATGCACTACATGTTTATCCAGCTGCCCCCAAACTAAAGAACTTAAAAGTAACTTTCTCTTTGAAAAAAACAAATTTATCCCATGATTCTTAAGTACAATAATGATAATATTGCTAAAAATAACTTGCATCTCTTAAAAATCATATGCTGAAAAAGTCCTAGATATCCCAGCCATGTGATGATGTCTGAGTTATCTTTAAAACTATGCAGATATGGGTGCAGATGCAGTAGAAGGGTCCAGAGGGTAGTGAGAATGTGGCTGGAGGTGTTTTGTGCCCCTCAATCTGCACAGTCAGTCTATGTGGCAGCCTTGGGGGTAAATTATTTTTAGTACTATTATAACCCTTTTTTTATTGTTTGAATAGCAGTTTTATGACAAAACATTTATAGTCAGGCTGCCTTTGTACTTGACTGAAAGAGAGCAATCATGGAGAGTGATAAGGCAACAATGGTAATGATAACTGCATTTATAAAGACGTACAGAATTTAAATAGGTGTGCTAAAATAGACTGACAGTAGTTCTCTACCTAAACCTGGAGCAGAGATGGGCATGGCTCTTGTGGCAGAAATGCTTTTGTTATCTGAGGGCAGATGACTGTGTGTGTGCATGCTCACACATGCACACATTTCCCTTTGTCATTATTTCTTCCTTTCAGTTAAATGTATCTGATATATGTCCGTAGGAGTAGCAACAGAAAACATAGAAATATTCTATATTCATATTGACAATTATCATAATTTTGTGAGATTATGATACAATACAACTGCCTGTCTGAATAAACTATTCAACTCAAGTGTTAGTTCTTTAAAAAATTGTGATTATTTGCTCTTATATAGCATTTATCTATCTCTCTGTCTCCTGAGAATCTACCCCTCATGAAAAATTGATAATTTTCTCTGAGAAAGAGAGGAGGATTGGGGCGGGGGGCTGTATCTCTAAACGTAATTCAAGAATGAAAGGTCATTTTGTCCACTTGGTACCAATGGTTTCCATATATTTTTACAGTTTCACCAATTTTCTTTATTCCTAATGTTCTGACTGTAAGTAAAAGGGAAGCTTCTTCTGGTCCAGTTACATTCCTTTGTTTTTTATTTTTAGATATTTTGTAGCATTAACATAATGGATATAACATAATAAAAAAGGTTGACATTGTGCAATTGCCTTGTGCTGTACATAAAACTAAAACTATACAATGTGGGTTAGAAATAGTATCTTCTCTTCACAAGGTATCCCCAAGGTCTCTTAAAATCAGCCATACATTGCCAAAGTCTATATTTTGTCTTCCTTCGCCTCTTCTCTTCTTCAGCAAAGTTAATAACTTCTATCATGAAAGGAAAAAAATCAATTTATTTATGTCCCACCTTGTTTCAAAAAGAAATTAAGATGACTTACAAAGATACATGAAATAAATTTAAAACTAAGTTTTAAATGGGAAATGAAGCCAAGGGAAGCCAGAGAAGGAGGGAAGGACAGATCATGGAGTGTAACTATGGAACCAAAAGCCTGTTGTGGAGCCCTATGTACTTTTTTAGACGTGGGATGCAGATTTAGTCCTCAGCTCTCTAGCTGCCAACAAAGAGATGAAAACAATTAATTCCAAGATTCACAGAGTCAGCATCAAGAGAATAAACAGATTACTCAGGAGATGTGCAGCTACTTTAGGGTACACAGCCTCATGGGTATTCATAGAGAGAACACTGTGTAATTCTAGGAAATGTGTTAACTATAGCCTGTTATAAACACACACATGAGTATAATGAAAACTAGTTGTATATTATGTAGCATCTTGAGAAAGCAAAAGCCAGTGAAAGCAAGCCTAAAGTCCAGCAGTCATCTATTGGGTATGTCCTTTTTGTCCTACAACAGGCAGGGAACAGAATAGTAGTGAGCACATACATAGCTCCTGCCCTCATCAAACTTACAGTCTCTCTCTGAAAATTGACATTGACAAATTAGTGATGTGTATGATGAAAAATCCTGCAGATGGTCAGCAGGAGAAGACTCAGTTCAGGTCTCATGGTCTATCTAGCCCGATCCTTGCACAGATGTCACAAAAACTGGGGCTACATGAAATGTACACAGCTCTGTACAAATGGCATTTCTATGAATGCTGCTTTTAATTTGTATCGAATAGCGGTGAGTTCAAGATTGTGCTTTCTGACAAGAGTCTGAAAAGTGTACTTTTTCTGTGTTGGCAGTTGAGAGCAAAGCCACATACCTCAGAGGTCAGTTGAGCTGAGGCTAGAAAAACAATAAGAATTGAGAGAATTTTATGTTTAGCCATATTCTATTTGCCCACGTGGAGGAAAAGAGAAAGAAATGTTTGTATATGCATTTTGGCTAATTCTTCCATTATGAGTCTCTTATCTTGCAATGTGTTTAATCTTTAAGCTTTATTTTTGGAGTATAACTTACACACTAACTTGTATCTTTAGAATTTTGACTTATTTTCTATCAACAATCACTGTTAAAAACATGTTTCAGAAAAGAAATTGCTTAGAAGGCATAATTATTTACCAGGCAAATATATACATCTATTTGGAAAATAGCATTTTATGACATCAAGGAATTTATTTTTCATTAATAATATAATTGGATTATAAATGCTCCTGTTGTATTCTAATTTAACTGGTTATTAATAGTATTGAGCATAGTTTCACTTTAAAATATGGCAATACAACATTTTAATCACTCCATCTTTTTGGTTTCATATGTCATCAAGAATGGTCTTGCTTGTTTAGCCTGTAAATTTTTTTTCCAGATCTATAATTGTTCTCTTCACATGATTTGTTTGTTCCTCTTTGGAACTGTTTGTAAAAACGGTGGGGAGGGAGGAGAAAGATGTCTAGTGAAGGTATAATGAACCCAGTATTATGATGAAAAGATGAAAAAATTCCCAGTAAATCCTAGATTCATGGTAAGATAGAACACCTAGTCACTGGCAACCATTTTTGGATAAACAGCCATGTTGACTGATGCTAAACATGAGTTTCTTCACCCACATTGTAGGGATCTGGCAACTTCATTCAGAAAAGTAATTCCCAAGTCTGTTTTGATTAGCAGCCTTCCTTTTCTGCCTTACCTGTACATTCAGGCCCTTTGGTAACATTAAACACCTCCCACCTCTTGTTCCTACATTCTCCTGTCTTCTTTGTTTCAAAGTAATGGAATAAATAATCTTTATTGCTATTGTCTTGAGTTTAGAGGGTTTAGAAGAACTCTGTGTGGGAGAATGGAACTCATCCCCTACACACTACCATATTAGAGGAACCAGAATTTCCTACTTTAAAGCAGATTTGCCTGTGAGAAATAGGGGTAGGAACTACACAATAGTTTCATCTCTTCTCTGTGTAATCCAGAAATGGCATGACCTTTAGAATATCCCTAGGAGTCTTCATGCTGCTCTCCATTCCTCCTCCCTACCACCATTCCCAGCTTTAAGCTATATGAGAAACACAGGGAATATGTCCCCTTTTCCTCTTTCTCAAAGAGATATAAGCCACAGAAATATTAACATTATTTTCTACGCTTTTACAGCCTGATTATGGGAGAGCTGACTCATTTGGCTCTGCCTGCTCCTTGTGAAATAGCAAGAACAAAAAAGATAATATTCCCCTGGGTCATCCTAGTTAATGTTTATCATTAAATTTATGTCTCTCATGGGGTTTGAAAACAGTGGTACAGAGAAGCATTCAAATATTTTGGAAATGCCTTTGGACTAATTAGAGATGAACATGCAGAAAATTAAGCAAAAACCTGAAATTCCTTCTACTGTTGCCCAACAGTATCTACTGCATGTAGCTCTTATTAATTCTTTATGGGCCTTTGGTTGCTTAGGTTATATAAAACTATTGCTTACAATGGATAAGTGGACTTCACAACTACTTGAAGCTTATATCAATTCTATTAATAAAAAAATTAAAGATGTCTACATGGCATAATACTGGCTTCTTTGAACATTAGGGATTTAGGTTTAAATTCATTCATAATTAATTATAACTAAACAGGTTTTCTTCTAGGTGCTAGGTTCCTTTCAGGCACATAATGGCAGAAAAAATAGGTTTGTTCCTTCAGATCTTTTTTTATTTCCTCTTTAGTTTCACTGCTTTTTTTCATGGTGGAAGCTCACATTTACTACTAGACTTAATTGGGGAAGACTTAAGTGTTAACCATATTAGGACACTGGGAAACAATATAGGTAAGTAAGTTATAAGAAAGGGAAAAAAATCAAATTACAATAAAAAAGAAATAGGAACTAAAGAAAGTGATAAGAAGGCAAGGAATAAAAGGAGGAAATTGTTCTCAATCTGATTAAAAAGCAAAAAGCTTCAATATAGCATTGTATTTCAAAGCAGATAAATTTCTTCAGACATATAGTTGAAAATTAGATAATTTTTAAAACTCTGAAAGACTTGTTTGTCAGGTAAGAAATGTTGCCCTACAAAATGGGATTTACTAACTTACTTCTGACTCAAAATAAGATGTTCAAAAAATAAGAAATGATTGGAAATGGCCTCACTCCAAGGGGGAAAAGCTGCTTATTTGCTTATTTATTTTTGAAAAGTAGCAGTAATTTTTACATTTTAGGCATCCTTTCCTAAAGAATCATACTTGTGATGATGTAGTACACAAGTTACATAGGTAAGATTTGAAGAGTTCAGAAATTTAAAGAATAAAAATCTCCTCCTTTCCTTCCGATCCTTTTTTTTTTTTTTTAGAGGTTAGAAGTTTAATCTTGGAAAGACGGTTCTTATATATTCAACTTAGTTGATAACCAAAACCAATATTTTAAGCTCAGTAGGGTAAATTCCATAAAGGGATAGGAAGTCACCAAGTAGTAGGTAAGCATTGATATTAAATACATTAGTTTCTCTTTTTTCACCCCTGTCCTCTTTGTTAAAATGATATCTACATGCCCTTTCTGTGTACTACTGGGGTATGATGTCAGCTCCTGAGAGATGGTGCTGTAATAGGTAACATGGCAGCAGGCAGTTTGATCTCCAGGAGTACCCTGTATGTACATCTCTAAATGCTGCATTGAAAATTGTAATTCCAATAGTTTTGCAAGATTAATTTGTCCACTGCATGCAATTCATTAGCAACGCCAATTTGGGGTTACTGTCTGTTAGGAATTGATAATGACATTACTCTGCTGTGGTTCTCAAAAAGTTACACTAGATTTTACAGGGTGAATTCTTTACCTTCCTCCTAAATATGATGTCTAGGTAGAGATGGTAATGTTATGGGATGATAGGTAAAAGTTTAGTAATACACACTCACTTATATTTAACCCAAAGAGAATTCTAATCATAGAATCTTAGCACTGGCAGCGTTCTCAACGATCATTAATTCCCATCCCTCCATATTGTAAGGATGGAAAAATAAGATTAAAAATGAATTTCCAAAGCCCTCAAATTATTGGAAGAATAAATATTAGAAATCAGATCTTATAACTAAATTTGCTACTTTTTCTTTTCTGGGCTTTGGGATTTTCAGTGATACAATTTTCCTCCTACTTACATACTACTTTATTGAGTTTAGGTTGTGTAAAAGCATAAAGGTCATGATTCTTTTATGCACAAAGTTATTTTTTGACCACTTATCTGATTAACTTTTTGAGTATTTTTGGCTCATGTTTAACATTATCTCAGGAGGCAGTTCCTAAAATTGCAATTTTTATTTTTGCCTATTTTAGGTTTATAGAATTGTAGAAATGAAAACGAATCTCTAATAGATCACCCAGCTCAACCCTCTTATTTTGCAAATGAAGAAACAGGCCCCAAGAGATATTGTCACTTATACCAGACCGACGGCCAGTTAATAACAGCAGAGGCAATCGTGCCAGGTCCTGTGCCTCAGCCCTTTTCCCTTTACACTGTTGTACATTGCATTCCATCTACTTATATTTCATAAAAAATTAAATTATGAAATATTTGAAGCATACTGAGAAGTATGAATAAAAGAAAATAGAATAATACAACTAATACCCATGTACCCTATTCTAGGGTCTTGAAAATCATAATGTTCTGCTCTGTTTGCTTCAGGACATTTTGCGTCTTTATTTTAAAGAATAAGGCAGACACACTTAAGCCCTTTGTGTACCTCTGCCCCTTCTTTCTCCTCCTTTTATATTAAAATGCATTTTTTTCAACTTTTGTTAAGAAAAATTTTAAACATGGAAAAATTGAAATAATCCAACAGTGATCATTGTATAACTACCATCCATCTGGATTCTGCTGTTAACATTTTACTGTATTGCTTTGTCACACATTTTTCCATCTACTTATTCCTATATTCCTCAATTCATCATTTTTTGGTTGTACTTTGAATGAAAGTATGGAATTCAATACACTTTCCCCTAAACACCTAGCATGTATATCATAAAGTAATATTCAGTACTTGCTTACATTTTTTCTTCTTATGTAAAATTTAAATACAATGAACTGTACAATTTTTAAGTGTACTTTCATCAAATTTTGACAATTACATCTACCTGTGTAACCACCACTATAGTCATGTTATAGAATATACCATCATCCCAGAAAATTCTCTCATGCTCCATCTCAATCCTTGCCATAATCCACCTAGAAATAACCACTGTTTGGATATTTTCCACCAGGGATTAGTTTTTTCTGTTCTAGAACTAAGTATAAATGAAATCAAACAGTATGTCCTCTTTTGCTGGTAAAGTTTCTTTCACTCATAATGCTTTTGAAATGTATTCATGCTGTTGTTTGTATCAATAGTCAGTTACTTTTTATTATCAGGTAGTGTTCCACTGTATGAATGAATCTTGGTTTGTTTATCCAGTTCCCTGTTGACAGAATGTAGGCTTTCTAGTTTTCATCTATTATAAACAAAGCTGCCATGATAGATCATCTAACCTGGTCATACTTACTGTTTTGGTGGTATTTCTTTTTCTATCCATTTAATTTTAAACCATCTGTGTCTTTATATTTAAAATGCATGTATGTAGACAGCATAAAGAGGGTCTTGCTTTTTAAAATCTATCTAATGACTCTTGTTTTTAATTGGAATTATTAATCTACTTTTATTTAATGTAATTTTTTTTTTTTTTTTTTTTTTTTTTTGAGACAGAGTCTCACTTTGTTGCCCAGGCTAGAGTGAGTGCCGTGGCGTCAGCTCACAGCAACCTCAAACTCCTGAGCTCAAGGGATCCTCCTGTCTCAGCCTCCCGAGTAGTTGGGACTACAGGCATGCACCACCATGCCCGGCTAATTTTTTCTATATATATTTTTAGCTGTCCATATAATTTCTTTCTATTTTTAGTAGAGATGGGGTCTCACTCTTGCTCAGGCTGGTCTCGAACTCCTGAGCTCAAACGATCCGCCCACCTCGGCCTCCCAGAGTGCTAGGATTACAGGCGTGAGCCACCGCGCCCGGCCTATTTAATGTAATTATTGATATATTTGAATTTAGATCTACCATTTCAAAAATGTTTTCTGTTTATCCACTCTGTTTTTCATTTCTGTGTCTCTCCTTTGCTGTCTTATTTTTGATTGTATAAATATTTCTAGAATTTTCAGAATTCTATTTTATATGTTGGCTTTTTAGCCATACCCTTTTGTGTTTTATATCTATGTCTATATCTATCTCTCTCTATATATATTTGCTGGTTACTCTAGGTATTACAATATACAAATCGTAATTTTTCACAGTTTAATTAGTGTTAATATTGTGTCACTTTAAGTAAAACATAGAAACCTTTCAACCGTATAGGCCCATTTACTACTTTCTACCTTGTTTTATTCTGTAATTTTTATATATAATGCACCTACACACATTATAAACCCCACAGTTTAAATATAGCTTTAAACAGTATGTATTTAGAGGAGTTAAAATGAAAAATTAGTCTTTTATGTTTACCCAGATGTTTATCATTTTCAGTGATCTTCATTTCATTCTAAAGATCCAAGTTTCCGTCTGGCATTATTTTCCTTCAGCCCAAACAGCTTCCTTTAGCACTTCTTATAATATAGTTTTACTGGTGACATCCTATCTTATATAAAAGTGTTTATATTGCCTGCATTTTTGAAAAATATTTTTTCTGGATATAAAAGTTCAGTTTGCCAGTTTTTTCCCCCCAAAACTTTATAAAGATGGTTTACTATATCCTGCTGTTTGTAGCTGATAAGAAGTCAGTAGTCATTTGAATCATTATTCTCCTCTATGTAACATGTTGTTTTCTCTGCTTTCAAGATTTTTTCTTTATCTTTGGTTCTCACCAGTTGACTATGCATGCCTAGGCTTGATTTGTTTCATATTCATTTTGTTTTTTATGCTGAAATAATTGAATCTGAATATTTATATTTTTCACAAAATTTAGGAAGTTTTTGGCCATTATTTTTTCAACTATATTATCTGTACCATTCTCTCTCTCTTTTCTTTCTGGGACTTCACTTAATCATGTTAGACATTTTGGTAATATCCCACAGGTCCCTGAGGTAATGTTCAGTTCTTTTTTAAACCTTTTTTTCTTTCTCTTCTTTATTTGGATAATTTTTATTGTTCTACTGCAAGTTCATTCTTTATTCTAACATCTTCATTCTCCTTATAAGCCCATCTAGTTATTCTTTTTGTATCATCAGATTATCAGATTTTGTACTTTGTGGTTTTAAAATCTAAATTTTAAAATATAATTTCTTGAATGATGTCACCAAGATAGCAGAGTAGGAGATAACCAGCCTTCATCACCCCATACAAAACCAAATATAGGCAGCTCTTCACAAACAAAAATAGCCCAGAGAAGTTCAAGGGCCCATTAAAAGATCTGCAGCAACACTGTAGAGAAAAAAAAAAATACACATATAGAAATATAAAGTATTGCTAGTGGTGAGATTGGCATGCCTGAGATACTGGGAGCCTGCTAGGAGCAAAGTGGAAAGAAGGAGGCTATCACTATCAACTACATGGTGAGAACCACCATTGTCCTCAGTAGTCTGCTCAACCAAGGACACCAGTATCTCTTGCCACTGAAGTAACCAATTGCTATTTTCATGGGGAATCCCAAAGAAGAAGACATGGCTGCACACCCCTTTACTACCCAAGAAGTGGTCACTATTGAGCTACTTTAGGAAAGGAACCACTGCCTCTTCCACCCACTGTGTGCCTTGACCCCAGAACTATGGCTGTTATGCAAGTGCTCTCACTCCAGACCAGGGCTCTATGGCTACATTGGGCCTTCGCATGGCTCAGACACTGAAGCCATGACCATAGTGGGCTAGTTCACACTCCAGACCCCAGAGTCAAACCCTTGCTACACATGCCCATGCTTTAAGCATCAACTCAGCTACCACAGAGAATTAGACCCTGGACTGACCCCAAAGCTGATCTAACTTAGTGCATGCCTGTGCTCTCATTCTTGGCTCCCAGCTACTTCCTAAGCATCTATGCCTTGCCTGCTGTTAGCAAGACAGCAATGAGGGTGCCTCATCTCCAGGTACTGGCTCAACCACTGTAGAGAGCTAGACCTTACCCTGAAGCCACTCTAAATTTGTGCACATCTGTGCTCTTATTCTTGGATTTCCAGGATGCTTCACAAGCATCTGTACTTCACATTCTGTTACCAACACAGCAATGGGGTTCCTGAAACTTGGGAACCAGTGCCATTACTTCACCAGATCTCAGAGCCATAGTCCCTCCATGCATACCAGCAGTTTTGTGGCAGCTACATGGGCACCACTCATCAGACACCAACACTGCCACCACTGCCAGTGAGCTCATAAGCCAAATACAGTGGCAAGAGGAATTCCCCTCAACCACTACTTCCCTGGTGAACTACACTTTAGGATAAATAGTCCTAACAGACATATACAGAACATTCCATCCAACAGCAGCAGTATATAATTTCTTATCAAGACCACATGGAACATTCTTCGGGGTGAATAATGTGTTAGGCCAAGAAATAAATCCACAAATCTGTGGCCAACAGATCTTCAATGAAGTGCCAAAACACACAATGGGGAAAGGATAGTGTCTTCAATAAATGGTGTTGTGAAAACCCACATGCAGAAGAATAAAATTTGATTCTTATCTCACACCACATATAAAAATCAACTGAAAACTGACTAAATACTTAAATGTAAGACCTGAAACTGTAAAACTAGTATGAGAAAATGTAGTGGAAAATATCCATAATGTTGGTCTGGGCAAAGATTTTTTGGATATAACCCTAAAAACAGAGGCAACAAAAGCAAAAATAGAAAAAAATTTTGACAAATTATATCAAGCTAAGAAGCTTCTGTACAGTTAAGGAAACCATTAACAGAATAAAGAGACAATCTATGGAATAGAAGAAAATATTTGCAAACCTTATATATAATAAGGATTTAATATCCAAAATATATAACAAACTCAAACTACTGAGTGGAAAGAAAACAAATAACCAGAATAAAATGAGCAATGGGCCTGAATAGACATTTGTCAAAAGAAGACATAGAAATGGCCAAACAAATGTTTGAAAAATGCTCCACATCACTAATAATCAGAGAAATGCAAATTAAAACTATAATGAAATACCAATTCACGTCTGCCAGAATGACTATTATCAAAAAGATGAAAGATAACAAGTGTCAGTGGGGATGTGGAGAAAAGGGCAACCTTACATACTATTGGTGGGAATGTAAATTAATATAGCCATTATGGAAAACAGTATTGAGGTTCCTCAAAAAATTAAAAATAAAACTACCATATTATTATCTCTTGCAATTCCACTACTGGATATTTATCTAAGCATATGAAGTTAGTATGTCAAAGAGAAACCTGCCATGGTCATTGCAACATTATTCACAATAGCTAAGATATGGAATCAACCTTAGTGTCTATGAACAAATGAATGGATAAAGAAAATATGTTATATACACACAACAAAATACTATTCGGCCTTAACAACAAGGAAATCCTGTCGTTTGAAAAAACACGAATGATCCTGGAAGACATTATGTTAAGTGAAATAAGCCAGGCATATAAAGATAAATCCACACAATCTCACTTATATGTGGATAAAAAGAGTCAAAGTGGTGGTTACCAGAGGCTAGTTGGGGAGATGTTGGTCAAAGGACAAAAAAATTTTAGTTAGACAAGAGGAATAATTTCAAGAGCTCTATTGTACATCATGACTACAGTTAATAACAATATATTGTATATTTGAAAAAATGCTAAGAGAGTTGAAGTGTACTCAGTCCAATAAGAAGATAAGTATATGTGAGATGATGCATATGTTAATTAGTTTGATTTAGTCATTCTATAATGCATACATACACCAAAATATCATGTTGTATGCTATGAATATATATAATTTTCACTTGAAAATTAAAAATAAATTTAATAAAAAGAATAAAATATAATTTTTTTGCTATTCCCTATGTTTTCATTTGTTGCATGCATATTTTCCTTTAGGTCACTGATGTAAAAGTTTCTTTAAAACCCTTATATGATAATTCCAATATCTGGGTCATCTCAGGATTGGTCTCACTAATATTGTTTTCCCTTGAAAATATGTCACATTTTCATGATTCTTCATATCTCAAGTGATTTTAGATTTTTATCATGGCTATTTGAATGTAATGCTGTGGAGACTGAATTCTGTTATATTCCATAGAAGAGTGTTCATTTTTTTAAAGGAGGTATTTAACTTAGTTGCACTGTTAAGATATCCTGACTTAGGTACCAATTTCTTTGGTGTGACACCAAGAGTCTGATCCATACATAACAAAATTAATAAATTTAATTTCAACAAAGTTAAGATCTTTTGCCCTTGAATAGTTAAGCCACAGAATGAGAAAAATATTTGCAAATCATATATCTAATGAAGGACTTGTATCTGGAATATATTAGGGACTTCTATGGCCCAAACAGGAAGATAATAATCCAGTTTGAAAATGGGTAAATGTTTTATTTTACTCATGTAATTTTTATTTTTAATCATTAATTGATAAATTATAATTATATATACATGGGATACAAAATGATTTAATGAGTCATAATACAATGTGTCATATAATTATTTTGAACAGGGTTTGCAACAAAAATAACTATATGAGTGGCTAACAAGCACATGAAAGATGCTCAATATCATTTGTAATTAGTGAAATGACCACAATGTGGTATCATTACATAGTTAATAGAACAGCTGTAATCCAAAAGACTGAAAATACCTGGGTTAGTGAGGATGTGGAGCAAATGGGAACCTGGTGCATTGTGGTTGGGACAGAAAACAGTTGGGACCAACTTAAGGGTTTACCAAGGGATAAATGGATAAAAATGATGTGGTGTATGTGCACAAAGGAATATTATTTAGCCATGAAAAAGAAGGAAATTTTGTCATTTGCAGAAACATAGATAGATCTGGAGGACATTATTTTAAGTGAAATAAACCAGACACAGAAAGACAAATATTTCATTTTCACACTCAAATATGGGACCTAAAAAAAATTGATCTCAAGGAAGTAGTGAATAGAATGGTGGCTACTAGAGATTGATCAGGGTGGTGGGATGGGGTAATGAAGAGATGTTGGTGAAGGGGTAATTATGTTTAATAGAAGGAAGAAGTTCTGATGTTCAGCGGTACAATGGGGCAACTATAGTTGATGATAATTTACTGTATTTCAGAATAGCTACAAGTTTTCAAATGCTCCCAACATAAAGCAATGATGAATGTTTCAGGTGAATCTTGTTCCAGTTTCCCTGATTTGACCATTGTATGTTGTGTGCTTGTTTCAAGATGTAACATGTAATCCATGAATATGTACAATTATTATGTATCAATAAAAAATAAAAAAAACAAAAAAAGTTTCTTATAGTAAAAAAAAATAGTTAAAAATTACTTTAAAAAGTTAAAAATATCTTTACAATTTCACTTCTAGTTATCCTCCCAAGAGAAATGAAAACATGTTCACACAAGTATTGGCATGTGAAGGTTTGTACAGGTTAAGCACCCCTAATCCAGGTTTAATATCCAAAATATATAAGGAATTCAAATAACTCAGTGGGAAGAAAACAGCCAGAATAAAATGAGCAATGGACCTGAATAGACATTTCTCAAAAGAAGACAGAAATGGCCAATAAATGTATGAAAAATGCTCCATATCACTAATAATTAGAGAAATGCAATGAGGAATATAAATAAATTTGAACACAGTTTGCAATAAAAACAGCAATATGAGTGGCTAACAAGCACATAAAAGATGCTCAACATTATTTGTCATTAGTGAAACAACCCAATGTGGTATCATTCCACACTCAGTAGAATAGCTGTAACCCAAAAGACTGAAAATACCTGGGTTAGTGAGGATTTTGGATCTGAAATCCAAAATGCTCCAAAGTCCCAAATTTTTGAGTGCTGACATGATGTGCTCAAAGGAAACGCTCACTGGAGCCTTTTGAATTTTGGATTAGGGATGCTGAACCTGTAAAAAAATCTGAAAAAAGTTCAAAATCCAAAACAATTCTGGTGGCAAGCATTTCAGATACTTAACCTGTTGCAGTGTTATTTATAAAGTCCTCAAACTGAAATAATCCAAACATTCATCAATTGGTGAAGGAATAAACAAAATGTGGTACAAACATAAATTGAAATATAATTAAAAAAAAAATGGAATGGACTACTTATACCTGCAGCAAGACAAAGAAACCTCAAATACATTATGGTAAGTCAAAGTAGCCAGACACAAAAGACTAGATATTGAGTGATTTTATTTATATGAAATTTCTAGAAATTTCAAATGTATATAAAGCAGATCAGTGCTTGCCTGGGGCTGGTGATGAGAGTGGTGATTGGAAACAGGTATGAGGGAAATTTTGGGGTGATGAAAATGTTTTAACATTGAATCCTGGTGATAATTGCGCAGTATAAATCATTGAACCATACATTTATAATGTAAATTGAACCTCAAAATAAAATGAGATACCTCTTCATACTCACTAGAATTGTTAAATTAAAAAGAGAGACCTAACTAAGTGTTGGTGAAAATATAGAGCAGCTGTATAACTCATTCACTGTTGTGGGAAAACAAATGGCATAAACATTGTAGAAAACCATTTGGCAGTTTCTTATTGAGATGAGTATACACTTACATTTAACCCAGAAATTCCACTGCTAGATACTTACCCCCAAAGTAGGAAAATATGTATCAACACAAGTATTTATACTCAAATGCTCATATATAATAGTCAAAAACTGTAAACAATTCATATGTGAATGGACAGAACAAATTGCATTATATCCATATAATGGAATACTTCTTGAGAACGAGTGAACTACTGATACATGCAACAACACGGATGAATCCCAAAAGCATTACACAGATTAAAAAAAGCCAGACACAAAAGATTACATATGATATACAATTCCACTTATACAAAATTCTAAAAAAGCCAATTTTGCAATGACAAAACAGATCTGTGGTTGCTAGGGACCAGGGTGGGAAGAGTGAATCGATGACAAAGAGATATAAAACAAAACTTTAGGGTGAAGGAAATCTTCTGGTTCATGATTCTGGTGGTGTTTACATGTGTGCATACATTTTTTTAAAACTCATGAAAGTGTACATTTAACATTGAAGAGTTTTCTTGTATATAAATCACAATTAAAATGAAAAATATTAAAAAGCATTAAAGTGTCTTTCAAGGAGAAAGATTATATGAGTAAATTTTTTATGATTAATAGTCTTATCTGGTTTAAAAGTTGATGTAATTTTTAAAAATATGACACTTTAAAAAAAATTTCCCTTTTATTTTCTGTGAAACCTTAATACTGCCCATGACAGTTTTACCAACATTTGTACTTTTCGGGAGAGAAGAAATAGATATATGTGTGTGTATTTAATATATATATACTCATACATAGTGTGGGTATGTGTTTTTTTGCATTATGCCATTCAATTTCTAAAGCAGAAAGAATTGGATGCAAAATCAGTTTTGAAAATTTTTAAAATTTTGTTTAAAGAAAGTAGAGACTAAATAGAAATAATGAATAAATACTATAAATAAAATAAGAATTAAAACTGAAGTAGCATAAGATTGTAATAACCTATACTAATGAAAAATAAGAAAATTAACATTTTCTCAAAAATTGTAGAAAAAATGAATGAAATTAGAAAAAAAATTTAAGTTTATAAACATTATCCCAATTTGTTTTAAAAATGCAAATTATATATGACAATCTTTCTTCACTGATTTGTTGAAAAGATAATCAAGCATCAAAATGTGAGTCAAGATTATTTTTTTCTAGTATATAGAACTGCAGCTGGGAGGATGATCAAGGCAGCCATCTAGTTATTTGGTTATTTGCCAGTGAGCCTGTAACTTTGTAGTCAGGCAGGAGCTCAACAAAGTCTTTGTCCTTTGGGGACACTGAGGCTGATGATGGCTGTTCTATTACTGGGTCAGTTGGTAGAATGAAAATTAACTGGATAGTGGTACTTTAGTTATGTAAGTAGGGAAACAGCAGTGGGTTCAGCCACTTTATTCGACTCTTCTTGTGAACTCAAAAGTTGACTGGCCTTGTGTGGAAAAATCAATAAAGCATTTATAAACCTTCATGAAAGAAAAGATTTTTGAAAGAGGAATATGTTGGTTACATGGAGAGATGACCCTGTGTGAAGGTGGGAAGGGTTAAAGTAAGTGGATTAAGCAGTAGTGACTACAGGGAACACACTCCAGTGTTTTGATTTATGTTAGCGTTCATGTAGTGAGCACTGTCTGGAGAATAGCAGTGCTTTTCAAACCGTATTGATGAACCTCTGCACACACATGGCATGGCCGCTTTGGGAAGTTGCTAGGGTGTACTATGCTGAAGGATTCTTTTTTTCCCCCCTGTGATAGAGTCTTCCTCTGTTGCCTGGGCTAGAGTACAGTGGTGTCATCATTAGCTCTCTGAAGCCTGGAACTCTTAGGCTCAAGTGATCCTTCTGCTTCAGTCTCCTGGGCAGCTGGGACTACAGGCTTGTACCAGCATGCCTGGCTTATATTTTAAACGTTTTTTGGAGAGACGGGGTTTCCCTATGTTGTTCAGGCTGGTTTAGAACTCCTGGCCTCAAGTGATCCTCCTGTCTTGGCCTCCCAAAGTTATTCTGACGGATTCTACGTGTATGTAGCTAAGGATCCTTCCATTTCTTAAGGGATGCCTTATCTAGTCTTTATAGTTTGGACACGTGACTCAAACTTCCTGCTCATGGATAAGATGATCTGTTTCATTTTCTCTTTTTATTTATTTATTTTTATTTCGGCATATTATGGGGGTACAAATGTTTAGGTTATATATATTGCCTTTTCCCCACCTGAGTCAGAGCTTCAAGCATGTCCATCCCCCAGACGGTGCGCACTGCAAAGAAATCTGGAAGTACGAAGAATCAAACTGAAAGCACACCCCCAAAGGGGAACACCAGCTCTCTAGCAGTGGATATCAACCAAATTCATAACACTAAAATGACAGAAGAAGAATTTGATTTTCTCTTTAAAATTTTGCACAGCCAGATTTAATGTTGTCTAAGTTTTAGATTTAAATACTCAGTCCTCTTTCTTTTTTCCTCATTGCTTTCACTTCTACATGGTTATTTAGGGTGTGCCTAGTTGTCATGGACATGTTATAAAATGTATAACATGACATTTATTTTAGCTTTGGTTAAAATTTGTTTAATATTTTAACTGGTCAGCATTTGTAGCACACTTTTAGTACACTGAAATTTAAGGCACATCATTTCCAATGAAATAATCATTGGGTTTAGAAACATGGTACAGTATGGAGGAGGTAAACAGATACACAGAATTTTATGACTGCATATCTCTAATTCATCAATAGAGATTGGTGAATGCTTAGCATAATAGGAATTGAGTATATTTTCTTGAAGTACAAACATGTTGGAATGAGACATTGCACAGTGGATAGGCCTTTAGGCTAAATCTGCCTGTATGCCCCTCAAAGCTTTCTTGTATCTTATATGATTTTCACTGCCAAAGCTGCTTTTTAATTTGTAAATGTGAAATGGGTTGGATCAAAGTCTTAGAAAATTCAAGGAATCTAATCCAATTTGATGTAGGGCAAAACACAATTTAAAATCTAAATAATTCCCAAACTAAAGAAACTGCTTTCTGATCTACTTTCTTTTCCAGTCTTCACAAAGCAAATCTCCTGCTGTAATTCTCTCTTCCCAGGATAGGCATCTCTGCTATGAATCTCTTTGGCAACCTTAAAAAAATTACCCTTGCACTGGTTCATTTGATTTAGTGGTCTGGAAATTTGAAAATGAGGTTGTCTGTTAAAGGTGACCCCCTGCAGTGGCTTTGGCAGCATGGGGTGCTCCAGAGCTGAAACAACAATGGCAGGAAGCCCCCTGAAAGAGCAGCGGCACTGACATGATTGGGCAAAGCAGCAAAGGCTGATTTCCTCACACTGAAGCTCTTCTGCCCCAGGCGTCTTCCTCTGACTGTCACCCTATTAATGCACAGCAATTGCTAGGCAGTCTCCAAGTCATCACCTTCTGAAAAACAACAGATGGGTTAACTGGCTTGAGGTCACTCAATGAGGCAGGAGCAGGGCTGGGGTTAAGTCCCCAGTCTCCTCATACTCATCCTGGTACAAGACGCTGTGGCTCCATCAGCATTTCTAATGCTTGGGGAACAAGCTCATTAAAACAGCTCTCAATTGATTAAACCAGGTTTGTACTCAAGTTTCTTTTTCTTTCATTCTTTCCCTTTTTTAAAAAAAATTGTGGATTCATCATGCACCACTTACTGTACAAATCTGCAAGGAATGCTTCTTAATTATACTTCCTACTTATCTATGTTGCCTCCTCATATCAAATGATAATCTTCCCACATCTCATCATATTTTATCATTAAAAATGTAAAATATGAAATTAAAAGTTACAAGGTTTACCCTTAGTTTTAGAAGAGGAGAATTTTTTCTTAAATGACTGTTCTGATTTCATATGTGAGTGCTGAATTTAAGTAGCAGCTATTCCTTAATTACATGTGGGGGTGAAGGGAAATCACATTTAACTGATATCTGCACATAAGAAAAAAAAGTGACTTTAGTTGACAACTTCAAACTATTGAATTTACAACCAAGCTTTTATCCAAAGGCATTTGAAAAATAGCAAAATTTACCACTCAGTTTAAGTACGTCCCTCTGACCAATCAATTGCCAAAATGAATCACGTGTGTGTGTGTGTGTGTGTGTGTGTGTGTGTGAGAGAGAGAGAGGGAGAGAGAGAGAGAGACAACCTGGTAAAAAAGAAAACCAAGATTAGGATTTCATTAATTTTGTAAACAATTTGGGAAGATGAATTATAGACTTGATTGTGAATGACAGCCTCTTTCTCAAATCAATGGTTTGTAATCTTAAAAAAAAAATTTTTTTTGGACCAGGGCTCTGAATAAAGTTTGACCATCGTAATAATGTTGTGGAGTCTCTCCCCACCAACTTATATATAATTTAAAATACAATTTTGGGTAGTTTCTAAACTCCCTTAAAGCCCATTCATGGGCCCTGCCTTAACAAATCTTATACTTAAAGCACCTAGAAAATAATCTATAATAAAATTAAAAAATGAACTATTTCTAAATAATATTGGACCCAGTCTAAGAATTTTTAGCTGAACCATGTATCTCTGAGGCACTTTCTCAAGAAATATGCCATCTTGGTATATACACACCTAATGAGTGCAGTGCTCACCATCTGGGGGATGGACATGCCTGAAGCTCTGACTCGGGTCAGGCAAAGGCAACATATATAACCTAAACATTTGTACCCATGTAATATGCTGAAATAAAAAAAATAAAAGAAAAAGAAATATGTCATCTTCTAATTGCAAAAGCTGCTAATACTCACTTTTGAAATTCCCATTCCTCTTATGCCATTGTTCTGTAAAACAGTGATCTTATTTAGTAATATCATGAAATTAAGAAGTGAAAGGAATTATGAAAAATTGTTTGAAATTTGAATGCAACTCTTGGTCATTAGATCATTAGATTATTAACACACCTAAACCACTCTGAAAAGTGAAACTGCTATTATAAATTTCCAAATTCTACAACCATTCTCAATAGCTAATGTAAATAGACTTTCTTGTTAGAAGAAGAAAATTTTCTTTATATCTTACCTAAATTCTTTTCTTTTTTTGTTTCGGCATATTATGGGGGTACAAATGTTTAGGTTACATATATTGTCTTTGCCGCACCTGAGTCAGAGTTTCTAAATTCTTTATACTTCAGATTAAATATTTGTTAAAAATCATCACTGGGGATGACACACAGCTGGTCAACATCTATATAATATTGCTCAGAGAGATAACTTTTTTTTAAAAATCAACTAAAATATGTAGATAATAGGTTGTTTTGATTGTATATTTAGTCCTGATCAGCTTCTAAAAGATTTTGCTGTGATTTAAACTCCTCAAATTTCAACTTACGAACCAGAGTTTCTCTGGAACAAGCAAAACATGTTAAAATAGCAATTACTCTTGTAATTGCAAATAGCTGAAAGTTCCTAGATTTTTGATGCTCTTATTTTAGGCTTGATTTTCAATATGTTTTTGATTGCCTGCCTCAAATTTCTTTGCATTTTCTTTTAGTTATACACTTTTTTAAAAACCATGTTTATAGTTTTAAGTTTATCAGGAAGAAAAAAATGTGGATGGAATGGGAAGGAAGGGAAAGATTTCTTCAATCTCTTAAGATGCCATGTCCCTCTTTAAAGAACTCCATTCAAATAAAAGCATTTTCTTGATCACTTTATGTTTATTTTGACAATATGTTAATCAATCATCCTTGTGGGTTCTTTGCAAACTCCACCTGAATTAAAGGGGCTAAGCATTGTTCATCAAAGAAAGGAATGTTTTTTCTCTCCCCATCCTATCTAGAAATGGCTGGAAGAAGTTTTTTTTATTTCCATGTTATCCTTGTTACTAAGACATTATCCTCTCAAGTATAATACACAATCCAAAATGTTCCTCAATGGATGGTGTTTCCTTAGTATATTAGTGGGTTACTCAAGGTAGCATATGCTGTATTCAAAGGATCCCTCTCAGTCCTTTTCTTTTTCTTAATCATGAACTCACATATTTTCATGCCCTTAACTACAATTCCCCTTTCTTGAGACGGTATGTTTTTTAATTCAAGGAGACCTTTAAAATGACTTTAAGATATTAATTAAAAATAGGAATCATTTTGTGTTTCTTTTCCTATAAATTATTTTGACATTTCATACTCAATTGTTGCAGCAGATGATGCAAGATCACAGTCTTACAAACACACATGATAAACGTAATGCAACAATATTAGAAATCAATAGTGTGTGTTTTATTGTATACTGTACTCGAAATATACAATAGGGCGACTTACATAAATCATTTATTCCCAGTCATGATTGATGACCTCATAACTCATGAGTGACGGGGCAAAGCAGAGCCCCAAACGAGTTATGAAATGTCATCAATAACAAGTGGAAACAAATGATTTATCCAGTGTCACAGCCCATTGTATGTTCAGTTTATGGAACAGCAGTTAATGATAAAAATACCCAAAATGGGTGCTGCTTGTGTTTTATCTGTCATATATGCATATACTCTTCCTACGCTATTTTACACTAGGTTAGTGCTTATTGGCCATGAAGAAAATGATCAAGGTTGAAAATGGAATGTGGGTTGATGGAGAAGATATGGTCTTTATATATATAAATCCTTTTGGAATCTCTTTCCACTCGTCTAGTTCCCTCTCTTTCCCCTCCCTTTTTTCAATATCTATTCCTTTTCTAGCAAAAACACAGGAAAGAGTATCTGCAGCTATGTAATTCATATTGTCTCTTTCAGTTGACATTTTAGAAGAAGAGTTAGCACAATTTTTAAAGTTAAAGAATGCTATATGACTTTACCACTACATTTTTACCCTTTTTTTTTTTTTTTTTGGAGTGTATAGCTTAGGACCAAGGAGTTTTATATTCTCATATTCAAATTCAGTAAAAATCTGACTATTTTTATTGTGCAGCCTTATCCTATACACCCTATGTATATTTAGAAGCCCTGCACCTTCCAAATAGAAACATTATTTACAATATTAAAATGTATTTATATTCTCATTGCAAATTTAGAGATGTGTTTCATTGAGGTTAAGGGCATTAGTGATTGCTGAAAGCTTACATTTGAGGATAATTTGATGAAGTTCACATTCTAGACTCAAAACTGATATTAACTTTTGAGGGAAAAAAGGCATTTAAAGAGAATGTCAGGTTTGTTCTTTTGAACCAAATTAAAAGCCTGCCCCTTATGACATTCTCTTAAATATTTACAATACCGACTCACAAGGAACCCAAGAATCTTGTTAGATAGAACTTTATCAAGTGAATTTAAGAGACCATAACATATGTATCTTGTTGTGCAAAGTTAAACAGAGATTGCTTTTATCTTAAATGAACAATTAGACAAAAGGTTGAGGGATGATTAGACATAAAGATATCTTTGTGAGTTTTAGCAATTATAGAAAATACATAGAGTTTACAGGCATTGTATAAAAGCAAATATGTCAAGCTCTACACCTCCCTTTTGATTCCTCTAGACCTGTGGTGCCCAATATCTGGGCCGGGATCCATACTGGTCCATGGCCTGTTAGGAACTGGGCCACACAGCAGGAAGTGAGCAGCAGGTCAGCTTCATCTGTATTTGCAACTGCTCCTCATTTTCGCATCACCACATAAGCTCCGTCTCCTGTCAGATCAGCAGTAGCATTAGATTCTCATGGGAGAGTGAACCCTACTGTACACTGCACATAAGAGGGATCTAGGTTGCACTCTCCTTATGAGAATCTAATGCCTGATGATCTGAGGTGGAGCTGAGGTGGTAGTGCTAACTCTGGGGAGCAGCTGTAAATACACATCATCATTAGCAGAGAGGTTTGACGGCACAATAAATGTAGTGCGCTTGAATCATCCCGAACCACCCCCACCCACCACCAGGGGAAAATTGTCTTAATTGTCTTCCATGAAACCTGTCCTTGGTGCCAAAAAGGTTGGGGACCACTTGCTCTAGACTATAACTGCACAATATATCTGTCTAATTGTTCATGTCCATTGTCCTCATTGTAGTCTAAGCAAATATCTTTTCTCTCTTGTACTATCTACTGTGAAAGCTCCAAACTTGATCTCTATTTTTTTTGTTTTCCATCAACATATTCTGCATATAGTAGCCTTGAGTGATCTTTTAAAAATACAGCATTCTCTGCTACAACTCTTCAATGTCTATGTATTAATAATATATTTAGGATAAATTTAAAATGCTCTAACTTGATTTATAACTGGCATCTGTATAAGCTGGTTCTTGTCCAGCCTAATCATGATTCATTTTCCTTTCAGTTTAGCCACATGTCTTTTTTCACTTTCCCAAAGGGGCTGAGCTCCTTACTGCTTTGGGGCCTTCTCCTACACTATTCCAGCTCTGCTTGGAGTTTATCATTTTTGCCCAGCTATAGCCTGAACATCATTCAGGTCTCTCCTAAAATGACTGTCTAAGAGAAGTCTTCTCTTAATCTTGATCTAAATTGGGCCCCATTATAATCTGTCATTCTACATTTCCTTCACAATGTCTATAACAATTTTAATTGTACATTTTTCCATGTGATTATTTGTTTAATACATGTCTTCCCATCTAGACTTTAAGCTCTATAAATGAGGGAACATAGGTTTTATTCGTTGCCTTTCCCAAGTGTCTAGTATAGTGCCTGGCACCTAATAAACCCTTAATAAAAATATTTTGAAAAACAGGAGAAGTTAAGGTTTGAAGATGTGCAGTAGAAAAAATTACTAACTTTCTTTGAATAATTTTTCACTTTTTAAATCACCTACTGCATGAAAACTACAAAGCCTAACAGTATTGAGATTTACTAAAGGTTATGAGAAATTATTTTTATCCTTGGGAGACTGGTACTAAATGTGAGCACCTAAAAAAATTCAAGGATTTATTGAATGGTTATGGGAAGAGGGGAGGCAGAGGTAACTCTGTGAGTGTTATTGATATTGGTAGGTTTGAATCTTAATTTAAAAATGTGAGGGAAAGATTAATAAGTGAGAATGGAATGAACATTGTTATGTCCCATATTGGACCATGCATATAGTCATGAAGGCACAAATTACTAAGTTTCCACAACTTAGCTGAAGATCTGCTTTTCCTGAGTGGAACATTTCTTGATTTGAAAAATCAAAAATTAAAATACAAATTTAATCTCGGCTGAGAGGCTATCAAAATAACAATGTTAGTGACCACTTATAAGCAGTGTACCTTGGCACAATTGTCTAATGCACAGGAATAGAAGATAGTATAGATAACTTCTAGAGATTTTATTTGCTTGCATACTGAAAATGGTTAATACTAATAATTATGATAGAGGCAATCTTAGACTGTATCAATAGCAGTATAGTATTTGAAATTAGGGAGATAATATTTCTTTTATCTATACTGATTAGACTTTACCTAGAGTTCCCATCTAGTCCTACCCCAGAATTACTGGATCATAGTCTATGTGGGTGGGACCTAGAAATTAAAAACAACAACAACAACAAAACCAAAACTCCTAGACCAGCATAGGAAACACTGAACCAAAGCATATTCAAGAAAAAATGGGATGTTAAGAGGGCATAAAATTACATCTTAGCATATAAAGCTGGAAAATATAAGACATTATAATTGTCTTTCAACATTTGAAATCTTGTCAGAAGAATAATATGACTTGATTTCTGTCATTCAGAGGACAAAACTCGGATCAATGGGTAGAAAATTCAGGTGTTATGATTTGGCATCCGCATGAAATTTGATTAATTTTTGGTGTTCACTGAATGGGTTACATTGCTAATTGCTGAGATCTCTATTGCTGGAATATTTAAATAAAGATTGGATAAGCCCTAAGGAAAGGACATGTGTCAAGCTTCCCACACATTCTTACTTCCCAAAGGGAGAAGTGGTGAAGTAGATATCAGAGCTTTCAGTCTTGTGGATGACAGAATATATATTTTAAATAAATCTTCTCTGTCTCTAGCACATATGACATAATCAGAAACATTCATGTCCTATCTTAGTCCTAGAAATTCCACCATTAATTATTCTTTTGTTTCAAGGAATTGAAGGTTGCTGATCAAATGAAGATATCTTGTGGGAAGGTAACACCATAAGCCATTTTCAATTTCCAGCTTCTCAACAGAGATTGCTGAAGGAATATTATACAGAGAAGCTCATTTGTGAAGGTACCAAATATGGATAGAGAATATGAGCTCTGTCAAGCTATTATAGGGCTACAAAAATGGGATCCTGGATTCATAGAGGGTGGGGAGTTGAATTGGGGCACCAGCACCTCAGAAGGAGTAGTATCTTATGAAAAAGGGAGGTGGAAAAACAAAGCTAAATTCCTAGGCCTCATTATCTGGCTTGGAGTTATCCATGATCCTTGCTTTGTTCACACTCAGTTGTTATGAAACTCTTTTTCTTTCCATTTCTCTTGCTGAAACCTCTGTTGTCTAATTCCATTGAAATGATCCCCAAATTTCACAATAGCTGATGATGGAATTAGCTGATTCCCTTTTATTTTGGGTCAGGAGTTATGGGTGTCCATGGGTGCAACCTGATGTTTGTCCATCAGAACCCAAATCTGGGTTTCCCAGACTTTACCTATTGAGCCTGTTATTATAAAAGTTCAAGATTGGGTAGCTGTTCCTAGGATGTGAAAACTTGTGTTAACTGTCTCTTTCTTGTGATTGGGCAACTTTGTGCAATGGCAGCCCACCAGGGAAAAAGATTTTTTCTTGCCAGGTGCAGAGAGACACTGTAGGTCCAAGCCAATGCACAGAGTTGTTAGAGCAGGAAACTGCCATTCTCTATTTTCATCTCTCTACTGGCCATCCAGGCTGTCCCTGTGCAATCTTTGCCCTTTAAAGCCATACCTTAGCTTTACTTTTCTCTTATTTCACCCAAAAAGAATATTTTGGGGATGAGAGGAAGAAGAAAGAGAAAAATAATAAAAGTCCTTGTTTCTTCCTAGACATGGCTTTAGGGGCTTGCTCTTGTGCATTAAAGTGATTTAGTGATTGATTTATGATTGATTGCTCTCTTGCCTTATTTCCACTTGTATTTAAGGTAACTTACAAAAATAATGCAACAAACACTATAAATATTGGGATCAAGTAAAATATAAACCAGTATAGAACAGTGATTCACAATCCTTGTTGTAAATCAGAATCATCTTTTATTTTTATTACGGGTAGCCAAGTTCTATCCTAGACATTTTCCCAGAATCCTTGTAATCTGAGCCAGGGTCATATGTAGTTTTAAAAGATGAATTTGATGTGTACTTAGAGTTGAGAACAGTTTATATAGATTAGGAATGTAGAGGTGGCTTAATTAGGTGGCTGTAATTCAGGGTTTCTCCTGAGATTGTAGTCAAGAAATCAGTAGGATCTTCACTGAGACTGGGAGGTCCACTCCCACAATGGCTCACTTGCATGGCTGTTGACAGGAAGCCTCAGTTCCTTGTCACATGGGCCTCTCCATTCTCATGTCAGGGCAGCTGGCTCCCTCAGAGAAAGTGATCCAAGAGAAAGAAGAAGGCGGAAGCCGCAATGTCTTTTATAACTTACCCTGGGATATGATGTTCTACTTGTCAAATAGACTGATCTTGATACAATGTGTAAGAGTGTTACACAAAGATGTAAATACCAGGAGGAAGGGGTCATTGGAGACCATCGTGGAGGGCAGTTACCACACCTACCATACCTAATATCAGCTCTTACTCCAATGAATCAGGGAAAAATTATTTGGATTTTGCCATCTTTCAAAAAAGAAGACTGAAACAGGATCCATGTCTATCACCTTTCACAAAAATCAACTCATGGTGGATAACAGACTTAAAAACCTAAGGCATAAAACTATAGGGATTATAGAAGAAAATGTTGGAAAAACTCTTATAGACATTGGCCTAGGGAAAGAATTTATGAAGAAGACCCTGAGGACAATCACAGCAACAACAAAAACAAAGAAATGGTACCTGATAAAATTAAAAAGCTTCTGCACAGCCAAGGAAACTATCGCGAGAGCAGACAGACAGCCTACATAATGGGAGAAAATATTTGCATGCTACATATCCGATAAAGGGCTGATAACTAGAATCTATATAGAACTCAGAAAAATCACGAAGAAAAAAATCAAACAACCCTAACAAAAAGTGAGCAGAAGACATGAACAGAAACTTTTCAAAAGAAGACAGACTAATGGCCAAGAAACATGAAAAAATGTTCAACATCTCTAATCATCAGGGAAATGCAAATCAAAACCACAATGAGATATCACTTACCTCCAGTGAGAATGACCTTTATCAAATAGTGCCAAAACGATAAATACTGGTGTGGATGTAGAGAGATAGGAACACTGCTGGTGGGACTGCAAACTAGTACAATCTCTATAGAAAGTAATATGGAGATACCTCAAAGAGCTACAAGTAGAACTACCATTTGATTCAGCAATCCCATTACTGGGCATCTACCCAAAGGAATAAAAGACATTCTATAAAAATGACATCTGCACTAGAATGTTTATAGCAGCACAATTCACAATTGCAAAGATGTGGAAACAACCCAAATGCCCATCAATACATGGGTGGATTAAGAAAATGTGGTATATGTATACCATGGTGTTCTGCTCAGCCACAAAAAACAGTGGAGATCTAGCACCTCTTGTATTATCCTGGATAGAGCTTGAATTCATTCTACTGAGTGAAGTATCACAAGGATGGAAAAACAAGCACCATACACTCACCATCAAACTGGTATCAACTGACTTAACTGACCAACACTTAAGTGCACATAGAGTAGTAATATTCATCAGGTGTCAGGCAGGTGAAGGGGGAGCAGGAGATGGGTGTATTCACACCTCATGGGTGCAGTGCACACCATCTAGAGGATGGACACTCTTGAAGCTCTGACTCGGGTGGGGCAAAGGAAATATATGTAACCTAAACATTTGGACCCTAGTAATATGCTGAAATAAAAAAAAATTAAAAAATGGCTATTTCCACTATATGCTCACGAAGTGGGGAAATAACTACAGGATGAGTTTGCAGACACACTGAATTGACTGAGTGGTGGTCTTAGGACAAAATTTCTTTCATTACATGACTACTATGAACCTTTTCTCTGACTAGTGGATCACAGTGTATTCCCAAGAATTAATTTTAGCTCAGAGCCAATGTTAAACATCTTTAAAAGGTCTGAGTATTTCTCTTTCCTCAATGCAGTGTCCCTGCGTAAATGACTGCAAGTCTTTTGGGGGAAGACTGGAAGGTAATATCACTGTAGGTCCTTCCACATTGCTATGTGGCTTGTGAGAATCTGTGACTTTCTATTAGTGTGACTCAAGTCAGGCCTCTCTTCACTGTATATAGAAGTTTTCATTCTAGAAGTTTTCATAATATAGATCAAGTTAGTCTGGTCATTTAATTTATTTATAAGGACCTTCTGGTCAATTAGTTATTGTCAAAGTTCATTCTGATGATTGCTTCAGCTGTAATACTTGTTATGGTAACCATATTCTCCTTACCTCTTGTAGTTAACTCTCTGCCACATTTGGATCTTATCATCCCCACTGAAGTCAAGGATGAGGGGCAACAGGTGTATGACTTTCCTTCCTGAGTTCAGAGGACTTCTGTGACTGTGCTTTCTGAGGATATTGGTGTTCCTTAGACACTTCATTTGTCGATATCTTTGTGAAGGGCGTGTGCTTTGGGACTGGGAGAAATAGGACATGGTTGCATGTGATAAATTCACTCCAACATTTCTATATCCCTAAGTTTTGCATTCCTTCTTCCATATAATACTGTAACAGGATATTTCCAATATCTCCACTGAATTTTTAAGGACATCAATGAGTTTAGGTTTCAGGTAACCTTCTACATGCTGATGTTTGACATAGGTCTGAAATAAAATAGGGTGTGGCATGAGGAGAATTGGCATTCCTGTACTAGGGAATAACCTCAAATGGGGTCATTAATGGGTCTTCATACAAGGTAGAACCAGCCTCATCAGTCAGATTTCTGCTGACTCAAGAGATTCAGTAGGATTTGGGGGCACTGTGTATTCAAAGATATCTGAATGATCTCAGTTGTCATCTTTAAATTCTCAAGGTCCTACTCCTTCCTAGTCAAGTTTCTGATTTTCACATAAGAAATATAAGACGTTTTTGTAATTCAGCAACTAAAGAATTAGATTCTTCTTTTAGTTTTTAACTACTCATCTCTGTGACTGTAGAGAGAAGGAATGATTTTAAGGCAGTCAGAGAAACTCCCTGTTCTATGCTTGTGGCTTAAACAAAGAATTTATGTTAGAGCCTGTTATTTTTCTTCTTTAATTCTCCAATGCATTTATAAGCCACTGATCTACCTGACCATTCTTGCATCCTTATGCTCATAATACTATGTTGTGGAAACCACCACTTATTTCATTCAAGTTGTACATCTGGTGGGCATTTCATTTCAGGTGACTGTACATGATAACTGAAGTATCTGTTTTACTACTGGTTACCATGATCTACCAATATTCAACCCTTTCTGGCAGTCATGTCCTTGCTTTTTTAAAGCAAACTCAGATGCCCACCTTTGAGTGTTTCATCTACAATTATTACTGATAACAAATTCTATATTGGTCAAGTATTCATTGCTGATCACAGAAACCAGTTCAGCTATTTTAAGCAAAAAGTAATTAAATGCAAGGAATTAGGTACTTGTAAAATGTTGGAATTCTAGGAGAACTAGGAGCTAGACTGAGCCTCCAGAGAGACTCCCAGAATAGTGTTGCAGAACAGTTTTGTCAAGGAAATCACAAACTCTGATACAATGAAGAGATGGAGGAATCAAGAATTTACCACCAGAACTGTAGACTCCAGAGCCATACCACACCTAGTAGGTCTGACCTAGGAAAAATGGATGCCTTGTGCATCACATCTTCTCCCCCACTTAAATTAATACTGAATTCAAGTGTCATGGAAGTGTATTTAATTGTTAACACCTAAAATACATCTGGAATTCTAGATACAAGTAAATGTGGGACATTCAGCCTTAGCTTTCCAGCCTCTATAATGAAAAATTTGTATATTTATTACAGTTATTATAAATTCATAGTAAATTCTCAAAAAATGTTAGTTATTTTTATTGTTACCAAGAAAGTACATCATATGTCATTTGAGTATAATATACAGTTTGGGGTAGACTCATGGTTTGTGTTCTCCTTATTTATGGTTCTTGCTGGCAGAGAATGGTTTTTATGTATATGGATTTTATTTCCAATTATCCTGTTGGCAAGTGTCTTCAGACTTTTGCATCTAGTGCACTCACTTTACTGTATTTCTCATGTAATTTCCTGTAGAGAACAGTTAAACAAGAATGAAAGTTCTTACTTCATGGGTTCTTCTAACAAATGGCACAATTCTTGTGTCACTTCCATTTGTTAAACCTATTTTAGTACTCTATAGATAATCAGAAGACCACAAGAATATAGTGAATGAAAAACATGCATTGCGCTTGAAGTCCTAAGAAGAGAATGCTTGTAATATATTCAGAGTATCCTAGGTTTAATATGTATCTCTGGTTAGTCACAATCTCCTAAGTACTGCTTGGTTTCATACAGATTGCCTTGTTTATTATTGAAATATGTGAGAGCAAATAGTGTCAGGATTCAGAAATACTTAGACTAAATATTAATGAAAATTCATATATTGATTGTAAATGCTAAATCTGAACTATAACTCTTATATAGTGACCTAAAATATTGACAAAGCTGTACAAATGTGAAAGAAAAAGTAGTTCTAAAAATGTTGACATTTCATAGAAGATTAGGGCTGGAAGGGATATTAAAGATCATCTAGTCCAGCTTTCTCATTTCGTACCTGGGAATACTGAGGAACAGCTGAAGTAATTGTCCAGAGTTATAAAGTTGATTGATTGTCAGGACAAAAATAAAAGTCCCTTTTGAAGTCCAGTCCAGTCCAGACCTCTAGCTACTATAAAAAACCTTTTCCTTTTAATATTCTTAGTATTCATTACATAGCTGCTCTTTATCCCATGCTTCTTTCAGAGTACTAAGGGAATCAAAATGTTCAAATTAGTTTCAGTATTACAATAGTTCTAATCTTTTTATGCTGTTTAAAGTGATGATTTTGAAGACTTGTAAATGTTTGCAGGAGAGTTTGCCTGCCAATAGTGGTGTATCAACAGTTTCTTTCCTAGAGAATTTTTTTACTGCCCAATAACTCCTTTTCCATATTCATTGCAATGGAGCAGTGGTGGCATTTGGTGATTAATTAGTTCAAAAAGTGTTAGTTCCCAAAGGACAGCCTGTTAGATACTTTCCAGGCCATTTAAAAAACGAAATCTATTGCTTTTATTTACAGGTGGTGGCACACTGAATTTAGATTGGTTATAAGGCACACAATGAATTTGCTACATCTGCAAGTCTCATTGCTAATCCTCTGTTACAATAATCCCTAGCAACAATGCAAATTTACATTTGACAACAGAGATATGAATACTTGCCTCTTTGATTCTATATCATGTTGAATATTGTTTGCACTTTCTTTTCAGATTCTTGTGATACCCTGCATCATTTGGTCTAAAAATGTTTTAGCTTAAAGTTCCTAAACAATTATTTCATTTCATAATCCTGAAGAATTTTGTTAAATTAACTGGGTGAATTAGTGGCTGGCACTAGTCCTGGGTAGAACTGTGGACATCATTAGATCAAAGCTATAGTTCAATTTAATCCCTGAGGTTTTCCCCCACAACACTGGCATTGACTTACATAATAAAGTGCAAATTGTCCTTTAAAATATTATTGTGCTGTTTTCCATGTTTGAAAATTACTACTTGATCTTTGTACTGAAATGATAGCTTAAACACATCCAGTGAGGCTAAGATATTCTTGACAGAAACCTTGATGGAAAGATAGGGAACACTTTATGTGAAAGTACTCAAAGGCCCAGGTGAAGATATTACCTGATAACATTTCATAACAGATTTGGCCTTTTCTAGGTTTTCAAGCTATTAAAAACCTAGGGGCAAATTTGACTTGCCTCAATACAGCAGAGGCAAGTGTTGGATGTAGTTATTAAGATACATTAATATAGGTGCTGAGAGCCCTACCTTGTAGGGTACAGTAGTTGAGACAATGCATTTTCCTTAAGTACCTGCCATAGCCTAATGTTGTGCAGGGTGCTACAGGGAACCAAGAGAAGCAGAAATGGGCAAGGCCATAGGGATCCGGGAGGAAAAGGCAAACACTGGACACTCTTAACCTCTTATTAACCATTTTTCCTATCCCCTATAGGGAAGAATAAATTTGAAATGCTGAACTGTAAGATACACCCCAAACAATTTTAAATGCTAATGTTCTGGTTCTCAAAGGGCTCAGAATATGACTATCAGTGAAAGAAAAATAAAACCTTTATCATTTTTTCCTTTTTGTTACTTTCTGAAAGAGATCTCATGGGTTGAACGTCACCTTTAATCCTTTCTTATGTCTATTATGCATTTATTGAGCTTCTTTAATTACAATCTTGAAAGTGTCAAGTAAATAGATTAAAGACTGCCAATATTAATTCTTAAACATATCATTGTTTCTAAATCTGTGAGGACTTTATTTTCCCTCCTCCTTGAAAAACAAAGGCAATGGCTCAATGTTTTAATTTGGTTTTATTTTCCCATTTTTAACTCTGGCTCTTTGTTGTAAATATAGGGCAAATTAATTTCATAAAAAATCCACTCTTGCACTGAAAAATGAACAGAAATCTATTGAAAGTGTTCTTTTGCTTTATTTTAAATCTAGACATGTGATCTTGGTAGTTAATGCTTGCGTTTCCAGGTTGAGAAAGTTTACAGAATTTGTCCAAAAAAATATAATTTCTTCCCCTCATTACTCACAGTCATAATCATTACCATAGGCTGTATGAAAAGTCATCAATCTGCATTCAGCTCTGTGCTGTGAACTTATAGTGTTTATTTACTGACTTCTATATTAATACTGTCTTTTGCCCCTGGATGAAAACTTTCTTATGCCACAGAAATGTAGCAAATTAACCACATTATGAACCCCCTATGAGGTAAAATATTTTAACTGACCCCTTCTTCATTTGTCTTCTTTGCTGTTTAGTAGAGATGGGCAATTTTCACTAGAAGGCTGAGCAAATTCCTTCAATCATTGGTTAATATTCAGTCCTCAAGTCTAAGCTGTGGCTGTCCTTCTACCCCATTTTTTTCTGTGTCTTTGCATGAATTCTTTTTTTTTTTTTTAAATTTCAATAGATATAGGGGGTAAAGTAGATTTTTGTTATATGGATGAATTGTATGGTGGTGAAGTCAGGGCTTTTAGTGGACCTGTCACCCAAATAGTGTTCATTGTACCTGATGGATGGTTTTTGATCCCTCCCCTTCCTCCCATCCTCCCCCCTTCTGAGTTCCAAAGTCCATTATACCACTCTGTATGACCATGTATACTCATCAGTTAGCTCCCACTTATAAGTGAGTACATGTGGTGTTTGATTTTCCTGAGATACTTCACTTAGGACAATGGATTCCAGTTCCATTCATGTTGCTGCAAAAGACATTATTTCAATCTTCTTCATGGTGGAGTAGTATTCCATGGGGGGTGTGTGTGTGTGTGTGTGTTTGTGTGTATTATATATGTATATATATATGAAATATCACATTTTATTTATCCACTCATCAGTAGATGGGCACATTGTTTGATGCCACATCTTTGCAATTGTAAATTGTGCCATGATAAGTATATGAGTGCATGTGCCTTTTTGATATAATGATTTCTTTTCCTTTGGGTAGATACCCAGTAGTGGGAATAATTTTTCCACCCCTTTACCTTGAATCTCTGAGACTCTTTATAAAGAGTTAAATGGGTTTCTTGGACACAGCAGATATTTGGGTTTTTTTTTAATCCATTCCATCAATCTGTATCTTTTAAATGGGAGATTTAGACCATTTACATTCAATGTTGATATTTATAAGTAAGGTAGTGTTCCAGTCATCTTGTTGGTTGTTACTTAATTGCTTTGTATTCTCCCTTGTGTTATTGTTTTATAAGAGCTGCAGCTGTTTACTTTTGAGTGTTTTTACACTCATGGGTATCAACCATTCTTTTTGGTGTGTAGAGCACTTTTGAATATTTCTTGTAGGGCAGTGGTGACAAATTCCCTTAGTATTTTCTTGTCTAGGAAAGATTTTCTCTCTTCTATATTTACAAAACTTGGTTTTGTAGGATATAAAATTCTTGGCTAAGAGTTATTCTGCTTAAGAATACTAAACATAGGACCCTTATCCCTTCTGGTTTGTAAGGTTTCTGCTGAGAAATCTGCTATTAGTCTGATGGATTTTCCTTTGTAAGTTACTTTATGCTTTCATCTCACAGCTTGTAGGATTTTCTCCTTTGCTTTGACTTTGGTCAAACTGATGTGCCTTGGTGATATCCTATTTACAATGACTCTTTCAGAAGTTTGATGATCTTCTTGTATCTGGATGTCTAAATCAATAGCAAGACCAGGGAAGTTTTCCTCCATTATTCCCTCAAATAGGTTTTCCATGCTTTTTGGTTTTTCTTCTTCTCCCTCAGGGATAGCTATGAGTCTTATGTTTGGCCATTTTATATAAATCCCATATTTCTCAGAGACTTTATTAATTTCTCTTGATTCTTTTTTTCTTTATTTTTGATAGACTGGATTAATTTGAAAGCCTTGTCTTCAAGCTCTGAAATTGTTTTTTCTTCTTGGTCTAGTCTGTTATTAGAACTTTTCCCTGTATTATGTAATTCCCTAAATGACTCTTTCAATTCCAACAGTTCTGATATATATATATTTTTAAATAACTATCTCTTTAGTGAATTTTTCATTCACATCCTGAGTTATTTTTCTGATGTCTTTGTGTTAGTTTTCAATTTTCTCATCAATCCTATTGATCTTACTTGTGATCCATACTTTGAATTCCATATTTGACATTTCAGAAATTTCCTTTTGTTTGGAATCCATTGCTGGAGAGCTAGTGTGATCCTTTGGGGGATGTCAAAACAGCTTGATTTTTCATATTACCAGAGTTCTTATGCTAGTTCCTTCTCATCTGAAACCTCTTCCCTCAGCTCAAAACAGATAGCTTTGTGGTTCACCTGTTCTCCTCTGCTAGAAACTCTGCTGCTCAGTGTAGAGAGGGAGAGGTACACTGTCTTTCAGCTCATACAGGTAGGTACCCACTGTAATGTTGCTGGCAATTTGGATTGGGTGAACCTCAGACCCCTGGGAGAGTGTTCAGGCACCAGGGGTGGTGGACCAGGTTAGGTAATCCCCAGTTTCCAGGCACCTGGATGGCATGCTTGAGACCAGACCAAGAACAGGCTGGTGAACTTGCCCTCAAGCCTCCCCGAGTTCAGGCACTGGCTGTGACAGTGAGGGGTGGCATGATCTCCTGTTTCAGAAGAATTCTTAGGCACTGTGAGCCTCTGACAGGAGGAGTGGGCCTTTCTTCATGAGAGTAGCAGAGTGATACACATGCCACTCACACCTCCCCCTCTTGAGAGTGGCAGCAGTCTCTGTCCTTTGGGGTTGCCAAAGTGCCCAGATTCTCATCGCCCACCCTGGCCTAGCTGCAGGGAAGGTGGGGGAGGCAGCTCAACCTGCTCTGTTCAGGGCTACCAGATGGGCTGTGGGCTGAGAATGAATGCTCTCCTGGGGAGGTGTGGTTGTGTCAGGGACTTGTCCCCAGGAAGGGTAGGTTCCTCCCAGAAGAGACAGGCAGCTTGTAGAGAGGACTGCTGGCCCCACCTTTAGGGGAGAAGATATGGTAGCTTTTGTCCTTAGGGCACACAAAAACACTTGGTGCAGCTTTTTGAGAGAAAGGAGTGAGGCCCAAGCTCTGTGGTAGCCTGGGTGTGTTAGGTGTGTCAGAGGCGGGGCAGTTGTCAGAGGCGGGGCAGTTGCTACCCTGGCTCAATCATCCCCTGTGGAATGCTTGCCGGTCCAGGGTAGAAACAGCCAGCCTGCCACCCCATTTTTGACAGCCTTGCTTAGGGGACTTCAGTTAGAACTTCTAATCTTCCAAGGCCATTAAATCATGTGGGAGAAATAGTCTTTTGTTTTTTCGAGTAGCTAGGAAATAGTTCAAAACTTCAAGGCTTAACCTGCCTCCTAAGTGGCCAGGGTGTCATGATGGATACTTAACTGCCTGTGGCTAAGGTTTGTGCTCTTAAAATGGCACCTTGTGCCAGGTAAAATGGTGAATAAGTTCCTTGTGAGTCCAGGGAGGTGTTCTTTTGTCTGGTCAATGATACTGTTTCTCAACCACTCTGAAAGGGATCCTGGTTTCTCAGCTGCTGACACCTTAAAAGATATTACATTCTCTCAAAAGTTAATTGATGAGTATGGTAAATTTGGTTGCTTAGCAAATGGAGCTTTATGTGAATTGCCCCCCAAGATTGGTTTTGGGGTTAATTTTGTCATATTGATGTACAGCCAGTCTAAGCCACAATCCTCACTGACTTCTTGCCTGAATATCACAGTAACCTTGTCTTGCTGTATTCATTTGTTACCCTCTCCCCACTGGTTCATTCTCTCTCTTCTGGCCAGAGTGGTATTTCTAGAAACACCAATCAGATGTGCCATTCTTCTCTGCTTAAATCCTTTAATCACTTCCCATATATTTTAAGATGGTTCCACCTGCTTTGGCCTCTGCTGACCCCACCATCTCACTAGGTACCTGCCTCTATTCTACCCTTCATTCTCGTGTTCCAACCACTGTGTTCCTCCAAAATCCCTTTTTTCTTAGGGCTTGCATGCATGCCTCCATTTGTTCAGAAATATCCTGCCCATCTTTTCTCCTGTCTAACTCCTTCTTATCCTCCTGATCTCAGATGCAAAGTCACTATGCCTGAGAAAACTTCTTTAATTCCCAGACTAGGTTAAGTCTCCTAATTACATGTCCTTTTTGTACTTTTAGCTTTTTTCATGGCATATATCATATATCATGTACTATCATAAAATTATTTGAGTAATTGCTGGTATATTATCTGTCTCTCCCATTAAAATGCAAGCTATAGGAGGGTAGGAATCACAGTTGTCTTGTTCAGCGCTGTCATTGTGGTGATTCTGCAATGTTGGAAGTGTTCTATTCTGTATTTTCCAGTATGGTAGCCATGAACCACTGTGGCTATTATGCCCTTATAATGTGGTTAATGTGATTGAGGAACTGACTTTTAGTTTTATTTAATTCTAATTAATTAAAATTAAAATTTAAATACTCACATGTAGTGACCATTTTGGATAGCATAGATATAGCTCATCATTCTATCTCAAGTTCCTAGCATAGCATCTGGTGTTCAGTTAATATCTGTTAAATGAATGATTTATTGGGGTTTATATTATTGATGTTATTTTTGGTTAATGAAACTGAAGGCAAGAGAGAATGTGACTATCAATCCCGAGTACATCCATACATTCATCCCTACTTTATCTAATGCTTATTTCCAAATGAGGTTTGATTCTGTGGGTAGATAACTTTCTCATTCACCAAGATTCAGTTCAGTTGTAAATTCCCCTGTGTGATGATGGCCTGTTACTTGGTTTAAATTTTTAAGCCTCAAGTTTCTAAGCCTCAATTTTCTCATCTGTAAAATGCAGAACATTATAGTAACTATCCTTTCATGTTAAAGATATTAAATGAGATCATGTTTATAAAAACTTTTTCCACGGTTCTTGACTCAAAGGGTTTGTTCAATAGATGTTATTTGCAATTACTGTATTGTTAATTATTATTTCTTGAACCTACTTACATTTCATGGTGTCCCTTTTGCCCCCAACCCTGGAACAGAGATCGTTGCTTCCTCTATTTGGGCTAACTTCTCTTTCAAACTCCTGTATTAAAGCATGTATGTATTTTCTAACTACTTATTTACTTTCCACCTTCTTAACTGTGACCTTGATATCAGGGATTTTATTTTCCTGTTTTTATTCCTGTTCCCTTGCATAGTGCCTGGCTCAAAGCAGGCACTGAAAAATGTTTATCAAATGAATGAAGTACAGCAAATTAGGGCCAAAGCTCCAGATTTCCTGATTTGTAGCCAAGTACTCATTTTACTTAACATTGCTATCTCTCAGTTCTCAGGGTGGGAAAGTGAAAGATTCTTTTGCTTCACTAAAGGCACATTTTTATAGTGTTTGAATTTATGAATGTTTTATAAAACACATCGAATGTTTTATAATGTTGAATGAGCATGTACTAGTTTTATAATAAGAAGAAAATAATTAAAATTACACAAAAAATCATACAACCACCAATAGTATTCTTATCACATTTAATCTGTGAGTGTGCTTCTTTCTCTGTATGTCCATGATGTCAGGATGGAAATTCTTCTAACAACTGTTTCTTTGTGAATAAAAAAAAATCTGTCCTTATTGTCAAGGAAAGCTCTTTCATTGAAGTACATGTTGTAATAATACAATTAGGTGAAACAAGAATAGGCAAAAAACTATTTCTCAATTCTTGGGAAGTTTTCTGTAGGGCATGACAACATGAATTCTGAATGCCTAGCATGTATAATTCAGTGTTTACATATTTTGCATTTTGCTTATGAACTCTAAATGCTTTACATATATTAAAGCAGTTTCTATTTCTTTATAGTTATAGGGACCAGAGAGAGGAGACAGTTTTCTTTTGAACAGAGAAATTCTGTTCTGAAAGAGTGACACACATGAGGTTGTATTGATTTTGAGTGAAACTTGAACTGGAAGTAAAGTTTCTTTTTTTCTCTTTCTGGTACCAGATTATATTCTCAAGGAAAGATACTGGGTAAAATTTGATACTAAGTATCTAATTTTGCAGTATATATATAGCAAAATCTGATATAGTTAGGTAAGCTATTAGTATTTGAAAACTTAAATCTACAGTTGCAGAATACCAGGGGATACATTTGGAGTTAGGGAACTTATTGTGATGGCTATGTTGTTAATACATGTGCAATTTCAAAATTTTATTTATTTATTTTTGTTATGAAAGGAGCATAAATTAATTTCATGCTCTATTTTCTCAGATAGTTTGGAAATCTATGGGCAAATGGTGTCATGCCAGCCAAGTAGTAGTTCTCCAACTCCAACACTGGTAAACATGAAAAGATCAGAACTCAGACACTCAAGTCATATGCCAATAGATATATATTTTTTTTTTTCTGAGAAGTTCCCTGGATTTAAATTTCTCTTCAATATTTAATAGGTTTCTCAGGAAAACTAGTCCAAGAAAACTAGTACATTTCTCTTTCCTTACTTAGCATTCAAAATGCAATCAAAAGAGAAGTAAGGGTATATGCTAAAGCTTATGCGTGGAACTGATCTCAGACTGTGCAGTATTTCCAGTGAATTTGAAATAGTACACTCAAAGTTCCCTAAGTGAGAGTATAAGAAAATGCACCATTATAGGGTTAAAACACAATATTAAAGATAAACTATTATTTAATTTTTAACCAGAGAAAATTTTATTTAATGGATTTGAACTCACATTTAAAACACAGAAATTTAAAATTATAACTTCTGCCAATTTACAGATGGGAAAGTGTACTTGTGAGTGAGCTCCATCCTTAACAGAAAATTAGCTTAAGGGGTATTGTGTGTGTGACTTTAAAAATAAAATCTGAAAAAAGATAACAGTGATTTCATATTTGAGCGCTTTTAGGTACTACAAATACAGTCTTTAATTGTTTATTTCCATGTTTTATTCAGAAGGATTGTAATTTTTTCCTTTATATATATTTATAAAGTGTTGATGCATTTATATAACAGGAATTAAAAAGGTACATTGAAGCTATAGGTTTATTTACAAACTAATATTGTTAATATTAATGAAATCATGCTATAATGTTTTCTTGTTATGAAGGCAGTACCTAGAGCTAAAATATAGTCCAGGTAACTGACAGACACCCTTAAGACTTGGACATGCATGAATTAGAAAATAGTTTCTTATAAGTATACACAAAATCTGACAGTTGTAGATAGAGTTTGAGTTGTAAGACAGGAACTAGAGCCTACCATGGGAAAGAACTGTTAATTGAGAGTCAAGGTACTCAGGTTTGTGTCCTAGGAATGAGCTGGGTGATCCTGGGGAAATCATTGACCTCTTTGGGGCTTCACTTTCTCATCTGTCAGGTGAGAAATTCTGACTAGGTGAACTCTAAGGTTTTTGTTTTGTTTTAAATCTTAAGTATTAAAATCCTTTAGAATGGAGAAAAGAACACAATTCTAAATGTAAGAGTCATATATGCATTAGATTGCATATGACATTTTTGTATTGTTTTCATTCATAGAAAAGCTCATGTTTTATTATCCTTTTTATTTGTAGGTGATTTGGACTTTGATATCATGTCTCTAAGTTTCCTATTCATTTTTCATAGATTCTCTACTTCTGTGGAGCCCTATTTTGGGCTATATTGATTCCTATATTGAAATAGAAGGTATAACACTTCTCCATCTCCTCCAAATATAGGATAATAGCAATTAGACAGATGTATTAGGGTCACTTTCCTGGACATAATGCCAAACTTCTAGGGTGAACATATAATTTATTATCCAAACTGGCATACTTTTAAGAGTAAAGTGGGAGTGAACAATTATGGCAACCACTGTTTATAAGGACTGTGAAGGAAGTATATGGAGGCTGCAAAGGAGATAATTTTAATGTGTTTTATATAGCTTTGCATGGTACTCTACTTATTTTCTAAACTTCTTAAGGCAGAGAGAGAAAAGATTTAGGTTTGAATAAAGGTAAGTATTTGATTCAAATAGGTAAATAGCAGGTTTTGCTTTTCATATGTAAAATAGAATGAATTACCACATAGGAAGGCTCAAATTTGGCCAGAAATTCTGAAAAAGACAATTATACATAATCCAACAAGCCCACTGAAATATGCAGTACAGTACCTCATCTTGCTTACCTCTCCATGAAAGGTCAAAAGTGCCTCCTACTGTGATATGTCTGCAATCCCTGAAAGATTGATTAAATTTCTATATAATATGGAATTGCTGAATCTAGTGAACCATAACTTATGTAATTTGTATTATACTTTATCAGTCACCTTTTAAAAGTGTTTAAGAATGAAACTCTTTCCCTTGTAGGCAATGGAAACCTGAGAAATACTTGCTTTCTTTATGGTAACTTTTAGCAGTTTGTTTGACTTAATTAAGTTAAAGTTGGTGTCGATTTCTTAAAGGGATCCAAATGTAAAATTGATTTAATTTTGGCATTTGAATTTGGAATGGAAAAGTCTGAGAATCAGGAAGATGGATTTCATGTTGCATAATCTTTTCACATATAGTGAAAGAGTGGCCAAATAGATATTTGAAAACATCCCTTGTTAACTCTTAATTCAAAAGGTATTGTATGCATGTAAGTTATAAAAACATAACCATTCTTGGAAAATGCTATTGTATCCTGAGTTCCTCTGAAATAGGATCTATTCCTGCAGCAGGAGAATTAGGAAAATTAGAGAATAGGAGTTTAGAGGTGAAGTGTATTACACTTCTAGATGTGTGGAGACTTTTCTTTCTCTCCATCTGTTCCCCTGTCGCCTTAATTCCTAATTGTCATTTCATTTCAGAGTTTGACACAGGGAAGTGCCCAAGGAGCATAAGATCTCCAAATAAGTCTAAAAGATAGACCATCCTACATGTTCCTTGAAGGGTCTTGGACAGGTCAGAATGATCCATCCCTATCTCCTCAAGTAGCAGACTTTATGTTAGAGCCCCTTGAAAGACATAGAGCTGCTCTTGGAGACTCGTGGGATGAAAATCTCCAGTAAAAGAGATACCTCTGATAACACTAGGAGGAAATACCAATAAAATTCTGATTACTTGGATAAAATCTGAATTCCTTAACATGGTCTTCAAAGTCCTTCTTTGCCTACCCTCTGCCCTCTCCAGACTAGTTTTCTGTTATATTTCCCCCTTTATTACGCAAGATGTCTTTATATCTATTGTGTTTGCCATGCTTCTTTTTGCCCTAAGGCTTTTAAAGATTCTAAGTCTAAATCATTTGCATCTGATTCTTCCACCTCCAGTTCTCTTTCTGTGGTTAAATCCAATTTATTCCTCAGATTTCAGTTCAAATCTTCCTTCCTTAGGAGAGCCATCTCTGACTAAATCAACTCTGTCTTCTGCAGCTGTATTTTTGTATAGCCGTAAAACCAGTGACCACAAATTTAGCTGCTTAAAAGAATAGAACACAAGTTTATTATCTCATAGTTTCCTTGACTTAGGAATCTGCATGCAGTTTAGGTAGATCTTCTGCTCAGATCTTACAAGACTGCAGTCAAGGGGTTGGCTGGGCTGATATTCCTATTTGAGGCTCAGGGCCCTTTTCTAGGCTTGCTGATTGTTGGTAGAATTCATTTACTTGAGATTGCCTGACTTTTTCTTGATAGCCGTTGGTAGGGATTGTTCTCAGCATCTAGATGCTGTCTATAGTTTTTGCCACATAATCCCCAGAGGAAGATCATAACATGGGTGTTAGCTTTTCTCCAGGCCAGCAGGAGTGCATCTTTCTGATGCTTCACCTTCTTTTAAAGGCTTCTCTCTCTTAAAAGGAGATTAAAAGATAACCTCCCCTTTGATGAGCTCAAAGTGAATTGATTAGTAACCTAATCACAGGAGAAATATCTGATCATATTTACATATTTTGCCCATGCTGAGGGGAGTGGGATTATACAGAGCATATGCACCAGAGGACAAGAATTTTGAGGGCCATTTTTTAATCCTGCCTACTTCAGTGTGCTCTCTCATGCCATATGCCTCATCTCTTTTATTATAAAACCATTCCATTGTACATTTATTTCTGTGATACTTTGATTAATGTCAGCCTTCCCCATTAGCATGTAACCTTCATACCAACAGGGAATACTGGTTTTTAGGGGTTCTCTTTACTCACTAGTTTATCCTTGGACATTAGCACAGTGTTCACCATAGCATAGTAGCTCAACAAATATTTAAATGGTGAGGGAGTTTTATTGATTGAATATACATGAATGACAATTAAAGTTGTACCATGACTCCCTTGCACTAGATGGGCATTTTTGAATCTATTCATTCCCTAATGCTTATGCATGGAAAGATGGAAGCACAGTTGAGGACATGAGTCCTCTATCTTGAGGTCAGTGGAAGGGCTGACACTCAAGGAAGAAATGGCCCCTTAGCTCCCAAGCCTGAGTAGAGTCTATTTATGTAGCCAGCTTGCTTGACATTATGCATAGAGCTTTTCTATTAAAATAAGTTTCAGAGCCTGAGTGTTTATCAACCCTCATACAGACAGACCACAGTGAAGCTATATGGTCTAGACAGGCTGCATCAGCTGGGAGGGTGGGTTAAGCCCATTTGTCTTAGTCAGTTCAGGCTGCTGTAACAAAGTACCATAGAGTTAGTAGCTTATAAATAGGAAAAATTTATTTCTTACAGTCCTAGAAGACAAGTCCAAGATCAGTATACCAGCATGATTGAGTTCTGAGGAAGGCCCTCTTTGCAGACTGCTATCTTCTTCTTGTACCCTCACATGGTGGAAAGAGGGTAAGAGAGCTCTCTGGGGTCTCTTTTGTAAGGGTACTAATCCCATTCATGAGGACTCCACCTTCATGACATAATTACCTCTCAAAAGCCCCACATCCTAGTATTATCACATTGGAAATTAGGATTTTGATATATGAATAGGGCGGGGGGATACAAACATTGCACCATGGTACACTCAGGTCTTTATAAAACCAAGAGGATTCCAGAGAGGGTAGTATAAATGCTCATAGAGAATGTGTACTCATGCGTATACATGTGTGCGTGAATTTTGTGTTTATGAAACTAAGTATTGCTGATCACAGGGAAACAGGAAGATGTCTCCTTTGATTGAGCCTTGCTCTCTCTTGCCCCTAACTTCCTGTAAATGCAATAACTCAGTCAACATGACCCAAATATCCTATGAGACTATAGAAATATGGCCATAAATTCTGAGTGGTTATGGCAAAACTCTGGATTCCTCACACATAGAAGTAGACTGTGTCTTTCTGAAGGGGGGTGGCAGATCATGTCTTTAGTCTTGAGTGATAAATTCTTTCCTTACTACTATCTGTATTAGATTCAGGGTCCTCTAGTGTAACAGAACCAAAAGGATGAGGGGATATATATGTATATATTTATATTATGAAATATATATATATTTTCATTTTAAGAAATTGGCTCATGTGATTGTGGAAGTTTGATGAGTCCAAGAATCATGAGAAATTGGCTGATGTGATTGATGGAGGCTGATGGGGGAGGCCAATAGGCTGGAGACTCAGGAAAGAGTTGCACTTTTAGTCCAAAGGCAGTCTGCTATAGAAACAGGAAGAGCTGGTGTTGCAGACAAAGTCTGAAGGCAGTCTGCTGGAGAATTTCCTTTTGCCCTGAGGTCAGCCTTTTGTTCCAGCCAGGCCTTCAGCTGATTAGATGAGGCCCATTCACATTATGGAGGGTAATATGCTTTATTCAAAGTCCTCTGATTTGGAGGTAAATCTCGTCTAAAAACACCCTCACAGAAGCATCCAGAATACTGATCTGGGCACTGTGACCCAGCCAAGTTAACACATAAAGTTAACCATCACTGTGCCCCTATGATTTAGTCTTCTATTTACCATTAAAGTATCATATTTGTGTGAAACTCAGATATTACTTCTTCAGTCTAGAAATTCTGTCCTTTGAAGAATTTATGGACAAAGTTAGCATTTTTTTTTTTTGTAATTCTTGATCTCTTAAAACATTTTTTTCTTGATGAAAACACATTGGAAGAACTAGATTTATGATGTGACTAAAAGGTTATTTTGACTATTTCAGTGGTCTTAAATTAGCCCCTCACCTTAAACTTAATTCATGCCTACAAAAGATCATGAGATTGAATGTACTCAGTGTATGTGAAATAAAATTTAGCAAACATTTTTTTTTTGTTTGAGAATCTACTATATGCCAGGCCCTCTGTTAGGCATGTAGAGCTGTGAAGGTAAGTAAATATGATTTCCACCAATGATGGAGTTTATAGTCCAGTGGGTGGAATGGATAAAAAGCACTAAAACATGGGGAGTTCTTGTTGTCAAGGTATGTTGATGTGGGGGCGGGGGGGGGCTGGGGAGACTATGGGAAGGATGCAGTAAATGAGAATGAGAAGCATAGAATTTAGCTCTAATGTGAGACACAAGATAAGAAAACTGTTATCTATTCATAGTCATGTGTTCATGTGTTTGGCCAGTAGAGGTACGGAGTCCTGGGCTTTAGATTTTATCATGATACTCTTTCTCTAGATCACTACTCACCAATAATTCTGAAATTTGGGTGGTGTTGAAAAGATATATATCCCACTTGGTAGTCAGAAATGAACCAGGGCCTGAATAATGATATAGCACATAACCCTAGGTAACTTCTTAACCCTAATCTTCACTGTAAGCTTCATGATATTTGATGTACCCTATCAATGGATCAGGACTATTGTTGGTGAGGCATCTGCCAATGAATGAGATGCTTTGAATACTACACCTAGGGACCCACATTGTCTCCGTGGATGTCTGTATGAAGTGATATGTCACATAAGAATTATCTGGATTGGGGCCAAGTTAATATTATGGTTCTTACAATATTTTCTTCTCATTCAAGAAGGCAAGATTCACCCAAGAATCCATACATCAACCTTGGAATACCAGAAAACTAAAAACCCTTCTCAGTGCCCATGTCTAGCACAGTATTGAGCACCTCGTCAGTGCCTGATAAATATTTGCTATGCACATGAATGAATGAATGATATCTGCAGTTTTAGCTATTTTGGAATTTGGATTCAGTTGGCAATTGGATGGGCCATATTAAGTGATATAAAAATTATAAAATAGAATCACTGGGATAGGGCAAGGTATGTGAGATGGTTACAGAAACAGCGAAAGATAGCGGGATGTGAGAACATCTTGCAGCTAGCAAGTTGCATCAGGCAGATGGGCTACTAGAGGCTACCTTTTTCTATGAGTCAGCTTATTTAGCATAAGAAGATGTCAGAGGATAGTTGGGTAGGTAAGAATAGTTGATGGTAAGCCTGAAAGAAGGAAGTGAGAATTTAGTCATGGCAATGGGGTTCAGGGGTAACCCTTTAGTTCCTACATGAGTGGAGAGATAATATTAGGACCTAGTCCTAGAGGAATTTACTAGTCAGGGATGGTAATAGGTACTCAGGAATGGAGTTAGGAGAGACTGGATGGGGAGAGGTGTGGCGCTGAGACACACAGATCCAGGCATTAGAATAGAAGGTAATGCAAAGACCTTATGCCACAAAATAGTTCAGGAGATGAATTACTAGGATGGGCCCAAAACAGAGCAAAATCAATAATAGTCTGACTTAGTGCTGGGTTGCTAGCCCGATGTTCCATAAATTCTCTCTAATTTGGAAGAGAATGGGACCTAGATGCTGAACTGCTACCTCTTCCAGCAACATTAGAAGAATGTCAACTGTGACAGTAGACTTCAGTTGTGGCCAGTCATGCTAATTCAACAAGTGGAAAGAGACTGTCTCATCTTCCCTGCACAGACTGGATGGAACATGTAGCTACCAAGATGAAAGCCCATGATCAACAAGAAACTTTGTTTGAACCAGTCCAGAGCCATAGAGGAAATATTTTCATGGAGCTTCTCAGGTGCCCTTTTGATCTTTCAGCCCTGAGACCTAACCTCAATTTCTTGCCCATCCTCACCAGTTTGACTTACTCTTTTCTGGTTCTGCAGAATATGTTATGTTCCAACCAACCTGCCAGAAGCTGTCTTTTTGTCAATAGGTGATAACTAGCTTCTGAAAGTTAGAGAAGATAGTTATGGTAAATGAAGTGAGTTTTTCACAGCTTTAAATTTGAAAGAATTCAAGCCTATAGGAAAAAGTTGGAAAAAATACAGTAAATACCCTTGAAACCTGTGTCTAGATTCACTTTGTTTAGATTATTAAGATTTTACTATATTTGCTATTATCTATCTGTATGTATATAGTTTGCTGAAAAACTTTTTCACCCTAAATGTGTTAGCATCGATCCTGTGAATATACATTGTCCAGCCTAACCATGATTCCATTATCATGTCCAAGAAATTTTATACTGATACAATAAAATTATCTAATATATAGACTATATTCAAATTTCCCAATTACTTCAATAATGTCTTTTATAGATTTTTTATAATGACTTTTTAAATATCCAATTTTGTGGGGCATTTAGAAATAAAACTAGGAACATAAGATTTCTTGGGTACCTTGGGAAAAAACGTGTAGGGGTGGGTATGTTTGTGCAGTCTTCTCAAGAAAGTAATTGTTTTCATCTTTCCACTGATGGGAAAGCACAACTGGTCAGAAGGTCTGAATGCATAGTAATGGCTTTTACTTAATGGAGTTAGAGTGAATTTCCACCTTTAGTTTAAAGTGAGTCTTCCCTTCTTGGATGCTAGTTTTCATATTTAAATTGCATTCATACTTGATCTTTTGGCCAAAGCAGCAAGAGACCAGTTATAAAAATCTATTCCTCTTAATTTAAAGGCAATGATTAAAGGAGATTCAGAGCTTTGAAACTGTTGTGAGTATTCTACTTAGGAAAATAAACACTAATTGAAAGGGCTAATCAAAAGCTCATCATCCTGAAGGGCACTTGGATGGTTCACAAGTGTGCAGCTTAGGTAGACAGGTGCTCTTATGAGGACCTCCTCATTCTAAGTACAGGGACCTTAAGCCACACATTAGATGAGTCCCCTATTTATGATGACAAAATACATCTGCCATTAACTTCCTTTATAATTTTTCAAATAGTTTATAGCAATAATTTATCCTCAATCAGTAGCAAAAACCTTGCTTACATATTATAACATTTCCTTTGAGAAATCTTCCTTTTGCCAATCTGTAGTCTATGTGCATTTAATTCTATCACAGGATCTCTGCAAATATTTGGGCAAGTAATCATTTCCAATAAAGTTGTGTTCTTTAAAAGAACATGAATAATTAAACTTTGTCCCCTTCATTGCAGTTACACAAGAGTTTTTCCTGCCCTAGTAAAGCTGTCTTCACATGCCAAACCATTACCCCAGGGGCTTAACCAGAATTCAAAGATGAGAAACCCCTTTAAAGATGCTTTTACAGATATTTCTGAATGATTCAGACAATTTCTTAAGCAGGAAAACTTCCTGTAAATGGAATTTTCCCCTTACCAGACTATAAATCAATACTTGTTGGCTCTAATGATGAATTGGTGATAAAGAAATTCTAACAACTGTTATCTGATAAGAAGGTTACTGTTGGGTCGCTAGTGGGGGAAGGGAGTTTACTGATTATCTGGAAAGCTTGTTTTTGAGAAAGCTGCCGTCAGTGGAACTTTGTTGGTCATTACAAGTGCACGTGTGCAAAACGAGGTTAAGAGAGCAAGGCTGGAATGCAATTGATCTATATAGTCCAAACTATCTAATATGGATGCTTTAAAGGTACTATGGAAAAAATCATAATCAGTGTGCATATAAATGTTATAAAATTTGATAGCAGGAAGAATTCAGTTTCCTTCACTGAGTACTAAATCATCCATTTATAGCTGCTTCAGTGTTGCCTTTTGTTTTGGTGCTCCCATTTGCTAATTCACTATTACCATATTTGATTCAATAAAATATGCAACTTTGTTACTTTTGTCAAATTCTAAAATACATAGGCCATTATATTTTTTCCAAAGATGTTGATACACTCTGATGCTTAATAGGAAAAGGAGATGTACAAGTAGAAATTCACGTTCAAATCTCATTATAGTAAACTTTTAAAAAGTATAATGATATACTTTCATTTTATCAAATTCTTTGTAATGAGTTTTAAGTTTGGTATAAAATAGTTACATGTCCTCTGGAAATACATCTCATAAGGTTTTCTGGCCGAGACCCAGTATTTCCATATATCTTCAGGGAGGCATACATCTTCTAAGCCTCTGACACTAGTACACAATTGTCTTAGTCCATTTGTGCTGCTATAATAAAATACCATAAAGTGAGTAGCTTATAAACAATAGAAATTTATTTGTTCACAGAAGCTAGAAAGTGCAAGATCAAGGCATTGACACATTTGGTGTCTGGTGAGGGTCAACTTTCTTGCTCATATATGGCACCCTCTAGCTGTGTCCTCATGTGGTGGAAGAGATGAGGGGACTCTCTTGGTCCTCTTTTATAGAAGCACTAATCCTATTCATGAGGGTTCTGCCCCCATGATCCAATCACTTCACAAATACTCCATTTTCAAATACAATTACCTTGGGGGTTAGGATTACAACATACGAATTTTAGGAGGACACAAACCCTCAGACTATAGCAACAATGTTCATTCTATGCTCTCTGTCCCCACACCCTCTAGTAAGCACATTGTATGGAAATATACTTTAGTAGAGGCTGTAGGATTCAGTTCTTTCCTGAATGCCCATATCAGAAATCTGAATAGGAAACTGGGTTATTTGAATAGGGTTTTAGAAAGCTCTTCTAAAAATGCCATGAGATTATAAAATATCTACTAAATTGAAGTATGTGAAACTATTATGCAGGTAAATTTAATAATTAAGGTAAAAAATATAAACTAGTACTATTTAGGCAAAGCAGAATGTAGGATCACCCAGTAATGATAGTACTTACTGTATAGAGTTCTTGTAAATAGTCAATGACAAAATATATGTAAATCACTTAGCTGTCACATGGGAAACATTCAATAAATGGTAGCTGCTTACATTGCTATTTTTCATGCCTTCTACTTTGGCTAATGAAGCAAAAAAGTCAGTGAGTTGTTTATTCTCTTTATCTTTTAATAGATAATGCTGGGTCTAGGAATGAGGTAATGAGAGTTTAATAATGTAACCATGTAGAAGCCCCTTTGAGAGAGAAAGGAACTTTATATCTATTTTGTTATGTCTGCTATAGTGATTCTCCACCAAAAAAGGGGAAATATGTTTTTTAAATTTAAAAAATACTAGATAGCCCATTCAGCCTCCTCCACACACCTAGCTCCTTGCCTTGATAGTTACTTCTACAGGAGGCCACTTCTCCCAAGAGGACTGTGTCATGGTCCTTAAGCTTATTGGGGCAGAAAAAAATGGAGATTACCTAATTTATTAGATTAATAGTTTCTTGAATAGTGATTTTTCTATTAATGATTCCTAATGCTTATTACAGTACTCAGTACATAGCAGATACTCAAAAAATATTTGTTGAATTATTGAAAATATGAATAAATGGATCTCAGCAGCTAAAAATGAGCATTATGAGGTGATGGCCTCTAGTGTTACTCTGCAACCAGTGCTCCACCATGACAAGGAAATTTCCTAAGCTCCAACTAGAGCTTCTGGGGTCATAGAATCATTAATTCACGGATTTCATAGGTATAGTTGGTGCCAACTCTGCAATTATTTACTATTTAGATAGGTTCCCTGTATTAATTGATTGTAAAAAGAATTAAAAAAACTAAATAAAGCTAATCTGCCAATTATCTCAGTAAGGTTTCCTGTTACACACTCTACAAATTTGAAACATGGAAACGTCATGTGTAGGTTTAAGTGCTATATGAGTTTTTTTTTTTTTTTTTTTTTTTTGAGACAGAGTCTTGCTCTGTCTCCCTGGATAGAGTGTAGTGGCATCATCATACCTCACTGCAACCTCAAAATACTCGAGCAATCCTCTTGCCTCAGCCTTCCAAGTAGCTGGGACTACAGGGGCACGCCATCACACCAAGCCAATTTTTCTATTTTTTGTAGAGATGGGGTCTCCCTCTTGCTCAGGCTGGTCTCAAACTCCTGGCCTCAAGCAATCCTCCTGCCTTGGCCTCCCAAAGTGCTAGGATTACAGGTGTGAGCCACTGCATCTGATCAGTATTCAGCATCATTTTTGGTGTATGATTGAGAATTGTACACAAATATATTTGTTTTATGTATGAAATAGAAATTATCAATGTCACATATCACTTCTATTGTACAGAAGTGATACCAAAGGCTTCATATTAACCTAGTTGTCCTGGCATGTGCTGTCACCTCAGAGTTGTGCTTGGGAGACTGTGTAGGTACTTTTCTATCATCCCTCATGTTGTTTAAAGTTGATGCAGGTTAGCTAAAATGGACTTCGCACATAGCCATGGTTGATAGGATTAATGATTTTAATATTAGGGAAAATGTATTTTGCATCTTTTGCAGCTTTTTTTCCTTTAGGGATTGTGTGTTGTTTTAGTCCACACAGATCAGTGCATAGCTAGTGCTGTAACTTTTATTTCTGATTTTCTCTTCCAAATCTTAGAGTCAGCAGAGAAAGTCAGTGGAGATCTGGCGATCTACACCCTGACAGTACAGTCCAGGCCTGCAGGGTGGCTGTGGGGTCCCTTCCTCACCCCACCAAGTTTGGTTTCATCCCAGTAGATAATCTTGTGTATCATGTGTGAGGGCTCTAAATTGCTGCCATTGAAAGGTGTAGGGTGTAAAAGGCCTCTGCATGTGTCGGGGGATGGGGAAAAGGATTCAGAACAGGGTGTTCAAAAGTTTCATGGGTGGGAATCTGTGGAACTGGAACCACAGAACTACAAGGAAGGGCTGATGTGGGAATGATGAGTTTTGGCCTCACTTACTTCTAACCTCAGTCTGAATCAGAGATTCATAGGATGTCGGGGACTGCCTCCTTGAACCCAAGAAACAAGAAAGCCTCTTTGTGCTCATGGACCTTTCTTTCTTTCTTCTCCTTAATCTCTGTATAAAACCTACCTGCCTCGTTAGTTCTTGGAAGAGAGAGAAGCTGGAAACCCACATTTTATTATTTATAACATAAATGATGATAGATATTAACACAAAATGTTCTCCAACTTCAACTTCTTATGCTAAGATACTGAGTTAAAATAAATTGAAAAAAATGTTTCTACTATTTTAAAATTATAATTTTCCTGGACATGCTGTGAACATGTATGTCATAGGATAATGTAAATGATCAAAATGGCATAAGCATTTCCATAAGCATTTCCATAGCGTTATAGGAGATGTTGAAAACCCAGTCATACTGTGGAGCTGATTCAATTTAACACGACTTAAGGATCAGTTTATCAAGTCTGTGCTCGGTGAAAGCAACCCTCTTCTGGGGGGGGGGGGTTGGGTGGGTATCACAGATGACTGATCAAGATCATTTCCCAAATGACAGGAGTTGAGGGCTATCTCAGGGTTGGCATGATACACTGCACTCATTTCACAGTGTAAAATTTTAGTTTAGGCAGAAACAGAAATAGTATTACTTATCACCAAATTGATCATCCACAGTAGTTTATATTGTTAAAGACAGTTTAGTGTACAAGCCACCAGAGTTGTAGAAAAGCCAATACTGCATATTAGGTACTGTTGTTAATCCCTCTGTTTGACTTAGGAACCAAAACAAAGAAATATCTCTAAGGCTGTGTGGGTTCTAATTTCAGCTTTGGCTCCCTGTATACTTTGACATGAGCCATTTTACTTCTCTCCATTTCATTTTCCACATCTGCAAGATTAGGAGGCAATAGTGGATAATTGCAAAGCAAATATAAATGATTGCATTCATGTTAAATCATCCCTTAGAAGTGCGTGAACAAGATTAATACTAATTTAAACATTTGATCAATAAAAAATGATGGATGCTATTTTCTATTGTTTTGTGCATTCTTACAAGTAAAGGGCAATTACATGCCAAGAATAGTAGAAAAATATGAATGTATTAGATATATTCCTGGTTTGAGCAGTGAGATTTCTTAATAAGAAAAGATATTACAATGCTTTATGAAGTTTATGAACTTGTAATTTGCTCCTGTAACTAGATGAGACTCTGTCAGACCCATCCTTCTACGATTTCATAATTGAGGAGCCTTTTCCTACAATGGAGTGTTAAATCAGATATACATAGGCTTAATGGACTAACTATTTTAAAGAGTGGCCACGGCTTATGCAAAATAGGAACAATCCTTAGAACATTTTAAAGGCTTCCTGCCACAAATTGCTTTTGCAATTTTCATTTCGTTTATAACTATAAAGTTCAGGCATCTTTAGTTATTTTTATTTTAAATTGCTCCTGCTGTTGTTCTCCTTCTGGGAAGTAGCCAGTATTCTTTTTCCTTTCTCCTGGCCATTGTAGTCTTTCTTACATGAATAAAAACAAAGTAGTTTATTTAAAAAAAGAGTTTTAAAATCCTCTTTTGCATTTGCAAGAAAAATGCCTTACCATTATCAAATTGAAAAAGCAATAATGTAGTGCAGTTACAAGTGAGTTTTATCAATGAATGTTTTCCAGAAGCTCTTTCTGCTGCATCTTTTAACATCTGCAGCTAAAAAAGTTAATTCTGAAAACAAAGTACATGTGGAAAGGCAGGTGATTGATCAAGGCAAAAATTAAAATTGGGTACCGGTGGCACAATCTCTTACTTTTTGGCCCACAGGAGTCCTGATACAAATTAATTGTTTCTGTGATTCTTAGACCTTCATCAATCAGATGTAAATTACACCATGCATGATTGGCTGCCTTTCCATTCTCTAGTTCCCCATAGAGAGCTGTTGGCCGCCAACTGCTACAGAGGCACAGCAGAGCAGCAGCCTGTCCTTGGCCACTCTGGGACCATGAACAGAGATGGAGCTGACTTGCAACCATAATAGTGTGCCTGAGGTTGCAGCCAGCACCCTTCCAAAATAATTTCCATTTAGGGCACCAGAGACATTTTTCAAACCAGGTTTAATGTTAGTCAAACCTTGTGTGGCCAAGGTTTGATTTTTAAACATGGTTTTAGACCAATCTAAGAAGATGCTAGAGGACAGAGTATCTAGCAGATAGCAGGGATAAACATAAAATTAATCTCAACATTGATTAGGGAAATACAAATATAGATGCTCTCAAAAGCAGGTTTCCCAAGATACTTTATGCACCTTTAGAGGCAGTAGTAATAATAATAGCTGAAACTTAATTAAAGTAACATAAAAGACCCCAGCCAGGAGACCTTGTGACCATGTTTGTAGCTGAGTACTGAATTTAGCCCCAAGAAATATGAGATCTACTTTTCATCTCACAGCAATTTACCATTTCAAAAAACTGGTATTAAGAAGATGATTACAAGCTATAGAGTTGCCTTCCTTACTTCATATGTAAAGAAAGAAAGATTTGAAAATGTAGAAGGGCATCTTTTCAAAGAAACTTCACAATTAAATTTTAAACATATATTGGGAAATGAGGAAATTGGAATGACCTGGATACATGAAGTGTAGATTTTTTATCTTAAAACATTCATTCAGATCTTCTTGGACTTGTCTTTAGTATAAAATATTTGTGTTTGTGAATTGCATTTTAAAAACCCTAATTAATGCTATTTGAAAAAGAAAGTAAAATTGCCCTTAGGGATACGGTCAAGGACTTGCATTGCCTGGGTTCAGATTTTGCCTTAGCTCCTATGTGACTTTGACAAATACCTTAACCTCTCCAATCTTTAGTTTCCTTATCTATAAAAATGAGCATAATATAATAGTTCATATTTCAGCAGGTTGTGTGGAATAAAAGAGATTATTCACTTCTAACAGTGCCTAATGCTGAGCAAATGTTAAATACATATTATCATTATTACATATATTATCTCTAACTCATTTGAACTATTATAAAAAGTGAAAAATTTCCTTCTAAGAAATCATTTCTTTAATTGAAACGTCAACAACATTTTAGATAGGAATTCCCTGTCAGTTTCCAGGGGCACATATAACTATAAAATACCGTTTCTGCTTCTGTAGCTTTTATCTGCTTGCTATTATGGGATTCATCTGTAATTATACTGTCAACTCTCTTTACTGGATAATAATGTTTATTTCACAATATTTGAGGATTATAAAAATATTTAAATGAGATGATATTTGTGAAAGTGTTGAGTCGGGACTAGCTCACAGTAGGTTCTAAATAAATATTAGCCTTTTAGATACATACTTGCCTTCTGTAATGGGGAAGGGAACCAATGTTTAATCTTCCAAACAAAACACTGTTTTTCACTATACTACTGAAGTTTAAAACATGCCTATAAACTATATATAAATTTTTTTCTTTTACCCGCCTCCCACCACCCCCCTTCCCCGATAATTCTCTTCTAAGTACTCTGGGACTATCACTTGAAGGTACCTCAGTGGTGGTATCTGCCACAGTCTAAAGACAGTAGGATCTTACAATGTGTCAGTAAAGACAATTGGTCCCTAAGAAAAGTGGTAAAGTATATAAAGTTCCAGTTGGGTACTTAGGAAATTTTGCTATTATTGGCTGTCTACAGGAAAGCAAACACCCGTATTGAGAAACCCCACTTGCCAAGGAACTGCAGTGGCCTCTTAGAGCAATTGACAGCTGGTAAAAAACTGAAGCTCTCAGTACTACACTGCAAGGAGCTGAATGCTGCCTTAAACCATGTAATCAAGGAAGTGGATCCTTCCCCAGGCCGGCTTCCAGTTGAGAACCCAGGCTTGTCCAACGTCTTGTGAGACTCTAAGCAGAAGACAAGGTTAAGTCATTCCTGGACTTCTGACCCGCCAAAATTGTGATATAATAAATTAGTTTGTTTTAAGCCTCTAACTTTGTGGTAAATTGTAATGCAGCAACAGATTACAAATACAGGTTTTTCTCCCCTCATTTACTTTTAAGGAGAGTCCTTGCTTTCTAGGAAAGTGGCTTTTAATTTAAGCACAAATGACTTCTTGGATTAGAATTTACCAAGGCATACCAGGGGCATATTCAACTGTAAAAGCAATTTTTCTGTTCTAATATCTTTACTTAAAAAGATGATTTAAATCCTTGCTCTGCCACAAACTACTTGGTAAATGTATTGTCTCTCAGCCTTAGGTTCATTGGCTGTAAAATAGAAACAATACTATCTAGGTTTCAGAATTGTTGTAAGGATTTCCTGAAATAGCCAATAAAAAATAATTAGTATAGTAACAAGTTAGTAACAGATACTCTATAAATGATAACTATTTTTCTTAATAATAGCTGAGAACTACTCTGTGTTCTTGGGATTTGTACAATCCACATACAGGTAGGGTATCAAAAAGTAGGAGTGTAAGCAGTAACCATTGAATACATTTTTACAAGAATTTTTTTTTTATCAAGAAGACTTCTTGCTTTATGATGAAGCAATTTGATCCATTGATGTTTCATAGTATAGGACACCATCTGACTGTTCAAAAGATTGAATTTTAAATGGAAAAAACACAAAGGAGTATTTTTTTTAAAAGGAAGTTTACCACGTGAAAATCAAAATCATGAATTAGAAGGAAAAAAACCCCAAAGTTTGCTTGAGACTAGATCTCCCTTTGTCTCATGGGCTGGAGGGCAGTAGTCTGATTCAATCATACATAGCTCACTGCAACCTCAAACTCCAGGGCTCAAGCAATCCTCCCACCTCAGCCTCCTGGGTAGCTAGAACTACAGGCACACGCCACCATGCCTGGCTAGTTATTTATTTGTAGAGACAGAGTCTTGCTATGTTGCCCAGGCTTGGCTTAAACTCCTGGCCTCAAGCTATCCTCCCCCTTGAATTCCCAAAGTGCTGGAATCAGGTATGAGCCACCATGCCCAGCTTAAAACTTAACATTTTTTTGAGAAGCTCCTCTATTCTTTCCCCTTCCATACCAAATACTTCCTCAGATCACCAGGAAAATTATTATAAATAATTCTGACTTTTCCTGTTTTGCACAATTAATACAGCATACATTTTGTACATTGTACATTAGGAAATGCCAAGAGATTTGGTTTGTACTATACCTATGGAATAAGCATTTTTAAAATCTTTGAATTTTTTTTATTATATGTTACAATAAAAAAAATTAAAGATCCTTTCTTTTAGGAAATAAGATGGAAGAACCTGTTAACCATAGCAGTTGCTAAAATCCTTCTCCTTATCTATTCAGTTACTTATATATTTACTCATCAGTATTGTTGAGTATCTACCCCATGCCACAAATTGTCCCAGGTACTAGAAATGTGGTGGTGAACTATAAATTGCCCTAAACCACAACTTGCACCAGTGTCCCAGGATTTAAGCCCTTTGTTTTCAAAAGTGGTTTAGGAAGGGCCTTTGACTGGCTTATAAACAACATTAACATACGACAATCAGCGGTATAAGAAACACCTCTGGTTGTTGGTTTCATTTACCTCTTTTTCCTGAAAATCAAAGCCCTGTAGGAGGGTATAGTGAAATATAAACAAATGGTAGCATATAAATAAATGTGTACATAAATATCTAATTGAGAGTAACTAGATTTTATTAATCAAGGTTTTACTGAATATACTCTTGGTTTTTGCCTATCACCAAATAGTTGCAAAACAAATATCAGATATCCATGCATTGATGCAAGTCTAATAGTCAATTGTTAAGTTTCTGCTTATTTTTGGTCTTTAGACATATGAACCTGTTTAATTTTTCGGAGTTAAGGTTATAAGAAAGGTGTAATTCAATACCCATAAAATGTATAATTATCCACCGCATATTGGTATGTATGTATGTATGAGTAGAAACACAGATACATTACATATGTTTTTGTGGAAAGGATGGCCACAGGGGTGGTGGGATTCAAGGAGGACTAAAAGACATAGCAGGTTATATTGTTCTAAGAATTATTTGCTGTTCTTTCCTACTGGCTCCTCCCTGTTAGACACTTGTACTACTTTCTACTCCACTGATGTCAGACTTGACAAGGGACTTGCGTTGGTCAATGTAATGTGGTGAAAATGATGTGCGCCACTTCTCAACTGAAGCTTTAAGAGCCATCATGTAGTTCCACGTTGTTCTTTACTCTCTGCCATGAGACCACAAGTCTCATTAGCTGTTGCTTCTTCAGCTTGGGTTTTTCAATGAAAAGGATATTGAGCAGAGCTGCAGACAACCCACAAATGATATGTGAGCAAGAAAGAAACATTTGTTTTAAGTCATCGAGATTTTGGGATTTCTGTTACTGCAGCATAATTTAGGCTAAGCTGGAGGATTACAAATATAATAACTAATATTGAATAGTTTCTGTAGGCAAAGAATGACATTTGTTAATTTCACACTTGTCTCATATGATCTTTACAATCATTCTATGGTTAGAAATAATCACATCCCCATTTCACAACTGAGAAAAATGCAGTTCATCAAATTTGCTCAGGGTTATCTAGCTAATAAGATACATGAAATATGAATAGGAACGTAAGTCTAGCTAGTTTCTGTCTCATCCACAGAGTCCTACCTCATGGGGCTTTAGAATTAGCTATCATATAGTACAATATGTTCATTATACAAAAGAATAAACTTAAGTTTTCAATTTCCTGTCATATAGTTCCACTAGCTAGCTATAAAGCTGAAACTTAAACCATTAATCTCCTTGAGCTAGAACTCAAACCTATAATCTGCACCTATGGTCTAGTACTCATATATGAGTGTGGCTATATATATATATGTAAAATTATATCTTTGTAAATATGAAATTTATAAGGCACGTAAAACATATTTATGTTTTTTGAGATTAGAACAGTAAACTTTAAGATTAAGAATGACTTTATTGTAACATGTATTTTTACCAATCTGATAGCCTGGTACCTAGATAAGCAATGAAAATGTTTTGAGTTATTATTTTGTTTTCTATAGTTATGGAATCATTTTGGCTTATATGTTATAGACTTGTGATTATAATGTAGTGTTGCTTGTTATTTATTTTACTTTTCCTTTAGGTATAAAAATATAAATAAGATAATCCTATTTCCTAAGGTGACTTGGAATTTGGTCTTTTATTTCTTGTTTACTTTGTCATGAAAATAAGACATTATCTCTATTTTCATCCAGTTAAAAGTATAGTTATACCATCTTTGGATAAATAATTTAGCTTTACTAAATAAAATATACATACCCAGTTTTTACTAAGTTAGGAGTATTTAGTTAAAAAAAGGAAAATTAAAAAAAATACTCCCTTTATAACATCTTGCATTAACAAGCCATGTAAATACATAAATATGCCATAAAGCCTATTAATAGGCATTTTGTTTACATATTTTTATCTCAATTATCTATGCCCACAGGACTCATTCAATCAATTTTTCACTAAGTAGTTTTCAAAATATAATTAGTCTTATGGGTAGATCTATGAACAGCAGTGTCATTTACACTATAGTTCACTAATTGCACTTCGAAGCCATTATAATGAATTATACCAGTACATTCTTCAAGAAGATCAGTTAATGCTAATCATTTGTATTACATATATCACTTAGAAGAGATCCATCCATAAAAGCCTTTCATTTACAGCCTCATTTCTTTTTAATTCTCTTGGAATTCAAGTTATAGCTGTAAATATATACAGCATGTGCCTGTTACCTATTAGCCTGTTGGAGTGATTCTGAGTTAAGTATTGAAATCTGGAGACAATGATATCTCATGATAGGAGTCATACATTTATTTTGAAATTTATGTAATAACTATTCTTACAAAATTAAATTATTATGATGCATATAATGATCCACATTTGGATGAAATTTTAAGAGCTTAAATAAAATCTCATTTCCTCTACTTTTTTCTGTCATCCGTCCAGTGTTCCCAGACCAAATTTTTGCATTTCTTTCCTTGTTCAAGAGATCTGGTATTTAATGTGTTTATCAGTTAAAAATAACTGATAAGAAGGTTTATGTTTTAAAGCTATATGTAATGGGAAGGTTTATAGAAAATGAACACAGACACTAAACTATAAAAATACTGTTTTATGGTAAAATAATGATAAAATAATTTTGTAGACCTAGTATCATAACAGAAGATGACATAAATACAGGGACAAAAATATGGAAAAACTTCCGTTAAAATATTGCCTCTTTGTAAAATTTACCTATTAAGTAGTGTTTCTATAATTGTTATAGAAATTGAAGAAGAATCTTATGAGAATCCTTTTTGTTATGATTACATACATTATATAGTAATAGCAAGTATAATTTAAACATTAGAGAAGCTGATTTATTATGTGCTATTTGTTTTTTATTCAAAGCAATACGTTTTAGAAATATAATTTCTTCTTAAGTAAAAAAGTACATATTTCCTTTTTTATCATAATTTGAATTTCTGACTTCACCTCATAAAATCAGTAGTGGAAGAGAAAAGAAGATGACTTTGGTGAGTCTTTAAGAGAAGGAGTGAATGCTTATGATATATGACTAATAACTATATAAAATACAGATTCTACATATCTTTTTATATACTCCCCCAAAATAAAGCTATGGCCCTACAGATAGTGAAACTAGGGCTCATAGAGGTAATTTGCCCAAGATTACACAGGTGTAAGACATAGCATTGGGCTTTAAAACCATTAGGCCTCCTCCAAAATTGTAACCTCTGTTTTATACTGAATTTTGGTATGTGGTTGCATATTGAGATACGGCTATAACAGGTTATCGTACAAAACCTACTCTCAAAACTCCATTCTTGCTGTTCTGCGGTATGGGGCTTGACCAATATACAAAGTTAAGTGTTTGTGTTCGCCTACTGTCTGTTAGACTTATGCAGGTGGAATGGACCAGTCCTCTTCATTGGCTCTTGTAAGCACCAGAGCTAAGAAAACATTTAGCAGTGTTAGCTCTAGACATCTTATCTCAATCCTTGAAAGAAAAATGAATACCTTAATTAAAGAGCTATCTTCCAGTTGATATGTTTAATCATAGAGAAAAATTTCATTTTAAAACATATCAAACATGGATGCAAACCAGATTAAATAGTGTTTCCCCCAAACACCTTCTTCTAATAAAAACCTAAGAATAGTGGTTCTATTCTCTACCAGCATTATATTTTATTCCATTGCATTCTTGTTGATGATGCCTTACTTAAAAATATTACTGGTATATAGGATATATGTTGATTTTTGTTTGTTTGTTGAGTTGAAATTAAGAGAAGAGCTATTTTATTTAGCATTCAGATACATGGGTGTTAAGATTTCAATTTCCAAGAATGCAGTGATAGGGATTAGATTTATCTTTTCACCTTAATTAAAAAACCTTATATGGCAGCACAATTCACTATTGCAAGGATGTGGAAACAACCCAAGTGCCCATCAATTCGTGAGTGAATTAATAAAATTTGGTATATGTATACAATGGAATATTAATTATAAGAAACGATGGTGATCTTGCACCTCTTATATTTTCCTGGATAGAACTTGAGCCCATCCTCTGAAGTGAGATATCACAAGAGTGGAAGAATAGGCACCACATGTACTTGCCATCAAATTGGCACTAACTGATCAACACTATGATGCTCACACAGTAGTAATATTCTTCAGGGATTGGGGGGTAGGGGATGTGTAAACTCACAACTAATGGGCGTGGTGAGCATTATGAGGGGAAAAGGCACACCTCAAATCATGGTTTGGGTGTGACAAAGTCATAACATGTAACCAAAATGTTTGTACCTCCATAATATCCTGAAATAAATAACCCTTATAAAACAGAGAGCATTTCCAAAAGGCAGTCTAGGGGAGGGCAATTCAAACAGAAGCTGTTGGTCTTGTTGAGTTGAGAAGATAGAATTCAGAGTCTGGGGAGGCCAAGGCAGCTAGAAATTGTGGGACAAAATATGACGGAGGCATCCACAGAAAGAGAGCTCTGGACATGTACTAAGGGTCCCCTTTAGTCTTTTGATATGCATGTGGATGAGGATACTGCATGCAGCCAGAGGAAAAACCTATAAGAAGGAACAGGCAGAAAAATCCTAGTTGTTCATACAGGGCTGAGAATAGTTTGTGTTCCTCCTAGCCAGAGTGAAAAGAACTACTAATATATGGGCATTGAGTAGAGTGCTCAGAAGGGTATCACCGTAAGAGTGGGTCCAAATGGGAAGACTAAAGGCTTCCCAGGACCCAGGCTAACAAATCTGAGAAGCAAACTTCAAAGAGTGAAACTGATTCTAAATAATTTAATTATGTCCCAGAATAAAGCTCAACCATATTTAAAGGAATATAACAAAACCCACACTAGAAATATAAAGTTCAAAATGTTTTACCTCTAATGAAAAACGATCAGATATGTAAAGAAATAGAAAATCATAACTCATAACTGGGAGTAAATTAATCAGCAGAAACAGATCCAGAAATGATAGAGATGATGGAATTAGCAGACAAGGATGTTAAAGCATTTATTATAAATATAATATACATTTTCAAGAAGGCAAAGGAAAGCATTAACATGACAAGGGAGAAAAGGATGTTATAAAGGAAGACCCAAACTTCTAGGTGAAAAATATAATGAAATGAATAATATACTTGCTTGAGTTAGTAGCAGATTAGACACTATAGAAGAAAGATCAGTAAACTTAAAAGCAGCAATAGGAACTATCCAAAGTGAAACACAGAGAGAAAAAAAAGACTGAAGAAAGAGTATTAGTGACATAGGAGATAATACCATGTAATCTAATATACATGTAATTATATGTATATTATATACATGGGATATAGGAGGAGAATGAATGGGCTCAAAAATATTTGAAGAAACATTATCAAAATTTTCAAATTTTATGAATGTGCTAAACCCACAGATTTAAGAAGCTCAATGAAGCCAAAACAGAAGAAGCATCCAATGTACTCAAGTAGTCATGAAAATAAATTGTAATCTCTTTATTCAGAAGAATGATTTATATTGCATTCCCATTCTGCAAGTGAAGAACTCAAAAAGTCCATGGTGTTGATTTGTCCACAGTCCTCAGTTTTTCTCTCAAGTCCTGGCAGTCAGAAGGCTTCCCTTTCTTTACTGGGTTCAGCTCTGTGGGGTCTGGGATGCCACTGGCTGGTAAGCCACAGCTGCCTTTTATGTTACCTTTGAACCTGATTTCAAAAATGTGTAGCTCTATATAGTCTAAGTAAGTTACATGTGTACTGTGGCCTTTTGCTTAGTGAACTCATGCCATGCATACAGCATGCAAAGTGCTAATAAACAGCTAGAAATTGGGGGCTGGAGAAAATTATTTACAAACAGTATTTGACTTTAGAGTTTATATTAACTTGTGTGGAAAATAATATAATTATTAATAGCAGATAAGAATGAAAACTGAGGTGGTTGTTTATTATGACAGATAAGAAAAAGAACAATTAAAGAAAAATGACAGCATGAATTATTGAGGAATAAAATTGAAAACAACAAAAGCAAAACATCACACTATACAAAGATTAACTGGTGAATCAAAATCTTTTAAACCGGGATCCAAAAATGAAGCGATGATTAATTTAGGCAGCTTTTTCTATAAAGGTGTTTTTATCTTGCTTGTTAGTTTTCTAACATATCCTGTCTAAACTGTATAACATTATCACTTCCCTATTCTAATCTTTCTCTTGTTGCTTAGAATTACCACTCTTCTATTTCAAAATGTGGATCCTTATCCTTCAATCCACTAATTGGCTTTGTTACCCTAGAATCCTTCTTGCCTTCTCTGTGTGTTTCTTAATGATTTTTTTTAAATCAAATCATTCCTAGTGTTTCCCATTCTTCCTTCCCCATTTTTCCCCTTACCTCTGAATATCTAGAGCTGTATGTAGCACACAAAAATTCTACCTGTAAGAGAAATTTCGGTTGTTTCAAGCATTGGACTCATGAGACCCTTTTTTAAATGTTGAACATATAAAGTAACTTTGGAACAAGGACAATGCCATAAACTGTTGAGATTTTAGAGGATATAGGAATTCTATTCTGTTGTGAGACAATCTTCTACAAACTGAAATAAAACCTCCATAATTTTTCTTTCCGAATCACCTTGTCACACCAGCTTTTCCTAAAATCAGGATCTTTTAATCTGGGGTTCACAAGGAATATGTGGATAGAAGTCAGGGTGAGAGGAAATTTCACATTTTTGTTTTCACTAACTTGTGATGAAATTTAGCATTTCCTTCAATTATGATAGTAGGCAACAAACCACAGGAGTGTTAGCAGTGCTTGTGACTTTAGTATTAATAGAAATCATTGATATTTTGTAATTGTACTACAATAATTATAGAAAATTCAAAAAATTGTTTATGTTCATTACTATTTCAAAGTTAGTATTATTAGAATTTCTGTTAGATATTGTTATCAAATGAAGTAATAATGAATGAAAAACTTATCTTTTAAAACTATTTTGAAATTGAAATTTCAATGTATTTGGTTTCCTATGTAATATTATGTGTATACTTTCATGCATTTAAAAACACTATCTGAGAAAGGGGGTTGTGGCACAAAACAGGTTGGAACTCCTGTTCTAGATAATGGTGCAATATGATTTTGAAGGAGGTCCTGTATGGGTTTAGTTGAAGCATAGAAGCCTGATGCTATAGTGGTCAAATGAATTTCTTAATGTTCCAAGAGGATTCCAATGAATGCCTCCTGCAAAAGAGTTTTCTCAATTTAATGTAATTATTTATTGATGGAAGACTTCAAGACTAGCTTTCTGTCTATTGTGATCTAGTCAACAGACAGGACTAGTTCAAATGGTAACATATGTTGTTCATGGAGAGCTTGTGTACTGCAGGGGACAGGGCTCCAAATTCAGCATTGAAAGCCCAAGAGTCAAGTCTGAGCTCAGGCTTTGGGTTGATTATCTCTCTAGTTCTTAGTGTTCTCATCTGCTAAATAAAGGAGTTGTATTTGGTGTCTCTTTCCTTTTTGGTGTTATGTGGGTCTTTTTATGAATGTTGCTGCTATTAGTTCCACCTGTCCTTTAGAGGAACTCTTTTATAGTCAGCATGGGTCTGTGCATATTCAACCATTCTTTGCTTGTCCTTCCCACCCCTTAATCAATACACCTACGTGGGTTTGCTGATTAGGATTAGGAAGCTCTTGCACAGTCTCTGGGTGACTGTGGAGAGGTGGCTTTACTTCTCTGAGCATCATTTTCTTTATTGTATAGTAATAATAATAATTACTGTTACTCAAGACTGAATAAAATATCACATTTAAAACACCTAGAATGGGGTTTGGAACACAAGCAGATGTTTGATCAGTCTTAGAACCCAGTCCCACTTAGAGGAAAACTAAACGTCTCACTGAAGACTGGACCCTAGTATTTTGAAATGTCATGGTACTGACCATTCTCATCAAGATTGAGCTAACAGGCCTTAGTAAATACATGTATGTGGTTATATGTACATTTATGTAGCCAGAGTGGGACCTAGTGAGTCCCTTCCTGGAGTCTATCTGTTAGTAGTTTATTGAAAATAATCATTACCTCCAGCTCCTTTATTTCTTCTGCTCTGGTTTTTTTTTTTTTTTCCCCTGTTCTTTATCTTGCTCTTCTGCTTTTTGGGTTAAAAATGCTATTACTATTTTTTTGTATGTGTTAAAATTTAAAAAATGATAGCTCTTAATGGCTTTCATTTAGTATGATGAATAACCATGGTATGGCCATTTCCCCAAAGAGAACTCTTTTTCTCTGGTGGCAATGCATTCTGTGTGTGTGTGTATGTGTGTGTATGCGAGATAGTTATATATATATGTACACATATATAAATATATATCAAATGTGTATATATATAATCATTCTAACAAAACATTCTCTGCTTGCAATCGATAATAAGTTCATTTTATCAGAATACAACTGAAGGTATTCATGACAGTCTAAAAATGTAAAAATGCCTACAGAGGATATAAGTATATTGAATTTTTTAACTTTACTGTTTCTCAAACTATATCCTAACCAGATGGTGTAATCTAATTGTATCAACCTAGAAATATATAGGATTTTATTTTAATGTTAAAAAGGTCAGTAGCTTTGGAACTTAAAATATTTCCTATCTTCTTTTTTTCTCCTGGAGGCTCATAGTCAAAGGATTACAAGATATCTTTAATAAAAAGCAGAATTTTAGAAACTTAAATTTACTTATTCATCTTTCATATATAGTTAAGTTCTTTTGATGAATACTCCCTAAATATATGGCAAAGCAATATATATTTTATTGAATGAGAAGTGAAATTTATAGTAATATACTTGATGTGGATATAAGATTTCTTTTGAGGCAATTTTTTGAACTCTAACTATTATTAAACATTATATCTTTTTATCACTTCCAACCTTATTTCAATATTTTATTGCTTTACTTCAACTTGAAAATATTTCAGTTTTCCTGAGTAGTATTCTACTAGCTTCAGAATGAAACCCTGTTATTTTCTTATTCTGCTTGGATTTTTGGAACTTTGTTATCAGATGCATTTTAATTAAAATTTTAAAATTATCCTCTGTATTCAGGGCTCTATGCTGACCATTTAAGGGAAAATGTATTTTATCAAAAGAATTTGTATTTTATCAAAAAGAATTTTTGTAAGTATTTTGATAAGTATTTTATCAAAAAGAATTCTTACCTTTATTCAGCTTCTAACTTAAGAATATAAATTTATTCTAATAAAAATAAATGTAACAATTACAAAGTAGCACATCAATGAATTTAAAACAAAGAAGTAAAAAAAATGTAATTGATTCTATTAGGATTTGGGACCAAATTTGCATTTTAGTAAAGGGAAGGTTTACACTGAGAGTTATAAAACGTCACCTCCTTTATTTTTGGATGGGAGAAAAATGGCTTAGAGGCGAGTACATGATAAAGAGTCACTCAGTAGCTAATGCTAGAGTGGGTAATATAACTCAAGCCTTTTGACTCCAAGCTAGTTCAGTGTCAGATTTTCTGGGAGTCTTTGTGTGGACTGGACATATCTTTCAATGTTGTATCAACATATATAAGATTGCTTGTAATGCGATCACGTGAAAGTGACTGGCCAAAGCACTTTTAGTTCTGAGAAGGAAGAAATTTGAAATTTCTTTGATATAGATAGGCTTGTTTAGCACTTCTGTTATAGGAGAGATTCAACAATAATAATGCCACTATTATAATGCCATTTCTGTAATAATAGCACTTCTGTTATAAAACACCATTATTATAAAAATGCTATTATAAGAAATGCTCTGTTATTTAGAATTGCTTCAGCAATAAAAGTGCTAAAAAAGTCTTATATTATAGAAAATTATTGCAAATTTTTCTTGCTTTGCAATGAAATTTTCATTCCAAATCTTATTTTATTCTCCTGTAAAATGGCTCTCAGATTTTATTCTGATGACTCTGAAGACTGGGTCAGATTGCTGTTTAGGACAGGAAATTGCTTGACAGCAAAAATCTGCTTGGTCAAATAAGTTGATTTCCTGTCACTTTCCATGAGGTCAGGTGAACCTTCCTTCTTTGCTTTATCCAATCTCAAATACTATATTCTTTTATTGTCTTTCTAAAATACTATATGTTACCTTTTTACAAAAGGTTCAGACAATTTTATTTTACTGAAGTTCGGTAGTCACAGTCTTGCTTTTGCATTATGTTCATTAAACAAAAACACATAGTTTAATTGATTAGAACAAAGATAATTTAGATTTAAATTATACCTCATCTATACTTTACATAATGAGCAACATACATTTTAATAATCTAAATGTTGTAAATATAAATATAAACTGAGGGAAATGGGGGTTTGTAAGTATAGAGATGCATTTTGAAAAATATATATCTCTTCTTACGGTATTGAAATACTATGTGACTGTTGGAAGTAAGTTAGGGTTGTCCCTTTTTAGAAAATCACATATAGAACTTAGTAAAGACCAGCTAGAATTCTCTTATAATCAATATTATATCACATGAAATTATAGGCTCACAGGTTTTAAGGAAACTTAATGATTATGCAAGTGGTTTCTATACATTTTTAAACACCAGAAAATACATTTTAGAAATGAAATTTTATTCAGACTCCCCAGCATTTGAACAGATAAAAATGACATTTCATCAACCTAAAATATCATAAATGTTCAGATTTACAATGATTTGCTTATTATAAAATCAATCACTGAGTCCAATACAACCTGATGATCACACATTTGAAATTGAAGAGTATATGTGCTGGTTACTCTCCCCTGGCTGCCTCAATGTATAATTTAGTTCTATGTTATGGCTTGGTTGCACAGCATCAAGAATATCCTGAGTCACACAGATAAATAGCTGCAAATGGTATCTATGCTTTAAAAGAGTACCTTATAATGTTTTTATTCTTTTTAATGAACAGATACAGAAGCTTCAAAGAGTAGAGAAAGGGAATTTTGGTTTCAAGATTAAATTAGTAACTATAACTAAAAATATATTAAATTCTTTACCCAGTCAGAGCACAAAGAACTCAAAATAAGCACTAAAATAATCTCTGTTACTAGGTTTTCAGAACACAATTTATTACGTGTCCACTTGTTATTGCACAACTGACTTACTGTCAGGGAGCATGTGCTACACGGATGCACTACGGCAGTTTCTAGCAATTAGCTGAATGTGTGGCACCTACATGCTGGGGAAAACAACTGCCAGAATGGTACCCAAATGGGATGACTGATGGCACAGGAAAACATGCTGGTATATGGATAATATTTATGTTTAACACACTTCAGTGTGTTTTTAAAATCAAAGTTATGAAAATAGATGAGTATTTTCAAAATTAAATTAGAATCATATGTATGAGGAAATCTCTAAAGTACCAAATTCTTTGCAACAGATTTTTAAACCATTGACCAAATACAATCAGCCATTCAGTTTTTGAAACCCATCTGTCAGTTGCACTAAGTAGTTATTCGGTACCCACATACATATATTCAAGGAGGAAGAACCCCTTGCATCCTGGGGCAGTCCATTTTGTCGTTTGGTGACTCTAACTATGGGAAAATCCTTCCTTACAGTGAGCTGAAACATGTTTTTTTGAATCTTCTACCATGTTCCAAGTTCTATTCCTTGGGATTATATTGAACAAATTTGCATTTTTTCCTTATGGTAATTTCAGGTATCAGAAGATGATTCTTATGTTATATTTGATTTTCTCCATCTGAAGGCCCAATATTCTCAGTTCCTCCAATTGTTCTTCAAATAACTTGGTTCAATTGTCCTTCGTTGTCTTGTTCCATCTCCCAAATGAAGGCCTGTGTGCCTTTTGAAAAATGATACTTAGCCCTAAATGTAGACCTAGCTATGGTTAGACTTCACGGGGAATAATGACTAATTATCGTCCTTCTAATTTTTTTCATAAATTTTAAATTTTATTGAACTAAGATTCCATTCATTGTGGTACTTACTCTATTTGATCTTATTGCCATAAAAATCATGTTTTGCCCCCCAAATATATGTATATTTTGATAAGTCGTCCTAGTCCCGGCATTTGGTTTTAGGAACTGGAAAAAAGAATTTTAAATTTAATGAAATATATGTAACTTAGACTCATCTCATTTTAGCCTATCATTTAGATTTCTGGTCCTGTCATCCATTGTATTTCTTTATGTAGCCTTGTGATCTGAAAATATGATAAAAAGTCTTTATGTTTTTTCAAGTAAGGAATGAAGGAGAATTGTTAAAATCACTAATGAGGACTCTTTAGCTGTAGTTATTTTTCAAGTTTAGGTACATGTTGTCTACCACATTTCTCAAATACTGCACTTTAGTAACTTTATTATTTTTTTAAAATTATACTTACTGAATCCATGTTGCTGTTTTCTCTAACATACTTACAAACAATCATCTTTTTCTGGAATTTTGCTTGGGATTGATGTTAAACTCACCATTCTATTGTCTGTGTAAATCTCTTGGTCTTTTTTTTTCCTGTTGGCATACAACAACATTAGTTTTTGGTATACCAAAATAAAAAAAAAAATATTGTGGGTAGTAAATTTGAATAGTTCTAGGAAAAAGGCTTACTAATGTCCACAATGACAACTCAGAAAATAGAATTTGCCTTAGTGAATTTACCGAAATCTAAGTTCTGTTGGTCAGCCTTGAGTACTCTGTAAATGGATCTGTGTCTCAGGGGTACACTTCCATTAACCCATCTCATTGAAGATGTACAAACTAAAGTACCATCTGACTAATTTTAATGACACTTAACTGTCATGGAGACTATAGTAGCCTGTATATAAATTTACATAACATTAAAGTTTACTCAGGTTAACTTGGTATGTGTGAAACTAAATCAAGCATTTAGTGGTGGAAGGCAGTTGCAGCAATCTCCTTAAGCTGGGCATCTTAGGTTAAGAATGAATTGCTCAAGTCTGTGAGACTTCTTGTTCTAGACTCAAACTTTGGTTTTCCATGTTCAGACACAGCAGTCTCCTTCAGATTGGTAAGTCTTTCTTGGGGTATATTAATTCATTCACTCAAGTAAGTCTTGCTGTTACCTGGGATCATTTCGGTTTTTTTTTGTTTTTTTTTTTAAGATGAGTTTGTATATCTCTGATTCACTCTATTGTATGTCAACTTTACAATTCTGAAAAAAAATCTTACTTTTCTTATTTCCAACTGGAAAAACAGCAGACCTCTATAAATTGGTGGCTGACATATGAATCCTGCATAGGCAGAGTTTTGTCATCTGACATATTTTATTTCTTTTGTGTTTGACCTGTAAATACTTTTCCAATATGATGGCTATAATTACATTAAAATTGTGGATTTTTTGACTACTCTTCCAAAATCATAATACCTGGCAACCAAAGTCCACATTCCCTCATGTCAACAATTGACTGGAACTGAGTAATTCTGCTCACTCTAGACAGAGCCTGTGCTCTCACATCACTACAGTCTTTACTCATCCACCTCACTCATTCACACTCTTCGTCTGCCCCTACAGGCATTTGAGTTTGAGAGACATTTGAGTTCTATTAGTACCTGAGATGTAATATGTTAAAGACATTTTAAATCATTGAGGATACATTTTTATAATCTCTTTAATCATTTTTTTCTTCCTCAACATTTCTTATCCACTAATATTGTATCTCCAATATTGAGCAGTATGTCTATTCCTCATCTAATCATCTAATATGTCATTGTTGCATAACAATAGTAAAATGTTTGTCTCAATGCAAAAATTTGCTATTATAAGTAATCTAGTATAATCATTTTGCATAGTATTGTGTTTAAACTTATACATAATATATATAAGTATATATAACATGACAAAAATATAAGGAGAAATATGGCAACATTGCTAGAAATCTTGTTACAAGCAATATAAACAAAACACAGATTAAAAAACCCTCTTGTGATCAAAGGAGGAAAAGGGATGAAACCAACAGACCAGGTCTACCTAGGAGTTTTTGGCTGTGATTTTGTAAAACTCAAAAAATCAATATGGAGAAATCCGTTATGGTTTGATATAAAGATGGGCTTGGCTCTCAATGAGCTGAATGCTGGCTGCTCTACCTTTAGCCATGAATGCTTGGACAAGACTCTTATGTATTGAGCCTCAGTTTCCTCAACCATAGAAATAAAATTAAGAAATAAAGAGTCCTGCTCCTGTTTTTGAAATCTGTCTTCAGGTTTTAGGATTCTAGAGAAAATGGAATGTAAGTAAATTCAGCTCTGAAATCTCTGTGCATATTATAGGTGTTTACCCTTAATTTTCAAGGCATCTTTCTTAATACTTACACTTATTTATTATGGATTCACTTGTGGATTTAAGATAGCTTCTTTTGCTGATTTGTTTTTGCTAACACATATCATGAAATTTCAGCATAACTTCTTGTTGTTTGCAGGATATCATAAATTATAAGCCCAGAGATAAAGATACTACATATTTTGTTTCACTTTTGATCAACTTAGAGCTAGAAAGTTGAGGGAATTAAGGAATTCAATACTCTTTGGTCCTGAAAAACTTAATCTGCAGAATGATTAACACCCTAGCAGAGAAATTCTGTTGAATAATGTTAAATATGATAAACTTTTAATGGAGGCTTAAATATAGAATAGTAACTGCAATAAATATCAAACTTAAGAATACTGAATCATTGTGATACTTTATCAGTAGTACAGTTTTGCTGAATTTGTTCCACAAAGACTACAACTATGGATTTGTCTGTGAGTGGACTTATTTTGAGCATTGTAGAAAATAGTAAGGCCTATGTTGTCTTACTCATTTGCTGGTACCTCATCCCGTGTATAGCCTCCAGCTCCTAAAACATCTTGTAATTTCTTCCTAAATCAAAGCTATAAAATAACTACTTTATTTTGAAAATGCAAGGTATTTTTGATCATATAAACCTGGCTTCAAAACCCAAATTTGGTACTTATTAACTTTCTGATATTGGACAATTTATCTAACTCTCTTGTAAAATAAGAAAAATAATATTTACTCCAGAGAATGAATTAAATGAAACTGTAAATATTGTCAATTAGAAGGTATTCTGTATTAGCTTTTTCTTCCTTTATACCTTCCTACCTCTTTCCCTCCCTCTCTTCCTTCCTCCCTCTCTCTCTTCTCTTTTTCTGTCACTCTTTCTTCCCTCTTCTTCCAAGTTGTCATTCTCTAAATACAAATTTTTATAGTTAAATCATAGTATACATATTTTGTATTTGATGATTCTTTATTTCTATTATACGCATTATTTAAAATTCAGTTTAATGTTTATTGAGCACATCCTGTGTGCTAAGGCACTTTAATAGATAATAGGATTCAGAGACAAGTGAAGACAGCGTTCCTGCTTTCAAAGTGATAAAAACTAAAATATAAATAAACCAACAATTATGATACAGTGTGACATGATCTGTTTTTAGCAGGAAGTGCTATGATACCCACAGGTACCCAGGCCAGCCTGGATGGTCAGGAAGGCCATCTGCAGGGGGATGCACTGCATCTGTTGGTTAGCTCGGAGGAGTGATACAGGTGGATGCAGAAGGGAATCAGGCTGAGCCTAAGTAAGAGAACCTGATATGTTTAGGTATTTCCAAAAGGTTGATGTGGCTCTAACACAGGATGGGGAGGCCCATGAAGGGAGGAGGAAATGAGATAGTAGAAGCAGAGATGAGCTAATAAGGACATTTTTGTGCCATATTTAAAGGTTATGCTATTTTCTACCTGGTCTTCTTCATAGTTAAAATTTCGAATGTTTGCAAAATACATATATTGTTTCTGTGTTCCTTTGCTTGTCTCATTTTCTCTTTAGATGATGATCTCTATGATTGTGGTTCTCAACCTTGGCTACACATTAGAATCACCTATGAGAGGGCTGAAAATATAACTTTCTGCTCTGCCTCTGTGGCCTGTGCTACAAATTTGAAAATGTCCTAAGGGGAAAATAAATGGCAAATGTCTGACTTTCCCAAATACCCTCAAGTCCTAGTTGCCATGGTTGCTTTTTAAATGGCTTTAAAATGTAAAAAAAAATTACACACTTGTAACTTTGACTTAAACAGTACAAAAGCAATTTATGTAACCAAAATGTTTGTACCCCCATAATATTCTGAAATTTAAAAAAAAATTTAAAAAATTCCTCCAAAGAAACATTAATTAGACTACTGACATCTTGCTTGTCAACAGAAACACTGGAAGCCAGAAGCACATGCCATAATATATTTAACTTTGATATCAAAAGCAGATAAATTCAATATGATATTTATAGTATAATTCATTCATTCTAAAGAAAATATTAGTAAATTTTATCCAGCAATATCAAAAAAGGATAACATATCAGGACTGAGTAGGATTTGTTCTAAGACTGCAAGATTGATTTAACACTTGAAAATAAATTAATGTAATTCATTACAGTAAAAAATAAAGAGAAAAATGACATGACACAAGAGGGGAGAGCCCTCATGAATGGGAATGCGTCATTATAAAAGACATGCCAGAGAGATCTCTCGCTCCTTTCACCATATGAAGACATGAGACCAATCATCTATGAAACAGAAAGCAAGCCCTCCCAGACACCAAAACTAGCATTGCCTTGATCTTAAAATTCCCAGTCTCCAGGATCTATGGGAAATAAATTTCTGCTGTTTATAAGCTACCCTGTTTATTGTATTTTGTTATTGCAGTCCAGATAAACTAAGATAAAATTATAGTATCCCTTTCCTTTGGAGAAAAACCATTGTATTTAAATTATTATAATTGTTATTCTGCATTCATCACATATATACAAAATCCAAATAATAAACAATATTCCAAATCTGTTTAGCTGCAAAAAAATGACATGACAATCTCAGTAGAGTGAGCAAAAAACATGATATAATTCAACATCCATTCCTGTAAACACTCATAGCAAATTTGTAGAAGAGGGCTTTCTTAATGTAACGTAGGGTTAAAATACTTTACAGGAAAGTCACACCTAATAGTGAAATGTTAGAATCCTTTTGTCTGAGATCAAGAGTGATACAAGAATACTGTGATCCACTCATTTATTCAATGTTGTAATGTTGTACTTGCAATAAGGGAAGAAAAACAAAGGAAATAAAATTAAAAAAAATAAAAATTTCGCTAAATGTGATATGATTGGGTACATATCATATAAAAATCTATGAAAATATCTTTAGGATTAATATACAAACTCAACAATATTGATGAATACAAGATTAACATAAAAATTATTTGCATTCCTATGATCAGCAACAATCAGGTAAAATACAATCTTTATAAAAACATGAAAACATTAAATGACTAGACACATATCTAACAAAAGATGTAGAAGACCTATATAGAAAACCATAAAATATTATTGAGAGATACTAAAGAAGATGTAAATAAATAAAGAACTATAGGATGATTGAAAGATTCACTATTGTAAAGCTATTAATTCTCCCCAAATTTATTTATGAATTCAATTCAAAATCCCAACAGGTATTTTGTGGAACATGAAAAGCTAATACTAAGGTCTACATAAAAATTCAAAGGATCAAAATAGACAAGGCAATCTTGATGAAGAAGAAATTAGGAAGACTTGCTCCACCAGATATTATAACTTACTATAAAGAGGCAGGAATTAGGACAGTGTGGCAGGAATAGACAAATGGACCAATGGATCAAAAAGAGAGAGCTCAAAACCACATTGTACTGATTATCTATATCTGTATAACAAACCATCCCAAAACTTAATGGCTTAAACATCGTCAAGAATTTAATTTATCTCAAGATTCTATGAACTCAGCAGGATGGTTCTTCTGCTTCATATGGTGTCAGGTGGAACTGTAGTCTCTGGGTATCTCAATAGGTATGGAACTTTCTAGATAGCTGATTCACATGTTTGACATTTAGTGCTGTCTGTGGGCTGGGAGATGGTTAGGTTTATTGATCTCAGATCCTTCATTCTCTCAGATATCCTTCATGTGGCCTCTCCATGTGGCTTGAACTTCTCATAGAATGGCAGCTGGGTTCCAAGAGGGAGTGTCCACGCTTATGAAAGCAAAAACTACCTCTATCTTAAGGTTTAGTCTTGGAAGTTACACTTTTGTGTGGCATCACTTTTGCCACATTTTAATGGTCAACTAAGATCACACGGTTATCCCAAATTCAAGGGGAGGGGAAAATATTAATATATTCTGTCTCTTAAGGGGAGGAGTGACAAAGAATTTTCTGTCATCTCTAGTCCACCACACAGAGCCATGGATATATGAGTACTTGACTAATGCAAACATGGCACTGTGGGGAAAGTTTTATCTTTTCAAATAAATTATACAAAGAGAATTGAATACTAATGTATAAAAAAAGTGGAACTTGGCTCTACATCATACCCTAATAAAAAATAATTCCAGTAGGGCTCTACATTCAAATGTCAAGGTAAAAAATAATACTTTAAACAATGATATAGGAGAATATCTTCATGACCTTGGAATAGGAAATGTTTTTTAATCAGTATACAAAATGCATTAATCATAAAGGAAAGTATTAATAAATTGAACTACATTTTAGTAGTTACCACAGGTGCAGTACCCATGTCACATTCCCTTGACTCATCTCTAATTTTAACCATAACCAGTAGATAGACAGTTCCATGCTGACTTAGACTCACCTGTCTAACAGCATCTCCCCTCAAGTGCATGGTACACATAGTTTCTGTTCCATGACCTAAATTTAGCAGCATCAGGGAATCTTTTGTGTAGTGTGCAAACATAACCTGGGAGTGTGGGATTAAGGCCCCTAAACATCATCCTCAAATAGCAGAGTGAGAACTGGGATAAATGCTCCAGTTTCCTGTCCTTTAGACACACAAATCTGAGAGACATTCTGTACAATTCACAGGAGGTTCTGGCAGAATTAATTCCTGCTTCCTACAGTGTTGATGTCAACAACCTTTATAATAGCTTTGCTTTCTTTCCTAATTCTCCCTATTCCCTCACCTTTACTACATAGAATCATTTCCCAATTAAACTACCTGTATACAAGTGTTTTTCTTGGGTCTATTTTTGGAAAACTAAAACTAAAACAACATTAAAATTGAGAGTTTTTGTTTATCAATGGCATTATTAACGAGTAAAAAGATGGCCCACAGAGTAGGAGTAGAAATTTCTAAAAAATACACCTGTAAAAAGCTTTTATCCTGAAAATTAAAAAAAAAAAAAACCTCTGTTAATAAAAAAAGAAAGATAATCCTTCAGCAAAATGGATGTTTTGTGAACAAGCCTTTCACCAAAGAGATATAAAAATGGCCAATAAAAATAGGGAAAATGTACTCAATTGCTACTTCAAGTTCAAGTACAATGAGATGCTACTACACACTCATACACCCATTAGAATGGCCAAAATCATTAACCATACAAATTCTTCTACTCACCTAGGGGGAATATGAATTGAAACAACCAATTTGGAAAATGGTATCATCTACCAAAGTTGAAGATATGCATATCCTTTGAACTGGTAATTTCATTCCAAGTTATATACTTCATAGAAATATATGCACATGTGCCCCCAGAGCACATTGTCCGTAATAGCCAATAATTGGAAAGGATCCAAATATCTGAATGGATCTCCTATAATGATTGGAGAATATATATATATATATATATATAGTATAGGTAATACAATGAGATATAATACAGCAATGAAAATGATTACTCCATATGCATTGTATTATAAATGTACACAGAAGAATGTGTACTACATACTTCCATATATGTAATAAACGAAGTTATATTTAGTGATGACTACATAGTGCTAAAGGTATTAAAAAAGTGGAATGTGCTCACATGGTAGTAATATTCCTTGGGTGCTGGTCAGGTTGGGGGATGGAGGTGGGTAAACTCACAACTAATGAAGATGAAGTGTACTGTATGGGAGAAGGGCACACCTCTAGCCCTGGCTTGGGTGAGGCACAGGCATTACTTGCAACCCAAATATTTGTACCACCATAATATTTTGAAATAAATAAAAAAAATAAAAATAAAAAAATGGAATGCAATAATCATAAAGCCAGGCTGGTGGTTAGAGAAGAACAAGAGGGCTGTGATTGGGAATGGACATATGGGAGACTTCTAAGTGCTGGAGACATTCTTTTATAAACTAAATGTAAAGACAAACAATTATGGAAAATTTCAAACATAAACAAAGGCAAAGAAAACAATTTGGTAAATTTCTAATGCTTATCACCAGTTTTAAAATAATCAATTTATGAGCTATCTTATTTCATCTCTATTATCCCATTACTCTTACCCACAACATGGATCATTTTGGAATAAATTCCACTTATCATTTCATATGTAACTATTTCTATATAGCTGTAAGAGATAAGGTATTAAAAACATATATTCATAATATGTTATAAAACCAAGAAACTTAATAATTTATTAACATCATTAATTATCCAATCAGTATTCAAATTTTCCTGATATATTCAATTATTTTAACAGTTGGTTTGTTCAAATCAGGATCCCCAAAGTGGCCCACCTCTTATATTTGGTGCTATGCCTCTTGAGTGGGGTGACTGTGTATTCTAGATTACCCAGAGTCCTATTTCAATAGCATCCCTTTTCGGTTTTTAAAATATCCTGTGTTGGATGAAAATGTATATGGTCACTCTACAATTAAATCTCCTTTCATCTTTAAGCTCCCACTCCTTCCTTTGTTTTGTTTTGTTTTGTTTTGTTTTGTTTTTTGGTTACATTTTGTTTTTGTCATTGGAACAAACTAGGTCATTTGTCATCTTGTGTTTTCTACAGTCTTGACATTTGCTAGTGTATCTCCCTGGTATTGTTAAGTATGTTCCTCTGCCCCCTATATTTCCTGTAAATTGGAAGTTAGAACTGGAACTTAGATATTCTCCCCCTAGAGTTTGATTTGTTTTAGATTAAATTTGGGATAGAAGAGGGAGAATACTTCATCTGTGATGTTGTTTACTTCTGTTACAATGACTGTAACATCCATTTGTCTCTCTTTCAGTTAAGTTTAGTAGTCATTGATGATATTGTCTAGATGTATTATTTCAAAAGGAGTTTGTAAAATGGTGATATTAATTATCCATTTCTTGATCTGGGAGGTACTTACATGGGCTCAGCTGTATAATACACTGTACTTCACTCAACCATTTATGGACTTTTTTGCACATGTGTTCTTTCATGAAAATATTTTGAAAACACATGTGTGTGCATATATAGATATAAAACTACACATATGTATGGCCATGGGGGGATAAACAGATGAAATTGGTGATAAATATTTTAAAATTATAATTATGAAATTAATATGTTTTATATAATATATTAGGCAGAAATTATTCACTTACCAAAAAGGAAATTTCTACAGTACTTTCAGTAATAAAAGCAAGTTTTAAATAATTGTGATGAATGATATATTATTCCAGTGTGGCCAGTTGTTTAGGAGAACATCTAAACTTGTTTTCTATGTTGAACTGATGTGAGAAATGTGGTTAAAAGTAGAATGTGATGATGGTGAACAGAAAGAAGACACATGTGGCTTTATGAAGGTTAAGCCAGCTCCTGTGAAGAGGTTATATCTTTTTACTAGCATCTATTAATAAAGATTACAATGTTTGATGAATAATTAAGAGATACACAGTTTTAAAAATGACAGCTTGATTGGGATTTTGGATGCCAAAGATTTACAAATGTTTATTCAATTTGATGATAATAGAGTGATTTATGTGTTCTGTACTCTATATTCCAATTGATTCTAGATACAATCACCCAGAATAGATTACCCAAGGTAATACAGCTAGATTTAAAAATATACAAAAGTAATAAAGTCTCCCCTAGCTCGTTGATAGAGATGGAAAATTAAGAATCTTTTCTATTTGATAGTGGGAGTGAAATTCAGAGTTTACAACTTTCTTGCTGAGGAGGGACTACTATCATAAAGCAATTTCTGTAAAACTACATTTTGAATCATATTTCCCAGGGATGCTAGGTCTCTGAATTTAATTTAATTACTTTTTGGGAAGTGCAAAATAAAAAAAAAAAGTTAACCTCATTGGCCCCTGGGAAAATTTGCCATTTAAATTCAGGTTATATTGTTTGCTTATGGCTAACAAACTACAAAAAGCCTTGTACATATTGATTGATACTTATTGTGGGTCTTGAAACTTGGTTCGTAGTCTTCTCCTAAGCCATCATATTGATGACTCACCTATTTCCGTAGTCTCACTGTACTTTAGTTTCTATTACAGCAATGACTTTTTTCATTGGAGACAGTAGAACATAGAAGTTGAAAAGACTGACCTCTGAATCTAGACTCTTAAAACACTTGTAACTATGTAAACTTGGGCAAGTTTCTTAACCTCATTTCCTTCACCTGCAGAATGATAATAGTATGGCTTCTCTATCTGTTGTAATTATTAAACACATGTGTAACACCTTTGACACATAAAAAACCACAGCAAGTCATAGTTATCTACAGCATGCATCTTCAAGCTCATTTACTTAGTCATATACTAAAGGTGTTGCTGCCAGAAAATTAATCTATCATTCAGATCTTGAACCCTAAACAGAGCTATTCTATGACATTCTTGCCTTCTAAATGTTATTTCTCCCAATCCCTCATGACTAAAACTTCCTTTTTTCCAGTTACTTCAGCTATTCTTCATCCTAATTCCAGTGGTTTCCAAATGTTTGTACTTCATGGGCCAGAAAAATACTGAGAGAATAACATAGGATTATCAATTTCTTACCAAGTAAGGATGTTAAAATAACCAATAACATCACATCCTGAAATTATGAAATTGTTTGTGTTATTTAAAAATATCTTTGTTCCTGATAAACTGTATCCTCCACGAGGTAGATACTCCTCAAGAGTCTAACTTGATCACCCTGATTTGCAGGATCTAGTAACTAACATATGATACTAGGTTCAATAAATGATGTATGTTTAGAATGGATAAATAAAATATCTCTATTATTTAATATAAGAAAGATATTTTAGCAAAAAATGAAAGTTGGAATTCTTAAATGTATATATGAAAAATATTCAGTGCCAAAAATAATAGCATCAAAAAGATGTGTTATTATTTTGTTGATACAGGTTGTCAATTCATTGATTTATATTTAGTAGTGAGATACTAAATAAAGATCACATGTCCAACCTTTTCTTGTACTTTGTTCCTTAAATTGCAATTAGTATCAACATTCTAGATTTAGATAAGTGTGTTGATAAAATTGTAAGCTACACTCTTAAGGAAATTTCTTTCAGTTCAAAAAATTTTGGTCAGAGCCTGGCTGAGTCATGATAATTTTAAACTCACTTAAATATATGTTTGACAACTACACAGTAGGATTTGGACAGAGACTTAATTTCTCCTATTAAAATTTGAATGCCCCTTCATTTAATATCTTTCTGTTTAGTTATCTCATTGTATTCTTCTTTGTGTTCCCTTAAAATAAAATTTCACTCGCACACGAACTTAATGAATAAAGTGGAATTTAGGAAAATAAAAAGAGAGGGCATAGATTACACAGTGCATATGTTCTAACTGAAATGATATATCTCTTGGAAATTCCCAATTCCTCTTCTCAGCCTCATAGCCACTAAGATCCTTTCTCTCTCGTGTTCTCCAGCATTCCTGGCCTCTGTCTCCAGTAAAATATTTGATTATTTCTGAAAATCTTTCTTTTTTTTTTTCTAATTTCTCCTCCCTAAGGCAGAAAAAACAAAGGAGTATAAATTGACCCTCCTCAGTAGATGAGATACATGCACTTTTAAGATAAAAACTCTTGGGGTGGACCCCCTAAACAAGCATCTCAATGTTTCAGGGGAAATATGGATTACCTACTCTATCTCAAACTTTGTTGTATAGTAAGGGAATAGAAACAGGAGTAAAATATATTCTCTGTTGGAGGTTCCTACAGCCTAGAGATTCCTTAGGAGGAATCTTAAATGTTATCTAGTACAACTACTTCTTTAGCAGATAAGACCTGAAATAAGTAGGTGATAATCAGGTGTGTAAGAGATGTAAAGTATTCGATAGGCTGCACATCTTCTGAGAGGAATCTTAGATGGCCAACATGAGGCTCCCCACTGGGTGGTACTACCTTGTCTAATTGACCATGGTCTACATTGTTAGTGTGCAGCCAGTGCCTCAGTGTCTTTGCACAAAAGCACATGTTTAACAAATTTCACAATTTTATATATATATATATATATATATATATATTTTTTTTTTTTTTGAGACAGAGTCTTTGCTCTGCCTGGGCTAGAGTGCCGTGGCAGCAGCCTAGCTCACAGCAACCTCAAACTCCTGGGCTCAAGTAATCCTACTGCCTCAGCCTCCCGAGTAGCTGGGACGACAGGCATGCGCCACCATGCCCAGCTAATTTTTTCTATAAAGTTTTAGGTGGCCAGATAATTTCTTTTTATTTTTAGTAGAGACAGGGTCTCACTCTTGCTCAGGCTGGTATCAAACTCCTGAGCTCAAACGATCTGCACAATTATATTTTTTTCAATTAATTTTTTATTTTTAATTATTATGGGTATATAATAATTGTGTATATTTATAGGATACATGTGATGTTTTGATACAGGCATACAATGTGTAATAATCAAGTCAGGGCAAAGGAAACTGTAAAATGGTTAGGCACAATTTAATTCCTATTGTAGCTATGATGAGAGGAGTATCTATACCAAACACATATATGATCATCTCTTATACCAGGGAAAGTGGCAGGGAATAAAACATGCCTTTCTCTTAACATGAATAAATTGTATTCCAAACACAGTGAAAGTAAGAATGTATTTTGGAAAATTGGTTCACAGTACATATGCCCTGATTAACAGATTAAAGAAGTTCATTAAGAAATGGTAAATAATTGGTTTATTTCACAAATCCAAATTTAGAAAAGCTGTACTCCAACTTTATTTTATTATTATTTTTTTCCAACTTTAAATTTAAACAGAATATGCCTTTTTAAAAACTTTTTCTAATTTTTATTAAAGCATTGTTCACATTGGTGGAATGTGATATAGTAGAAAGAATGCAGGATTTGTGGTCATGTAGCAGAGGTTCAGATACTGTTCTAGTCCTCTGTCCACTCTGTGACATTTGGCAAGTTATTTTGAAGGCTCAGTTTCTTATTCCATAAAGCAAATATAATAATACTTCATGCAAGGTTGTTGAGGAAATTATAAATTATCATGTGATCTGTACATATACATTCTTCAGCCCCTAGGCAAGTTATTATATGACTTACACACATGCACAGCTCCCCTCCCCCACACTCTTGGATGAAGTCTTTTCTCCCTGGTGCATTTGAAAGGGATAGGCATGAATGGGCTTCTCTTTGTAATAAGCTACTTGGGACTCCTCCAGTGCTTGATGCCATGTGTGAAGTTTGCTAAAGGCCAGCTGCTGGTTTCTGTAGAATCATGGCTTCTGCAATTTGAGGGAGTTATTTCTCATTTTACATCCTTGGAAAATTTAAGAGCTGACTCTCTTGTTTGGGCTAGCCTTACTTTTATGTTTAAATGTGCAATGGACAGAAGTGTCAATATCATGAGAGATAGAGATCGAAGATATTTCTATTATTTTTTCCTTCTCATCTAAAACAATGTTACTCAAAGTTCAGATGTGACCTGCATGGTATTTAGTTTCTGAAGGTTGGTCTTTGGCATGGGCACAGAGGAGCTTTACCTTAACCTACAACAAAGCCCTGTGGTCACTACAGGACAGCTTCCTCTAAAAGAGGACATTTCCCCTTGAAGAAGAAACAAGGGCCACAATGACAGTCAGTCACAGCTTTCTTATATCGTTGAAGGCACAAAAGAAAAGGATGGCCCTCTTATTAATTTTCTAGAACTGCCATAACGAATTACCACAAACTCAGTGACATAAAATAATGGAAATTTATGCTTTCACAGTTAGGGAAGGCAGAAGTTCAAAATGAAGGTGTCGGTTGGCAAGATCAGGCTCCCTCCTAAGTTTCCAGCGGAGAATCCTTCCCTACCTCTTTCAGCTTCTGGTGGCTCCAGGATTTCCTTAGGTTCTAGCCACATCATTTCAATCTCTGCCTCCATCTCACATCACATTCTTTTCTGTGTGTCTTCTCCTCTTCTGTTTATAAGGATACTTGTCATTGGATTTGGGGCTCACCTGTATAATCCAGGATGATCTCATCTCAAGATCTTTAATTTTTTCCCCAATTTACTGAGGTGGAGTTGACAGTTGAAAATTATATATATTTAAGTTTTATAATTTGATGATGATTTTACATATGTATACATTGTGAAATATTTACCACAATAAAGCTAATTAACATGTCTATCACTTTCCGTACCTACTATTGTTTTTGTGTGCATGTGGTGAGAATACTGAAGATCTGCCTCTTAGCAAATTGGAAGTAAACCATAGAATACAGTTAACATTGTTGTATATTAGGTCTCCAGAACTAGTTTATTTTTTATAGCTGACACTTTGTACCCTGGACCAACATCTTCCCTTAACCCCTTACCTCCAGCGCTTGGTAACCATAATTCTCTCTGTTTCTCTGAATTGGACATTTTTAGATCTCACATATAAGTGAGATCATGCAGTATTTGTGTTTCTGCATCTGGCTTATTTCACTTAGCGTAATCTCTTCCAGGTTCATCCATGTTGTTGCAAGTGGCAAAATTTCCTTTTTTTAAAGACTGAATAATATTCCATTGTGTTTGTGTGTGTGATTTTCTTTACCAATTAATCCATTGACAGACATTTATGTTTTTTCCATATCTTGGATTTCATGAATAATGCTGAAATGAACATGAGTGTGGATATCTCATCAAGATACCAATTTCATTTCCTTTGGATATATAATTAGAAGTGGAATTGCTGGATCATGAGATAGTTCTATTTTTAAGTTATTGAGGAACCTCCATACTGTTTCCCATAATGGCTGTGCCAATTTACATTCATACCAGCAGAGATCAAGGGTTCCGTTTTCTCTACATCCTTGTCAAAACTTGTTATCTTTCACATTTTTTATAATAGCTATTCTAACAGGTGTGATGTGATTGTGGTTTTGACTTGCATTTCCCTTGATTAGTGAAATTAAGCACGCATCTTTTCATATACCCGTTGGCCATTTGTATGTCTTCTTTTGGGAAATGACTATTCAAGCTCTTTGACCATTTTTGAGTTATTATTATTTTTGTTTTTGCTATTAAGTTATAGGGGCTCCTTGGATATAAATCACTTATCAGATATATAGTTTATAAATATATTAACCCATTCCATAGGTTGTGTTTTCATTTTGTTGATTGTTTCCTTTGCTGTTTAGAAGCTTTTTAGTTTTATGTAATCCCACTTTTGTATTTTTGCTTGTGTTGTCTATGCTTTTAGGGTCATATCCAAAAAATGATTGCCCAGTCCAATGTCAAGAAGTTTTCCCCTATGTTTTCCTTCACTAGTTTTATAGTGTCAGGTCTTATATTTACGTCTTTAATCAATTTTGAGTTGGTTTTTGCTTATGGTACAAGATAAGGGTTTAATTTCATTATTCTGCATGTGGATATTAAATTTTCACAGTATCATTTATTGAAGACACTATCCTTTCTCCATTGTGTGTTATTGGCAACCTTATTGAAAATCAGTTGACCATAGATTAATGGATTGATTTCTGGGCTTTATGTTCTGTTCCATTAGTCTATATGTCTGTTTTTATGTCAATATCATATTGTTTTGATTACTATAGCTTTGTAATATATTTTGATATTGGGGAGTGTGATGTCTCTAGATTTATTCTTTTTCCTCAAGATTTCTTTGTTAATCATGGTCTTTTGTGGTTCTATATGAATTTTAAGGTAGTTTTCTTCCATTTCTGAAAAGAATGACATTGGAATTTTCATAATAATTGAATTGAATCTGTAGATCACTTTGGGTAGTGTGGATATTTTAATAATATTAATCCTTATGTCAATGAACATGGGATATATTTCCATTTATCCATGTCTTCTCTAATTTCCTTCATCAATGCTTTATAATTTTCAGTGTACAAATCATTCACCTCTTCAGCTAAGTATATTCCTAAGTATTTTTTTCTTTTTGTTGCTATTGTGAATGGGATTATTTTCTTGATTTTCTTTTTGGATAGTTTGTTGTTTGTGTATAGAAATGTACTTGATTTTTGTATGTTGATTTTGTATCTTGCAAATTTACTGAATTCATTTACTAGTTCTAACAGTTGTTTTGTTGAATTTTTGGGATTTTATACATCTATGGTCAAGCCATCTACAAATAGAGGTAATTTCACTTCTTTCTTTCCAATTTGGGTGTCTTTTATTTCTTTTTCTTGTCTGATTTCTCTAAGACTTCCAGTACAATGTTGAAAAGAAGTGGCAACAGTGGGCATACTTGCCTTGTTCCAAATCTTAAAGGAAAAGATTACAGTTTCTCCTGATTATGATGTTAACTGTGAGGTTTTCATAATGGCCTATATTGTGTTGAAGTAAGTTCCTTCCCTATATGTATTTTGTTCAGAGTTTTATTCGTGAGTGGATGTTGACCTTTGTTAAATTTTTTGTCTCATCTATTGAGATTATCATGTGGTTTTTCTTTTATTTTGTTAATGTGTTGTACTAATTTGATTGATTTGCATATTTTGAACCATTCTTGCATCCCAGGGATAAATCTAACTTGGGCATGGTATTTAATCCTTTTATTGGGCTGTTGAATTCAGTTTGCTAGTATTTTATTGAGGATTTTGCATCAATATTCATTAGGGATATTGGCGTATAGTTTTCTTGTAGTGTCTTTGTCTTCTTTGGGTATCAGAGTGATGGTAATCTCATAGAATGAGTTTGAAAGTCCTCCCCCTTGTATTTTTTTGAATAGTTGAAGAAGGATTGGTATCAATAATGTTTTATAGAAATCACCAATGAAAGCCATCTGGTCCTTGGCTTTTCTTTGTTGGTATTGTTTTAATTACTGATTCAGTCTCCTTATTTGTTATGGTCTGTTCAAGCTTTCTATTTCTTCTTGATTCATTTTTGATAGGTTGTATGTGCTTAGGAATTTATCCATTTCTTCTAAGTTATCTAATTTGTTGGCATATGATTATTCAAAATAGTTCCTTATGATCTTTTCTATTTCTGAAGCATCCAAGGCAATGTCTCCTCTTTCAGTTCTAATTTTATTTATTTGAGTCTTTTCTCTCTGTTTTTTTTTAGCTATTCCAGCTAAGAGTTTGTCAATTTTCTTTATCTTTTCAAAGATTCCACTCTTAGTTTTGTTGATTTTTGTATGTTTTTATTCTCTGTTTGATTTGTTTCTGCTCTAATCTTTATTAGTTCCTTCCTTTTGCTAACTTTGGGCTTAGTTTGTTACTCTTTTTCTAGTTCTTTGAGGTGTAAAGTTAGGTTGTTTATTTCAGACCTTTCTTTTTTAATGTAGGCACATATTACTGTAAAATGCCTCCTTAATACAGCTTTGGCTGCATCCCATATGTTTTGGTATACTATGTTTTAAGATCCTTACTTTTATTTATCTGAAAAGACTATTCTTCCAAATAAGTAACATTCACAGGTTCTAGACATTTGAATGTGAACATGCCATTTGGGGCTACATTCAACCTACCACAATTCCTCTGTTCTCTAAGACAAATATTAAACAGCATACTAGCATGATTTCTGAGTAAATAGAGACTTCTCACAGGATTTTCTACACATTACATATCCCCCACTTTTGCTACCATGGTTATTATTTGTTTTGTAGGAAGGCATACGAACATTATTATGACAGTGGATGATAGTCATCAATTTTATATTTTAGTTTTTTCCAAAAGACAGGGAAAGTGAATCACTAACTATTTGATAAGTGTCAGGCAGTTTTTAAGCTAAAAAGATCAAAGGATCTCCCAAAATATCTCTGCAGAAGTTGTTCCTGACTTGGTGGGAGAGGAGAGACTATGTTTTAATCAGGAGGTAGATGAACATGTCCTAGGAAATTTGTGGATATTACATTTTATTTCTTAAGTCATAGATTGTTTATTTAGGAATCTTGGATATCTACAATGCTGTTCACACTTCCCCTTGTCTTTGAATGTTATGAAAATTTTTTAGTCAGCAAGAGTATTGATAAACTTATCTTAGGGCTATGTGACTTTAATTCTATATGAAGATGTGGCTATAAATGTTGAAAACTACTGCTTTAAAAGTTGGGCAGAGATAAATATTCTCTCTCTCTCTCTATGTTACATTGATATATTGCATTGTGCTGATTTCAGGTCCTTCAGTCCATGTATCACTAAGGCAACACACATAGTACCCACCAAGCAACCTTCCATCATGCATCCCTCTCCCATCCCCCCAACCTCTTTGCATCTCCATTGTCCATCATTCCTTCCCCCACCCCCAAATTACTATAATATATATTTACTTTCTCTTCTTCTGGTTTTGTTTCCCTTATCCCTTGTTCATACAGTATGAGGTTACATTCTCAAATAATTTACACCCTAATAGGTATTACTTTTGGCCCTGATTTTGGGGAAAACTAGGCTAAGACAGAACTGAGGAATCTGTTGTAGTCATATAGTGATATTGCACAGTGATATTGTACAGGTGCAGCTTGTAACGTGGTCTTGCCAGCCTTGCCAGTACTATTAATACTAGGCAGTACTGTAGAACTTGTTTTGTTTTTATTTCTGGGGACTCTGGTACTGATTTTTGCTGTTGGTTTTGAGTTTTGAAGAAGTCTCTGAACTCATTGAAAATTCTTTCCCTCACCATTGAAACTTCTTACCTTTCCCCTTTTGACTGTGAGGCAATCTTCTGCAATAACTGCCTTTATTAATTAAAAAGGTTCAACTACCTGGAATGAGAATGAGAAGAGTGGTTCTTAGGAGAATATGTAAATTTTGAGTGAGTGGTAATAGTAGTTAAAATAATAAACCTCACATTTTTAAAATACTGCCTGTCAGCTAAGTTTAATCCTAATATCCCCATGATGCAGGTTTTAGCTCCATTTTACCTTTAAGAAATTTGACTCCAACCCAGGTGATACTGGCCCCCAAACATGTCTAAGATGACATTATTATATTCTTTCTGTCAATGAGTTAAAGTTCCAGCTATAAAATTGATGGAATGTTTGAATGAAAGTCCATAGGAAGTCAACACCCTATCTGAGATTTTGTCTCTTTTGAAATAAACACTGAGGCTAACACAAACAAATTACAGAGGAATTAGTTTTTGATATAGAAAACACAGTTTCAGGGTATGATGTTATTTTTGAAGAAATCTTGAAACAGAACTAAGTTGCATTTAATGGTCTTGATCCTCTTGATAATATACTCAGAGTTTATAAATCTCAGAGTTTCTCCTGTGTCTGCACAGAAAGAATACGGAGATGTTAATTTTTTGTCATTTGGCTTCTAGATGTCCTTGGCGTGTGCACCCCTATGGAATCCAGTTCATCTCCAATCTGTCAGAAAACATCAGAGTTGGTTTTGACTCCTTATGTCCTGGGCCTGTGCACAAAAGGTGTGAGTACACTGAAATAATGAGGCCAATTTTACTGTTGTCAAGGGTCTTCTAAAATGATTTTATAATGGTTGGTGTATTGAAATGCACTCACCCTGTAGTTCCAGGCTGAGAAGGGAAGGGGAATTTTTGGTTAACATTAGGAAATGTCTTTCCTGGAATTGTCTTATATGTGCAGGCTCGTTCCTTGACCCAGAAGAGGCTTTGATGAACATGACTCTAAGTTAAATACAAGAAGTTTAATTTAGTGAGGAGAAAAGATTCTTTTCCAGTGTAGTTATCAAATAGCTTAAATATTACCAAATGATAGATATTTATTCACATATGAAATTTTACCATTGTGGACTAGCATCCCTTTTATTGAATTTTCAAGGAGGTAACATATTTAAGATCCCATTCTCTCTGTCTCTGAGGCAAGTTACTATCATATCAAAAGAAACGCAGAACTTTGAAAGGCTTATTAGTTAGACTAGTGGTTACATCCACATGTTACCTTTTAATGCCTCAGGAAACTAATTTTGGAATTGTATATATTTGTAACATGTAAGCATTTTTAAGATGATTATTCTTGGTTTTGGGGGAAGTGGGTTAGTTTAGGGAGACAAAATGATTATTCTTGCTAGGGAAAAATTAGATTTTTTTGTTTTTTATTTCTAGAGATTCAGACATGACTTCAGATGCCAGTTTATAAATTTTGAGCCAATTACTGAGTCTTCATTGCTCTTTGATGAGAATTTGCTTAGTTTCTTGAAAACTGGAAGAGGGCTGAATAACTTAGTTGAATTTATTAAGCAGACAAAATCTATTAAAGAAAATCTCTTTTAACTTTACATGTAATGAATCAAATTATGCTATTTTGCTTGTTTTTACTAAATAAATTTATTTCACTTCTTAGCTAAATACTTAGCCTATTAGGCATTTCTGGCCCACAATGTAACTTTCTTTCTTCACTTTTGATTGACCCCAAATGGAAGGCTAATTTCTCACATCTGCCAGGCTTCATGGTGAAGTTTTTGAATTCATGAGCTAGTAATTTTGAAAAGTTTGAAGGGCTTTGTTGTTTGAGGTGAGACTAGATTGAAGAATAAGGTGTTTCTTTTCTTTTCTTTCTTTTTCTTTTGAGAGACAGTCTCCCTATATCATCCAATCTGAAGTATAGTGGCTATTCACAGGTAGGATCATCACAGCACGCTACAACCTCAAGCTCCTGGCCTCAAGCAGTCCTCCTGTCTCAGCCTCCTAAGGGATTACAGGCATGTGTCACTGTGCTCTGCCCAAGGTGTTTCTTTTTATACTAGTAGACTCTTTCTGTAGTAATGAAAATATAATCAAATATTCTTAATTAAGGAGTAATAGCTGTTTCCCATGAAATCTTGTTCTATTTATATAGCTTATGTTTTATTAGACATACCAATTAGGGATTGTTGCAGAGAATCGAGAGCCACTCAAACTGGCCCAAGTATTATTGTAAGACTTCGGGGGAGCCTCAGGGGACCTAGCAGTTTTGGCAAGAATTTTAATTTTCAGCCAGCCTTAAGGGAGGAGAGTTAAATATGACAGTTCATTCTCCTATTTTTTATGACATTTATTTCAGTAGTTTGAATCAGGTACAAATGATACTTTCAACAAACAACAATTCTTCCTACATAATCTAGCTGTCAGTGAAGTATGTCAGGGTATTTCAGGAACTTTTCAAATAAATCAATTAGCAAAACTTTTGTCAGTGGAGTTGATTTTAAATATTTCCTTTTCCAGAGTTTCCTGAAATTGTGATTTAAATATTAAAAAGTGATAGAACTTTCTTACAGATCAGTTATTAAAAACTGTCACTTTTTTCAATTTTCAAATCTCCTTTTGATAATCTGTATGCTTATTCTTTAACTCTCTTCCTTTTCCATGTTAATACATTAGCTGTATTGAGCTTACCTTCCACAGCATTCCCTATTTTGATAGATGCATCTATGATAAGTGAATCAGATGCCTTTTTAATCTTTTTAGACATTATTTTTTCTTATAGGTGTTCATCCTAGCGCCTTCTCCATCAACCTGAGACTTTTTCCTTTATTTTTTTCCTGGGCTCACTCCCTCTTTCCTGAATCTCTTTGTTTACTGACAACTTTTCAATGTAGTTCATTTTCTAGAAGATTCCTGAGAATACATAGGAGGTAAAATTTTTGTGGCCTTGAATATACCAGAATATCCTTTGCCTATAATTATGCTTGATTTATACTATGGCAAGCGATTGAATTTTAGATTGGAAATAGTTTCCCTTAAAACTTTGAAGGTTTCTCTTTACTGTTTTAATATTTCTGTCTGGAAACCTGACACCATTCCAGAGTCTATGTTTTGGTTTTTCTCATTCATGTTAGAATATTTCTCTACATCTTGGGTGATCCTTGGCTATTTCTCTATATTTAAGAGTAAGGGCTGAATAATTATTTGGAAAGTCTTTATAATGGGATGTATTGAGAGGTGGGTTTTATTATAGTATGATGAAGTGGTAACATGGCTTTTTAATTGAGAGAGCCTAAATCTTGTATATACACATGTATTGCCTGGGTCTTTCAGTTTCTCTAGCTTGGAGGGTAAAATTTTTTGGGATTTTGAGGTAAAACTGGCAGCTTCCTATTGGCTTCTTTCAATTCAGGTCGAGGTTTCAGGTTTATCTGGTTTGCTAAGCAGTTACTATTCACCCATCTATGTTATAACATTTTAGAAATGTTTTTGATATTGCTTATCTGGTATCTCCTCCTCTCGTTTTCATCCTTAAGGGTTTATAAGTTTTAAAATTCTTTCACTGTTAGTGTGGTTCTCAAAGATGTGAAACAAATAACTGCATGTATTTATGTCTTACGTTTAATCAAAAGGTCATAAATATTTTAAAGCAGTATATGCAAAAGATAGTGATATTCTATGGTGTGGCATTAATACTATTTTAAATATTATCAATTTGTCAATATGTGCAAGTAAAAGAGAGTATAAATGCTCTGAAAGCAGGAAGGCCTGCCTTTCCCAGCTCTCACACTGTTTTCTCAGCAGAAGAACTAATTCACCTGAAACCTTTACAAAGCCTCCTGCCTGAGTTCTCCCCTTGCACATCACAGATCTTTCTGTCATAACACTTAGTACATTTTCTTCTATCTGTTTATTTACCTTTTTTCGCTAAGCTCCAGCTCCTTGAAGGCAAATATTAAGTCTTATTCATCCTTGTATTCCCAGGGCTTAGCACACTGCTTGGCATATAGTGGGTGCTGCATACATGTATACTGAAAAATGTTGAATAAATGTATTAATAATTTACATAAATTTTTGAGGAACTCTTAACATTTCATACCTAAGGTAATTACTTTCCAGTGTTTTCCTCTTCTGTCATTTCCCTCTACTCTCTCTACCCTTTTTTTTATTACCTCCAGCCCCAGCAAGCAAGATATACTTTTACTCATCAGTTGAACTAAGTGGCATAGGTATATTTTAGCATATTTCTATTTCCTACTTAACTTTTTAAAATTTAACTGAGGCTGTTTATTTACTTGAAGCGTTTTGCTATTTACAACCATTTTCTCCAGAATGAGGCAATATAATTTTTTATATGTTGGCCATTTACTGGCATTTATCCAACATTCTTGCCTGTTAGTATCAAGATGGATGTCACAAGGTAGTGGCCAGGCTTAGACATGATTATAATTTAATTCAACAGTTATTTACCACTCATGTATTATCTTCAGGACACCTGCATTTAGCACTATGCTTAGAAATCAATTAAGAAAAACTCCTGCCATTAAGGAGTTTACATTATAAATGAAAAAATATAGAATGGTGCCCTATAAAAAGGCAAAACAAATGAGTGTTATGAAAATTCAAGAGGGAGAGCTCACAAATATATGGAATCAGAAAGAATGTTTTACAGAGAAGTAGCATTTCAAATGTGCTTTGAAGAATAGAAGAAAGAAGAAAGAATCCAATATAAAGAAATGAGGAAGTAGAAAAAGAGGCAGAAAAAAATAATTGATTGTCTTTGGTAATAGGAAGTAACTAGTTTATTTGGCTAGAGAGTAGAGGATATATAAGAGTGTATGGAAGAAAGAGCTGGGAAATGTAGGCCGAGCCTATTTTATAGAGGACTTCGAATATTGGGCGAAGGTTTTTTTGCCCAATGAAGTAGCCAAGAGGAAGATGTTGAAGGTTTTAAGCTAGGATATAGTAATATTTGAATTACAAGATGAGAATATTAGTGAAGCAGATGGATTGGAAGAGGATAAACAAGAGAAAGCGACCCATTACAAAGCTACGCTTGTAAACTAGGAAGAAAAAATAAGTTTCTGTAAAGAGTAAAGACAATAAGAGTAGAACATACCTTTTTTATATGTTCACTATTATCTGTTTATGTTCCTGTTCAATTGTTTCCTTATTCCTTGTCTGTCCCCTCCCACTAGAATGTAATCTCCCTAAGAGCAAGCATCCTGTCTTTTGCCTTCATCCCTGACTTCCAGTGTCTAGAATAGTGCTTGCAAAATTGTAGTTGCTCAGTAAATGCTTCTTGAAGAAAGTAAGGGGAAGATAAGTAAAAAAAAAAAGAGAAGGAAAATCAAATAGGACAGTCTTAGATGCATGAATAAAGTGAAATAATTTCAAACAGGCCAGTAGTCTCAGTGTAATGGAGTGAACTCTCCAATTAAAACACAAGAATAGTCATGTTGGATTCTTAAAATTCCAGTTGTGCTATCTGGATAGCAATTTTATGCTATCTAAAGATTCATACTTAAAACGTAAAGAAGAACAAAGATGTAAGTGAAAGGATAGAAAAAGTAACCTAGATAAATACTAACCAAAAGATAGATACTGTCACTATATCATTTTCATACTGAATAGATTTTAAGTCAATATAAAGTTAAATGGAACATATAAATATATATATATATTAGAAAGTTAAATATGCCTAATAATATTATTTAAAATGAATACAGTTAATAATAGAGTATTGTACATTTCAAAATTACTAAGAGAATAAATTTCTAATATTCTCACCACAAAAAATGTTAGCTATATGAGGTGATGAATATGTTAATTAGCTTGATTTAATTATTTTTCATTGTATTTATAATTCATAACATCACTTTGTACCCCATAAATTTATACAATTATAAATTGTCAATTTACAATAAAAATAAAATTCATTGTTAATGTCTTAATATTTATATATAGATTTTAGCAACTGACCTACTCCTTTTAAATGTTAATAAATAAGTTAAAAAAGTAAATTAAATATATAATCTAAAGTTTGACTTAAAAAATATAAGAATAAATAGACAGAACTACATGGAAGATTGACAAATCCAAAGTTCAAAAAGATCTTAACGTACTTATCTCACTCAGTAACTGACAGAAGCTTCATCTGATGAGTCTATATAGAACTTACATAGAAATTTCTTTTCAAGCACTCGTGTAATATTTAGGCTGAATGAGAACAATAAGGGCATTACAGACTAGAGGCATAGCATAAGCTAAAGAGCAAAGAGCAAAAATGAAAAAGAATATGGCTGATGCACACAGAACATTGTGCCTGAGAGTAGGGAGGGACAAGCATACAAGGGCTAGTCTGAGAAGAGTGACATAGATCAAAGGTTTCAAGTTGGGGAATAGCACAATCAGATTGTGTGTGGAAGATTATTTTGATGAGAAATTGGAGAATGCAGTAAGTGGGAGAAACTGAGATAGAGGAGACCAGTCCTAAGTTAAAGCAGTGTCAGTGAAGTTTGAGATGATTTGGTTTTGGTCAATGTTATGGAAATAGAATTGTAAGTATCAGGCAAATTATTGAGTGGGAGAATAGCAAGATTGCTCCCAAGTTTCTGGGGTAGGTGGATGGAAGTGCCATTAGCCAAGATAGGCTCTATAGTCTATACCTGAGACACTTCAGGTTTAGACTAAATTTTATTTAAAATTCATTTTGTAATTTTAAAATGCTTGTGATAGTGCAATAATAGAAAAGTTTGCAGCTTCCTAATGAGTTTTTTCCCCTTGTATAGCCAGATAACATGGCATCTCTGACTTAATGAGTATAAAGATCACTTGAGAGACCTTTACCTGGCGTCGGCAGACCTGAGCTTAAGTACTGGCTCTATTATTGCTATGTGACTTTGTTTATATCTTATGTGCTAGTATATGTGGTTCTGTCTTTTTGTTAAATAACAATTTACTTAACTTCCTGAGTATAGAATATTTCTCAATCCATTCCTTAAAATATCATCTCTAAAAACATACTAATTTATCTGCCCTCAAGTGTGCATGATCTGAATCAGTGGGGGTGTGTGTTACCTCTACTAGGTTCAATGCAGTTCCACTAATATTTGATATATGTCAAATCTCTTGCTTCATATTTCACAGTCTTTTCCTATTTTAAGAACTAATTTTTCAAAAGTCAAAAACTTGACAAAAATCACAGTGTTGGTTATGATTTGATCAATCACAAATAGCTGTTTTTTAGAAGACAAGAATTATAATCTTCCTGACACAAAGAAAAGATAAATATTTGAAGCGAAGGATATCCCAATTACCTTTTATCATTACACATGAGAATACCACATGTACCCCGAAAATATGTAGAACTATTATGTATCAATAAATATTTATACATTAATTGATTTATAAAGTATCTTCCTATATTGAGAGTATGTCTAGTGCTTTAGGTTTCTTAGATGAAGTGTTTCTTATAAACCACACAATAATTATGCAGCTCATGTACAGAAATGAGTTGTGTCTATTGTAGGAGATAAAAATGATCAGTACAAATTTGTTTACAATATTTATCCCACTTCATAAATATATATTTTTTTGTCTTTTCATCAATATAAACACTTAAAAGATTTAGTAATTATGGCTTTTTTCACTGTTTTTCTTTTTCTTTTTTTTTTTTTTAAGGAGTGAACTGTGCCATCATAGCATGCTTTGGAAGTTTCTCACTAGGACATAAACCAAATTCCATGTTCTATGTTAATTCTCAGAATTGACACAAATTGGCTTTGGTGATGACTGTTTTTAAGTGTTCAATTACATATTGTTCTTATAAAATGTCAGCAATGATGATATATTTTCTAGGGTGCTTGAAGAATTTGATGACTTATAATTACCACTAAATGATAGGTTTCCCAATATTGACCTTAGTGGATGTCATAGCTGTATTGGTGCCTGTGCCAAAGAAGGGTCAACTTCTGAGAATCCAATTGCACATTTTTAATTTTGTAAAATTAAAAATCATCTGCAAATTGTCCTTAGCTCTTGCCATATTCTGGGCAAGGCTCCAAAAGTTCTGTCAGATCATATGGTGTATTTTTGCTTTGTATTAATAATGGTAGCAATAATAATAAGAGTATACAGTAGCTAACTATGTACCACGTGCCAGGAATTGTGCTGAGTGGTTTACATGCTCTACTTAATCCACAAAACAGCACTTTGTGCAGGATATAATTATTATTCTCATTTTACAAAAGAAGTTAATAAATAACTTGCCCAGGGTCACACAGATACTATGTACCAGAACTGGGATTTGATCACATATTCTGTTCAAATATGTTCAAAGCCTCTGTAAATGGAATTTGCACAGTTTTGGGAAGCAGTGGAGGCACACAGAATGCCCGTTTGTTTCTGTGGCCTGACACCTGGGTCATCATTCATGACAGCTTGATGCACATGCTCTGATTCCAAGTGTTAGTTGAGAAGGGCTGATGCAATGGCCCCATAGCACTCACATTTGTTGGAAAATTCCATGTTGATCTTTATTTAAAGAAAAAGAACAGTTGCTTAAGCTTTTGAGGTTGGTTTTTTCTGCCATAGTGCGTGATTCTGAGTGTTGGGAGTTGGTCGGCATGCCTGTGGTGTGAAGATGATGATGCACTTCCTGTAGGTATGAAGGCACTCAGAAATAAAACAAGGCCATTGAACTGTCATTTGTTGTTCTTCCTACGCAGGCTTTTAAAAAAAGAAACTAAGGTCAATTAACTGGGAAGCTTAACCTCTCTTAGCTTGTCTTTCTTTGCATAGGCTTTTAGCCTTTTAAATAAATCATTTTTTCTCTTCTCTCCCTCCCAACCCCCTATCCGTTTTAAACACGTTCTTGGATTTCTCATGCTGGGCCTAAAGAGCAGACTGCTTATATTCAAGAATGATTTGGAGAGGATAAAGTGTGCAAGATTTTGAATTCTTGCCATAAGTCCCTGGCAGACAGCCAGGCAGCCTCAGAGGAATAAGGCTAATGAAGGGAGGGTAGAGAAGATCCGGGAGTGCGGCTGGTAATGCAGTATTCATTTAATTGGGAGCAGGTACCGGTGCAAACTTCTCCATTTTAATTGGAAAAAGGGAAGGGGATTGTTAAGAAAGAAGGAAAAAAGAATGCATAAAGTTTTCAAGCCGAGGAGCCAAAGGCAGCCCTGTCTATGCCAGAGAAAGAACTCAATTTAGGGCAATTTGCTCTGCAAGCTGGGCTGCAGCCTCCCCTGGGAATAGGGATGAGGAAGAAAATGAAACCAAAAGAGAACTTGATAAAATCACCTAGCACAGACAATCTCAGTAGAATAGGTTTTACTGAGTTAAATCTGCCCCAATCAATATGATTCTTTTCATATAAGTTACAAATAAAAAGCCACAAGATTACAATAAAAATCGAGACTCGAGCTCTGCTGATGTTGCACCTGGGAGTCTTAAGAAGTTGTTATGGAATATATGTTTTTGCAACTATAATGTTTGTATTTCTTTTCACCCGGTCATATGAATCAACTCTTTGCTTTCCCTCCTCATCCATTCAGTTTTATATATTGTTTTTTTCAAAACCAACAGAGGCAACTGTTTCTGCTTAATTTCTTTTGTGCTAGAGGTAGGAGATCGGTGGTTTCTTTTTGTCTTGAAATATGTTGAATCTAACATGGTGCGGATTTCTTGTACTAATCATGAACAAAGAGATTTCTTATTGTACATTTTTGTGACATAAGGGTATATAAATGTTAATGTATGAGTAAAGCAAAGAGAGGCAAAATTTCATGTAAAAAGGGAAAACAATGCTTTTTGATGCATATAAGAAACTATCAAAATAAAACATCCTGTAATTTAATATTTAATAACAATTGGTTCTTAATAATTTTTGTGATGTAGAAATAGGAGTTTTGATCAGCTGATAGTTTTAATGTGATAAATTTATTTTGATCCTTAATGAATAAGGAGGCAAAGACCCAACCAAAACATTTTAGTCTTCTAGTGTAGTTGACTAATTGACAAAGAACTTGCAGAACAGAGACTATTTTAGTACATAAAAGTACATTTTAAAGATAAATATAAAGGACTTATTTAGATCTCAGGTTTCCTGGCATTTTTTTGGTTCAATTTCTTTAAAATTATACATAATGGAGAGTAAAAAGAAGATCCTGGTGCCTCATTGAGATAGATCCTACTTTCAGTCTGGTTAGTTATATGTTCACTGTTGATAAACCTGAAAGAGTTTATGAAAAGTGGACTATGAAAATTGTATCTCTTTGATGATTATGCTTATGGGTTTGGAAAACTTTTGCTAAGTACTAGCAGACTGTGAACTGCTTATCTTACTTTACCTCAACTGCTAGAAATTTAGGATTAGACTTAAAAAGAGCTGGACAGTGAAAAGGGTAACTTCTCAAATTGTGGTGTAGTTGTCACCCCAAATATTCCATCTTTTTCTTGATATAATACCATGTTGGATAAATGAATTAATCTATTCACCAAAAATATTTTTAGAGGATCTCTCTGTGTTAAGCACTGTGAAAGATGCAAAGATGAAAACGACATAGAAGTTGTCATCAAGAAACTTACTTTCTAAATGGGAAAGTTAGACAAAAATGAAATAGAAAAGCTAAATAGAAAATCAAAAACAAGAAAAAAAGATGTTCCCAAACAATATATAATTAACTCTTAACCCATATTTTTTAAAAGTTTGCAATGCTAATATCGGAATGTGGACAATTTATGTCATTTGGGGAGAAGCAGTAGATCCAGGTGGTTTATTGAAAGCTGAGAAGCGTTTATGGAACTGATGGTACTTGACTTGCATTGCAGGAGAGGATGCAGGAGGCTTTCTATACCCAGTTCAGGAAATGATACACTGTCCCCAGGGTAAGAGACTGGGAGAAGAGAGGGAGTAGCAGACATATTTAAATTATATGAGATGCATATAAAGAATTAAAGGGAATTAGTGGAGGCCATATTGTGGAAGGTTATAATCAGAATGTTTTCTTTATCTTATGGTACAGAAATATCTAAAGATTTTTGATTAAAAAATTTACAAAAGGGATAAAAGTTACTTTTAGAGAGACTGACCCAATAGCAGCATGTGGTGTAAATTAATGCGAAGGGAGCCTCACATTTGCTCATAGTTCCAATTTTTTTACATGATCAAATATTTTTTTCTCCTGTGTTCTTCTCCATTGATGGAGTCTACACCCATAGAGCTACTTCACAGAGCTTCACCTCCTGCCTATGCTGACGATGGGCCATCTCTCTTTGCTGTGTGTGGCTGGCCACAGAAGTGCAGAGGGTGAGGAAATAGCAGAGAGAAAGGCTCTGTCCCCAACTCAGAATTGCACTTGTGCCCAGTTAGTTACCCAGAGACTCTCATGAAAATATTCCAACAGGTTTAGTCTCTTAGGCTTTCTCAGAATCACAGTAAGTCTCTCATAAGATAGTTCTGTCACCTCCCCACCTTTACCTATGGATCCTGAATGGGTTAGGCAGGGAATGATGCCATATCCTTCATTATGCTTGTCTCCCCCAACTTGATGGTTTCTGGTCCCAACTAAACTTTTCTCTTCTTCCTCAGTTGTAAAACAAGACATTCACACAAATCAGCGATTACAGACAGGGGCTGGTGTGTATTAGTGAGTGATAGAAGGGGTCTTCTCTACAGTGTGGCCACCCAAATGCTCTGTTTGACTCTGGTTCTATAATCTGCTATAATAGCCTCTGGAAAAACAGTGAATTAGAGGGCTTTTCTTTATCTCGCTCCCATTGTTCCCTTTAGACACCTTTTCACAGTGGAACATGTTTAAAAGAGATGCAAATGAATATAATATCTTTGAGGATGGAAGGGGCTTTTCAGCTGCTGGTTTCCTTCTGTTGGATTATTGACTGTTAGCATCTTTTTGTTATCTTTATAAAGGTGTAGGAGCTGAAGATCTTTCTGCCATGACATTTTTCAAAATGTGCCACGTAGATTACTAACTGCTTTGTACATGTATAAATAAGATGGCTCTGCTCTGATAACTTAGGCATATTACTGTAAAAAGGGAAACTATTTATTTAGAGTTGTTTGGAAGTGATCTAATAATTACCAAATTGAAATATAATGAAACTCAATATATTACTTTGAAAATATGAGGTAAAGTTGTTTTAGGGATATTTATTTAGAATGATAACAATATTTTATTATGTTTTAATTTCAATAGCACCAATGTCACAGCTGAACAGCTATTAGAGAAATACATTAATTAAAAACTGTGTATCAATTATGGATGAGAATTTCTTATTAGTTTTCATATGGCCTTGTGCCTTTTTAAGAACTGTCATTTTGTACAAATTTTAATTGAATATGTATCTCTTCTGGGAAGTATATAACTTATAAAATTCAACATGTTCTCTTACATAAAGCACCAATGATTATATTAATATAGGAAAGATCCAACTTCAGGTGTCAAAAAAAAGTTATACCATTGATTTTATTAGGCGATACCAGATTTAGAGTCAACTAACATTTATGGAGTCCCTAATTTAGCCAGACATTATACTATTAAATGGTATCAATTATTTAACCTACAATTCTTCAGAGCATGAATGACATAGGTGTTCATATTCATATTTTAGAGTTAGATGGTGACTCCATGTCTAGTAAGTAATAGAGGTAGAACTTGAAACCAGGGTTCCCTGATGCCAATGTGGGTTTTGCTATTATTAAATTTATGATCCCAGCTTACCTTCTCTTTATCTCAAAATCTACAATACTTTTCTGGAACTATTCAGAGTCAACATTCTTGTGAATTACTAGACATTTTTGGTGCATGAGGGAGCATATGAGATAATTATATTTTTACTTCTGATAGGAATATTCCTTTAAGTAAACAAACAGACATGCTTCCTTTCTAATTATTCTTCTTTAAGTGATAAAAGACTGTTAAATAACTTGACTATAATTTTATTGTTATGCCTTAGATAATCTTAGTTTTATACAGCTGAAATAACTTCTCAACTCTTCCAAATAAATACATTTTTAATTAATTCTAAATGATTTTTTTATTTTCCCAAGATTTTACTTTGGAAAATTTCAAACCTATCAGGAAACTAGAAAAATTATATAATGAACACTTATATGCCTTTTATCTAAATTCACCACTTGTTATCAATTCACCAAATTTGCATTCTCTGTCTCACTTTCTCTGTGTAGAGATATATTTGCTGAACCATGTAAAAGTCAGTTGCAGACATCATGATAATTCATCCTTAAATATTAATACTTCAACATCTATGTCCTCAAGACAAGGACATTTTTATTCACAACTTTAGTGATGTTGTCACACCTAAAGTATAAAATATTGAAGCAAGAATAGTACCTGAAATAGCCAATATTAAATTTTCCCAATTAACCAATTAATATCCTTTATAGTTGTTTTATTTTTCTTTCTTTTCTTACAGAAAGGTAAAGATGTATATTTATTTATTTATTTTAATTTTATTTATTTATTAAAGAAGGTACAAGTATTTTTATTACATGGATATCTTGTATAATGCTTAAGTCAGGGCTTTTAGTGTGCCCATCACCAGAATAATGTTCATTGTACCCAATAGGTAAGATTTTTATCTCACATCCACCTTCCCACCCTCCCCCATTCTTGATTTTTTATATCGCTTTGTGCCCATGCGTTCCCATCTATTATCTCCCACTTATTAGTGGGAACAAGGTGTTTGGTTTTCCATTCCTGAGATACTTCACTTAGAGTAATGGTCCCCAGTTCTCTCCATATTGCTACAAATGACATTATTTCATTTCTTTGTATGGCTGACTAGTACTCCATGGTATGCATATACCACATTTTCTTTATCCTCTAATGAATTGTGGAGCACTTAGGTTGCTTCCACATCTTTGCAATTGTGAATTGTGCTGTGATAAACATTCAAGTGCAGGTGTCTTTGTGATAAAATGAGTTCCATTTCCTTTAAGTGGATTGCTGGATTGAATGGTAGGTCTACATTTATTTCTTTGAGGAATCTCCATACTGTTTTCCATAGAGGTTATACTAATTTGCAGTCCCACCAATAGTGTATAAGCATTCCTTTCTCTCTGCATCTATACCAGCATCTATTGTTTTTTGACATTTTGAGAATGGTCATTCTGATAGGGTTAATGTGGTATCTCAGTGTAGTTTTAATTTGCATTTCCCTGATGGTTAGTGATATTGAGCATTTTTTCATATGTTTGTGGGCCATTTGTCCATCTTCATTCGAAAAACTTTTATTCATGTCTTTTGCCCACTTTTTGATGGATTGTTTTTTTCTTGCTGATTGGTTTGAGTTCTTTGTTGATTCTGGATATCAGTCCTTTGTTGGATGTATAGTTTATAAATATTTTCTCCCATTCTGTAGGTTGTCTATTCACTGTATTTATTTCCCTTGCTGTGCAGAAGTTTTTAATTTAATTAAGTCCCATATATTTATTTTTGTTGTGTCTGTATTTGCCTTTGGGATCTTAGTCATAAATTCTTTGCCTAGACTGATGTCTAAAAGAGTTTTTCCTACATTTGCTTCTAGAATTTTTATGGTTTCATGCCTTATATTTAATTTTTTAATCCATCATGAGTTAATTTTTTTATATAGGAAGAGATAGGGATCCTGTTTCATTCTTCTGCATGTGGCTATCAGGTTTTCCCAGCACCATTTATTGAATAGGACATCCTTTTCCTGGTGTATTTTGTTGTGCTTTGTTAAAGAGCAGTTGGTTGTAGGTAGATTGATTTATTTCTGGGTTCTCTATTCTGTTTCATTGATCTCTGCCTGTACTTTTACACTACTGCCATGCTGTTTTGGTTACTATAGCTTTGTAGTATAATTTGGAGACAGGTAATGTGATGCCTCCAGATTTGTCTTTTTATTTAAGATGGCTTTTGTTATTGAGGCTCTTTTTGGTTCCAAATAAAGCAAGCTTAGGATTATTTTATCTAGATCTGTGAAATATGATGTTGCTATTTTGATGGGAATTGCATTGAATTTGTAAATCACTTTGGGCTGTATGGACATTTTAATGATGTTGATTCTACCAGTCTATGACTGTGGAATGTTTTTCCATTTTTGTATGCTACCTGTGATTTCTTTCATTAGTGTTTTGTAGTTCTCCTTGTAGAGGTCTTTAACATCTTTAACCTCCTTTGTTAAGCATATTTCTAGGTATTTTATTTTTTTGTAGCTGTTGTGAATGGCATCAAATCCTTGATTTGATTCTCCACTTAACTGTTATTAGTATACAGAAATGCTATTTATTTGTGTACATTAATTTTGTAACCTGAGACTTTGCTGAATTTATAATATTTACCAATTCCAGGAGTGTTTTCGTGGAGCCTTTAGGAAGTTTTTTAAATACAAGATCATATCATCACCAAACAGGAAATGTTTGACCTCCTCTTTCCTGTTTTTGTATGCCCTTTATTTCCTTCTCTTGCCTGATTGCTCTGGCTAGGACTTCCAACACCATGTTGAATAGAAGTGGCGACAGTGGGCACCCTTGTCTTTTTCCAGTGCTTAGGGGAAATGCTTTCAACTTTTCCCCATTCAGTATGATATTGGCTTTGGGTTTGTCATATATGGCTTTTATAATTTTGAGGTATGTTCCTTCTATGCCTAGTTTTTGAGGGTTTTTATCATGAAAGGGTGCTGGATTTTTATCAAATGCTTTTTGTGCATATATCAAGATGATTATGTAGTCTTTGTTTTTTTTTCTTTTTATGTGGTTAATCACATTTATTGATATGCATATGTTAAACCATCTTTGTATCTCTGGGATGAAACCCACTATATCATAGTGGATCATTTTTTTGATGTGTTGTTGAATTCAGCTTGCTAATATTTTGTTGAGGATTTTTGCATCTGTTTTTATAAGGGATATTTGTATGTAGTTTTCTTTCTTAGTTGTGTCCTTTCCTGGCTTGGGTATCAAGGTTTTATTAGAATTCATAGAATGAATTGAGGAGGATTCCCTTTGCTGAATAGAATAGTTTCTATTTATGTTATAGAATAGTTTCTGTAGAATAGGTGCCAGTTCTTCTTCGTAGGCTTGGTAGAATTTGGCTATGAATCCATTTGGTGTGGGGCTTTTTTGTGGATGGGGGAGATATTTTTATTACTGCTTAAATCTCTCTTCTCATAATAGGTCTGTTCAGGGTTTCTATTACTTTCTGATTTAGGCTTGGGAGTCTGTATGTTTCTAAGAATTTATCCATTTCCTCCAGGTTTTCTATTTTCTTTCAATAGAGGTTTTCACATTATTCATAGCTGATATTTTGTATTTCTGCAGTATCAGTTGTAATGTTCCTTTTTTCATTTCTGATTGAGCTTATTTGACCCCTTTCTCTTGTATTTCTTATTAATCTGGCTAATGGTCTATTGATTTTGTTTATCTTTTCAAAGAACCAACTTTTTGTTTCATTGATCCTTCATATTTTTTGTTTTGTTTTATTTTCGATTTTGTTTAGTTCTGCTCTGTGCTTTGTTATATCTTTTCTTTTGCTGGCTTTGGGTTTGGTTCACTCTTTCATTTCTAATTCCTTGAGATATGACATTAGGTTGTTAATTTGTGATCTTTGTGTTATTTTGATGTGGGCATTTAAGGCTATTAACTTCACCCTTAGAACTGCTTTTACTGTATCTCGTAGATTTTGATATCTTGTGTCCCCTTTGTTATTCAGTTCAAGGAATCTTTTGATTTCCATCTTAATTTCATCGTTGACTCAAGGATTGTTCAGCAGCAGATTGTTTAATTTCCATGACTTTATGTAGATTGGAGTATTTCTCTTGGAATCAATTTCTGGTTTTATTCACTGTGGTCTGAGAAGATACGTGGTAGGATTTCAATTTTTTTGAATTTGCTGAGACTTGTTTTGTGGCCTCAGTTATAATCAATCTTGGAAAATACCCCATGTGCTGATGACAAAAATGTATATTCAGTACTTTTTAGGTAGAATGTTCTGTAAATGTCTGTTAGGTCCATATTTTCAAGAGTCCTGTTTAAGTCCAATGTTTCTTTATTCATTTTCTGCTTCAGTGATTAATATATTTTCCTTGGGTAGAGGACATATCAGATATTAAACTGATAAGAATAGATATTACACTTGATCTTAGCCAAAAGGCTGAGAAGCATTTTTTTTTTTCCAACTCATGATTCAATCAAGGATCATTCAGTATACATAGTTATCTTGGCTTAATCTCTTCTAATCTAGAGTAGTCTCTCTTGTCTTTCATGACTTTCAGACTTTTGTAAAGTAGATGCCAGTTGTTTTGTATAATGTCCCACTGATTATTTATATATTTTTAGACTCAGGTTAAACATTTTTGTCAAGAATGCTAAATAGGGGATCTTGTGTCCTTCTCAGTGTACCAGATCAATAATATTGACTTGTCCCATTATTGGCAATGGTTCCTTATTTAATTATTTGATTAAAATGGTGTCTCTGAGATTCTTCTATTGAAAAGGTAACCTCTTCTCTTGCAATTGGTAGATAACTGAGGCTGATGCTTTAAGATTGTATGAATATCCTGTTCTTAATACAATTTTATTCAATATTTTTAGCATTCATGATGATCTTTGCTCACATTAGTTATTACATTAGTGCTTGCAAATTTATTATTTTCTATTTATATCATTCCTTTTACATTTACTAATAAACCTTCTTTAAGGAAGAACCTTCTCTTCCCCATCTTTTTTATTGTTTAAAATATAATAACATTATACATTTAAAAATATCTTTTTATATTTGATGTGTTATCATCCATCACTATTATTACTCTTGTGGGTGCTCAAATTATCCCAAATGTGTAGTGGTAGCCCCTTAAGTTTAATTTTTTTTTAAATATATGTAGATTTATTTTGGTCTTTTTCCTCTAATTCAATGATTACTTAATAGAGGATTTTAAAATTCCATTTAGAATGGCCTTAAAAATGTTATAATTTTCTAATTGGATGGAACTGTGGTCAATTTTTATCATTTCCTCTTTATAGAACTTATTGAGATTTTTGTAATGGCTTAATATACAGACATACTTCATTATATTGTGTTTTGCTTTATTACACTTCACTGATAATGTTTTTTTTAATATAAATATCATGGCAATCTTGTGTCAAACAAGTCCATTGATGCCATTTTTCTAACAACATGTGCTCACTTTCTGTCTCTGTGTTACATTTTGGTAATTCTTACAATATTTTAATTTTTTTCATTATTATTATATCTGTTATGATGATCTATGATCAGTGATCTTTGAGATAGTATTGTTCTGTAATTGTTTTGAGATGCCATGAACTATGATCATATAAGATGGCAAACCATTGATAAATGTTGTGTGTTTTCTGACTGTTCTACTGACCAGCCATTCTCCCATCTCTCTCCCTCTCCTCAAGCCTGTCTATTCCCTGAGACACAATGATTTAGAAATTAGGCCAATTAATGACCTAAGTGAAAAGAAGAGTCACACGTCTCTCATTTTATATCAAAAGCTAGAAATGATTAAACTTAGTGAGGAAGGGATATTGAAAGCCCAGATAGGCTGAAAGCCAGGCCTCTTGAACCAGTTAATAAAGTTGTGAATGCAAAGGAAAAGTTCTTGAAAGAAAATAAAAATATTATTCCAGGGAACATTCAAATGATAAGAAAGAGAAGTAGCCTTATTACTGATATGGAGAACATTTTAGTGGTCTGGATAGAAGATGAAACCAGCCACAATATTCCCTTAAACCAAAGCCTAATCCAGAGGAGGCCCTAGCTCTCTTCAATTCTATGAAGGCTGAGAGAGCTGAGGAAGTTGCAGAAGAAAAGTTGGCAGCTAGCAGAGGTTGGTTCATGAGGTTTAGGGAAAGAAGCTGTCTCTGTAACATAAAAGGGCAAAGTGAAGTAGCCAGTTCTGACAGAGAAGGTGCAGTAAATTATCCAGAAGATCTAGCTAAGATCATTGATTAAGGTGGCTACACTAAACAACAGATTTTTCCATGTAGAAGGAACAGCCTTTTATTGGAAGAAGACACTATCTAAGACTTTCATAGCTAGAGGAGAAGGTAATGCCTGGCTTCACAGCCTTGAAGGACAGGCTCTTATTAGCCAATGCAGCTGGTGACTATATCACATGCTACAGAGAAATCTTTTGTGAAAGGAAGAGTCAATCCATGCAGCAAACTTCATTGTTGTCGTATTTTAAGAAATTGCCAGTCACCCTAACCTTCAGGAACTACCAGCCTGATCAGTCAGCAGTTATAAACATGGAGAAAAGATGTGATTGAATTGCTACAATCTCATGATAAAACTTTAAGGGATGAGGAATTGCTTCTTATGGAGGAGCAAAGATTATAACTAACTAAAGGCTCAGATAATTATTACCTTTTTTTAGAAGTAAAATATTTTTAAATTAAGGTAGGTACTTTTTTAGACATAATGCTATTTCACACTTAACAGATGACAGTGTAATGTAAACATAACTTTTATATGCACTTAGAAACTGAAAATTTATGTGATTTTCTTTATTGCAATATTTGCTTTATTGCAGTGTTCTGGAAGCAAACCTGAAATATATTTGAGGTATGTTCAGTTTTCATGAATGTTCCATGTGTGCCCTAGAAAAATGTTTATTTTTTGAGATATGAAGTTGAATATCTCTCTCTCTCTCTATCTATATCTATGTATCCATCTACCTACCTATATATCTATCATCTGTCATCTTAGTGATTATGATTTTTTATATCCTTATTTATTTTTTTTTCCACTTCTCTGGTTGAAAGTAGGGATTAAAATCTTTAGATAATTTGTTTCTCTTATTTCTGCTACCATCATCTGTAGTTCTGCTTTCTGAAGTTGGTCATCTATTATTTGTTGCATAGAAATTGATAACTCATATCTTCATTGTGAATTATGATTTTTATATTATAAAGCTGTCATTTAAAAATATATCACTTAATGCTTTATGACCTAGATTGTGCCTTGTCTGTTATCAGTATCTCAACCACTGCTTTCTACATTTTTTTTTTTTGCAGTTGGCTAGTATATTCTTGCCCATCCCTTTATTTTTATCCCTTTTGAATCATTTTGTTTTAAATTTTTCTCCTGAATGCAGCATAGCATTGAGTTTTATTTTGTAAGCCAACCTAGAAATCTTCTCTTTTAATAAATATATTATGACCATTCACATTAATTAATATGACTGGTCTTGTTTACTCCAACTGTTATATCATTTTATATTGCATAATGGCTAAGAAAATGTATATTTTGTGTAATATTTATTTCAAATTTGTGCTATGTATATTTCGGCTTCTACTTTTTGGTTTTTTAGTTTTAAATGACACATACTTTTACTCCCTCTTATTTAATGATTAATAAGCTTATTTGGTTTCTTTTTTCTGTCTTACACTTTCCCTCATTTGTTTAGTGGCATTATTTGTGTTTACCAGAACACATAGTATTTACATTCTTATACATTTGTCCACAGGTTTTGCCTTATTTTGTTTTTCATTTTATATATGCGATTAAGTATATTAAATTATTACCATCAGTCATTCTGTGACATTCCTGCAGATATCTCCATGTTGAATGAAGCTTCTACTACAGATTTTCAGAGATGGGCTTCTAGACATAATATCCCATGAGATCTTGCACGTTTAAAATTGTTTTTACATGGGCTTTATATTTGAAGGGCAGCTTACTTTCACCCCCAGAATTTCTTGAAAATATTGCTATGCCATTGTCTTGCTTTGTATTTTGCTGTGAGAAACTTATTCCAACCTTCCATTCTTTTCTTGATCTTTTTGTTTAGAGACCTTAAAGACTTATTTTCTTTATCTTTAAATTCTAATACTTTTCTTACTTTATGTCTAAATTGACCATTCCAGATCAAGTTTTTAAGTACATTCACTAGAGGCTCATGTCTTCTTTTACTACTGAAAAGTTTGTTTGGATTATAGTTTTAAATATTAGTCTTATTCTATTGGTTTGGGTTTTTTTTGTCATGGACTCCCATTATATGTGTATAGGACATTCTAATTCTATCTTCTATATTTCTCACTTTCTTAGCCTTTTTACCTCCTCATTTCATTTTCGTCCTCTTAGTTGTTTTTGCTCACTTCTTATTACACTCCTTATTACATTTTTAGTTAAATATATTCTACCATAGTCATGTTTTAATTTAATCTTTATTTTCAAGATGACATTGTCTTTTTCTTCTGTTCTTTCCTGAGATTGCTTAAGTCTTGTTTTACATATTAATTTTTTTCACCTTTTTAAGTCTTAAAATTTCTGATTTGAAGGTAAATGTTTAATATCTGAAAATGATTTTAAGGCTATTTATTTCTGATGAGGGTATTAGGCTACAAGTTTTCTGTTCTTCAAGATTGTTTTAGGGAGAAATTTGATTAACTAGAACAATACTAGTCTCATTTTCTATTTTATTATTATAATAGGTTTGATGGATGTTTCTGACATTTAATATTGATTTTTAAAATTTTTATACTTTACTTGATCAGTAATAACATGTATATTTAGACATGAGTGGGAAGTATGGGTAGCTTACTAGATTTGTTAGCTCATGTGTGCTCTCTTCAGTTATTATTGTGAAGTATCATTTATTTAAGAGATCTTACTTTTTAGGAAAAGTGTTGTGTGTATTTGATTCTGTGGTTTTATTGTGTTTCTGTAGGCTTTTAGTTTCTACCACTTGTTTCTCTCTTTATTATTACCAACAAGCTTTTAAGCAAGGCCTTCACTTCGCATAACTACCATCTCTAATCAGATGCCTCTTTAAGTCCCTTCCTTTTGATTCTCCAACAGCCAGTTATCTAATCTACCTGATAGCAGAGCTGTTCTCAATATTTACTTATTTAATCTAAGATTATTTTTCTTGGGGTGAATTGATTTCAGGTGCACCTGAGATAAGTCCCTTGAGTCCTTCTTCTCTTTCCCATGAAATCTCAACCTGACTCTTCATACAGGTTTGGATACTACTATTAGTTCTGGTTTCATTTATTTTCCTTTTGACATATAATTTGAAAACTTAATTATCAGACATTCAGCCATAATGTAGGCATGGATTATGAATTGGTATTACTATCCTTGTTTCTCTCTCTCTCTTGCATCTCCTCTGTGTACGCGTGTGTGTGTGTGTGTGTGTGTGTGTGTCTGTCTGTCTGTCTTTTAGGATATATGGAGAGTTTCAGGCTTAGGTATCTAATGTTTCCTATAGAAACTCAGCAGCCTCTCTTCTAATATTTTCAAAGTAGCTTAAATTTTAGAAATAAAATTTATATTTCATATGTATTATAGAAAATTAGCTTATTGTCAACTTACAACTATGGAAGCTAACATTATGCATTATTAAAACCGTAAGTTAATTGCTGTGAAAATGCTGTCAACCCATCTAAAAATTTCTTCCAGGTCATATGATATTTAAATTATTCTAATTCTTACTTTTAAAAGCTCTTTATTACTAGTTGTTTATTACTCACAGTTTTGCAAAGCAGTGTTTTATTAAAATTAAAAATATATGCTCTGGAGTGAAAGTGCCTAAGTTTACAGCCTGGTTCCACCACTTGTGTAAGCTATATGATTGCAAAACTTATTTATTTTCTCTGTGCTTCAGTATCCTTTCTGATGAATTGGGAATAAATATAGTATCTATGCATAGGGTTGTTAATACATATATAAAACTTGGAATACTTCACATATAATAAGTGTTCAAAAAATGGTTCCCTGTTATTCCGAAACCAATGTTTCTGTTTAATAGGCCAAAGGATACAAGAGTTAATTTCCAAACAATATATTTAGAATTCTCATATACTACCAAAATATTTCCTTGAAAATCTTGGGAAAAGGTAACAAAAATAAAAATTGTTGATTTATGTGAATCATTTTTGAGTTAGCCTTATAGTAGATGATCTCTTCAGTCTAGAGATGAGCTAGTGATAAGAATTACTGTTCTGGAGTTACTGATATGAGTTCTTTTACAATTCTTATTCTTTCAATCACAAATCTTATTAAATATTTTAGATTTTATAGTTGAGTGTAATAAGTATTATTTTATTATCTTCATCTTAGTATTATAGTTGTACTGAAATCCTTCAACATATAGATAATTTCACTTTTAATTAGGTATTTTTCTTTTCTTACCAACATCAGTGTGAATAATTAGACCATCCTTCATAATTTGAAAGCATTTTGTGTGATGTGAGAGCTTGGGTAGGTGTTTCCCTGTGATTTTCTAATAATTTCAAATATGGGATTATTTTAAATTCAGTAGTTTATTGTTATGATCTTGTGAACACACGCTTTTTTTGTTGAAATTGGACATTTACTAATAAAATCTGAATCTGAATAAAGGGAATCTCAGTGCTTTAAAAATCATGTCCAGCAACTGTGGATTACTGTTGATGGCCCTCCCGGATCACTCTGATTCCTTTTACCAGTTAATTCTGTTCACATTTTACCTCTGCTAGGGTTAGAGGGTGTTACCAACTAGAGATATTGTAATTGAATTTTTAGCCTGGTGATCTCTAACCAGGGGGTAGTATGAATTTGAATAGCAGACTTTTATGTGAGCAGGTCTACAACTACACATTTTCAGGGGAGATTATTTACTTTTCTATTTTAAAACTCTGATTCTCTGTATCTGTTTTGCTTCAAAGTCAATACCATTGTTTAAGTTCACCCTTTTGTTTTTTCAATTTACTCTTAATTCTTTCCTGATACATAAGGATTTTTTCTAAGTTCTTGTGAGCTTATTATTGTACTGTAGAATGATGTAATTGATTTTAATATGTCCAACATGTGGATGTTTTGCACTATGGAATTTTACAGAATACTATTGAAGCGTAACTCTGACTTTCATATTTTAAATTCTTGTTTTGTTTTATTTCCTGGTCTTTTGGAGTATGTCTCCAAGAATTTTTTTTTTTTTTTTTTAGTGGTACATGGAATTTTTCTTCTCTGAGAGTAGTTTTCACTTGCTTGGACACATAAAATATAATTTAGTGTAAGAATTAATTGTTGAATTACCCCGTTTTCATCTCAAAACTTTGCTATTGCTCCAGTTCCTTCCAGCATTTAAGACTATAAAGGAGAAGTCTGAGACCAGCCTGACTTTTTATTTGTTGCACTGTAGTTAATTTTTTGTTATTTTTACCAGATGGCTTTAAAAGGTTTTAGCATTATTATTCTTATAATTCAAAGTTACTACCAAGATGACCATTTGTCATCATGCCTCTTAAACTGTATTCTAGAATATGCATATTTTGAGAAGTCTTATTTGGGCTATCATGAAGAATAAAAAAGATTCTCTTGTTTAATTCATTGGGAAATTCTTCATTCAGTTCAAAAGATGTGTATTTTGGGAGTAGATCAACAAATTTCCCAATTTTCTAGTTGTATAGTTTCTGGGTCACTGAATCAGAAGAGGCATTGGAGAAAAATGAATTCCACATTTTCTCCCTAGCTATTATCAGTGCCTAAGGTGTAGCTTTGGCATTCCTTGATGTGATCTTAGGGTCAGCTTTAATCTTAGTTTGGTTTTAGTTTTTATGTTTTCTGTTTCACGTGTGTTTTAATCGTATTTTATGAGATGCTGCTCTAGAAGCGCTTGCAAGAAAATATTTTAAATCATAGTTCATTTACATTTTAATCATATGTAATTTGTTATTAAGATGATGTTTAAATTTTTACTTAATACTACTTTATGCATATACACTATATAATAGCTTTAAACTCAAATCGTCACAATTTGCCACTTCTATCTTGGTCACTAACCTCTTCTAAATTATTCTGAATTTGTCATTTTAATTGAAAAATGTGATGTTCTATCAATAATAAGAATCCTGGTTGAAATATTTTTATATTATAAAAAGTTATTTGCAATATAATCAGAGCAAGAACTACAATTATAATGGTAAGTTTTGGCTTTTTTTAATGTTATGTTCCTATTTTTCATGGAATAATTGGTAGAGACATGTTTCTTTCTAAAATATGGTTGAACAGTGTCATACAGTGAAATTTAAAAGTATATCTAGAAAAGACTTTTAAAATGTTATTTTCTCTTAAAAAGTAGATAATAATAAAGCATTAACTTAATTATATATTAGGAAATGAATCAAAGGCCAAATTTCCTCCTTAAACAATAAGCTTTAATTTCAAAAAATACCAAAAATATTCTAATGAATGTAGTAATATCCATATAAACTAGACTATATAAACATTTAAGTAAAAATTACCTATTGAAAACTCTAACACTAGCTTAAGTGTGATTCTCTGAAATATCACACTCTTTGAATTGTCAAATATCAGGTTTAACAGTACTCTCTCTAGTAAAGATTTAATTGTGGATGTCAGGCTTTGATTGCCTAATATGATGTATTCAAGAAAAGCAATCAGGAAATGAAATGGATTATTTCCCTATACTCCTTTTCAGTCCATTTGGTTTCCTATAGTTGGGACCAAATTTTCCATCTGCCTTGGTCCTCTGTTAATAATTTCAGCTAAAACCATCACATTTCCCCTCTTTGAGTTTCTGCTACTATAACCCTTGATTAAATGTCAGGTTTTTGTTTTCATTGTTCTACTTTTTTTTTTCCTATTTACATTTTTGACAGCCTTCCCTCTCAACTGAATACTGTTATCACTTCTTTATTTTAATCCTTTCCCAAGCTGCCTATATTATCACCCTTGTGTTTGAGAACTCAGATTTTTACCCTTTTAATCCACTAATTGGCTTTTTACCCTGTCTCACCTTGCCTCCTTTTCATGCATGTGACCCTTCTTTCTACCTTATAATCTGCGGACCAGGCTTGCCGTCCGTCCTGCCAGATCTTCTTACCTTGCACCCTCTTTCTTCACCCAGAAGACTTTATTAATATTTTTCCCTCCACTCTCCGAAAAGTTTCTGTGAATATGACATCCATTATAATATTTTTCTAGAATAAATAGCACATTTTCCCATTTCAACTAAGTTCTTTTTAAAAGTTATTTATTTTATGAAGTCAGTATCTTTTGATTAAGTATATGAATTCATTTTAAAAGCTAGGAAAATGTATATAATTAACAAACATTTATGTCATCCTATTCATTTCCATTTATATTTTTCCCTTTGGTGAGGAAAGATTATATGTTCATTATTCATTCAATGAGTGCTTTTCTCTTTAAATATGAATGTAGTCAAAATATTATTATAGGATATTAAAATTTATGCTTACTTTTTAGTGAGTTTGAACATGTGGCAAAATCAAAATGTATGAAAATGAGCCAAGATAATATTCCCTATAAAGTTTCCATAGACATAATGAGTGGTGAATTTGTCAAGTTATTCTATATGTAATATCTTCTTAATATATTCTATGTAATAGGATTATATCTATGAATATAGGACAAATTATAAAAGAGTATGTTAGTATATACACAAGATACTAAATTCAAGCACAACTATAAATCTCAAATGAATCAAAAGTTTGAAATCTGTATTATTTTCTATGAAACTTTAAAAAGTACATTTTCTTTTTCTTTACCATGATCTTGTTTTTCGTAACATACACAGCCTAAAATAGGCCTAGTTTTCATTATAAACCTGAAATTTAGACAGGCTGATTTTATTAATTGCTTTGCAATTTTCAAATATTTCACTTGGTAAAAAACATGTCACAAAGCAGCTTACCAGGAAGAACCATGATAGGGATTCCAATCTGATAAGGATTTCTAAGAAATATGAACTGTATTCCCATAGTAGTAAAATTCTGGTCAGTGGGAATATAAGCATGGAGTGTACCATCTAAGTTAAAGAAGAAAGTATCAGGATGAAGACTAATTATCATACACCAGGCCAGGGAGTCAGTGGATAAATTAATGTAGAAAAAGATAAAACAAGACCCCACCAAATGCCTTTAATGTGTTTCTGTTGTATGAATTAGGCATTTAGGGTGACTGAATCGAGCAGGCCTAGAGAAGTTAAATTGGCACTGATTTACAGAAAGGATCAAATAAAGAATTTTCTCTAAGACACTAAGCCTTATATTATAATCAGCAGACTGAAAACATAATTTAACAGTGGATTTAAGAAAAAACAAATAAAAGGAAATCGGTTAGACTCTGCAGAATGTCACAGTTACAAATAGTGCTTTTCCATAAATGATACTTAAAAGTTTGTGTTATTAAAAACTGTAGATTAGTAATCACCATACAAATAAATTACATGCATTTCTCTCTAATTTCATCAATATAAGTCCCCTAAAGTAAGATACTTTTTAACTAGACTCTCAACATTATATGTGAACTTGCTCTTAAAATATATTTTCAAAGACTTTTGCTTCATGTATATTCGGAACATTTTTCTCCTCTGTTTTACCAATACACTTTGATTGGAATATCTGCAAGGACAAGGAAATGTCTTTGGGCACAAAAAGGTTTAATAGAGTTTAGAGCCTGTGTTCTCTGTATGAAGGCTTGTTATACATAGATATAGCAACTTTAACTTGTTGACAAACAAAATAAGGGGACTGGGCCTGGAAATTGCTACTGGGTCTTTGGATCTATCTCTGAGTGTTCTAAATCTCTGCTGTCCCATATGGTAGGCTTTAGCCACATGTGACTATTGAGCACTTGAAATGTTGTTTGCCCAAAGTGAAATGTGCTGTAAATCAAAATATACACTGAATTTTGAAGACAGTACGAAAAGAATAAAAAGTATCTCATGAATCACTTTTAATATTGATAATACCTTGAAATAATATTTGAGATATAGTGGATTAAAAAATATATAATTAAAGTTAGCTTCATCTCTTTCTTTCTTTTTTCCCCCCTTTATTTTATAGAAAGGGTCTTTCTATGTTGCCCAGGCTGCTTCTGAACTTCTGAGCTCAAGGCATCCTCCGGCCTCAGCAACCCGAGTAGCTGGGACTACAGGCAGGCACTACCACGCCTGGCTTAATTTCACTTCTTTTTTACTTGTTTTCATGTGACTTCTAGAGAATTTACATTACATTTCTGGCTTACATTATATGTCTATCGAAAAGTGCAGCTCCAAATGGTGCCAGATTTTTAAAAAATCATTTAAATTTAATATATTCTGGTTATCTATCAAACATGGATCAAACATTAGTTTAAGCTTTATTATATCATCTTCATCTATATTTTGGCTCATGCTCTGAATCATGTGGCTATAAATTTTCTTTCTAAAGAATATTTCTTTAGCTTTAGAAAGGAACATTGGAAGAGATCTAAATGAAAGCTGTTTAGCATTGTTGATACTAAAGTATTGGTATTCCAAAGTAAATTTTCATCTCTTTTTTTAAAAGCTATTCTCACATCAGTTCTTTCTGGAACTGCAAACAGTTAGAAACATGAACTTTCTTATAGTTCACTTCTTCTCTTTCTTACCTTCTGAGGGTGAATCATAGATGCAGTGATCAAAAGGATTTGATTAAAGGGAAGTTAGAAGGAGATCATCCAGAGAGTCCTGAACTGGATTAGCAAATGTGGATCATAAGGCCAGGGTGCTTGGGTAAACTTCTTAAAATAGTCATTGGAAATAGAGGTAAACTTTCAAAGTCACAGAAGAGGAATTGAAGGTCCATTCCCTCTCCTCTCAAAAATATTCATTCACTCACTTTTCTTATTGAAAAGACATTTTTGACATTAATGTTTTTGTCATGAACTGTCTTCCTGTGCATTGCTTTTTAGATAGTTTGTACTTTTACTTTGATTTGCTTTTCAAGACACAGGTTAGTAAAGAATGGGTTTTTAATTTCCAAGTCTGCAAGATTTTTTGGTCTCTTGCATATAACTGAATTTTGCTTTTGAAACTGATCAGAATTTTTGTTGCTTAATAAGAAAATTTAGGGCCGGGCGCGGTGGCTCACGCCTGTAATCCTAGCACTCTGGGAGGCCGAGGTGGGCGGATCGTTTGAGCTCGGGAGTTCGAGACCAGCCTGAGCAAGAGTGAGACCCCATCTCTACTAAAAAATAGAAAGAAATCATATGGACAGCTAAAAATATATATAGAAAAAATTAGCCGGGCATGGTGGTGCATGCCTGTAGTCCCAACTACTCGGGAAGCTGAGACAGGAGGATCCCTTGAGCCCAGGAGTTTGAGGTTGCTGTGAGCTAGGCTGACGCCACGGCACTCACTCTAGCCTGGGCAACAAAGTGAGACTCTGTCTCAAAAAAAAAAAAAAAAAAGAAAATTTAACCCAGCATTTAGTAAATGATTGATATGCTTTATATTTATTCATTTTCTATTTTCCTTCTCCTTATACTTTTCCCTAGTTTTGATTCCTTTTTCAGTGATATATTTATTCTTTGATCCCTCATTGATCCCTAAGAACTACCATAATTTACCATTCCTGCTATCACAATATAACCCATATTTCTGTTTACTAATATTTGAAAAATATTATATCAATATTCCCCTCCCCCCACCAAAATGCATTGTTTCCTTCTTTGATGTGCATTTTAAACAGTGAATTTGTCATGTATATTTAAAAAGCGTGGTCCATATCATCCTCTCCTAAATTAAAATCTTTTTTCCAGCTCTGAGAGAGTTTTTACAAATTTGTGTTTGGTCAACAGAGGGTTAAGAAACAGTAGCTGCTGCAATATATCTACAACTCTTTTAGTCTTTTTAATCTTTGAATTTCTTTTACAAACAGGTACCTTTCTTCTATGTGATATGCAAATCGCCCAGCTCCTAAGAGCAACTGGATAGGGATATGTGTTTCATCTTAAAACAAAGACTAAGAAAAAAATAATAATATGATAAAGTTATTCAAAGGATTTCAGAAACAGGTGTTCTAAGTCTACACTAATTGGATTTCAGTTAATTATTCCTTTTACTTTAGGGAATATAAGTAAGAAATGTAAAAAAAAAGTACCTGAAAAAAAAACTTCACTGACATGCTAATTGCTCTAATATTACTTAACCTAGGTTAAAAAAAAAAAAAAGGAAAGAAAAAAAAAAAAAAAAGAAAAAATCCCCACCTTAATGTGACCAAAGTCTTAATTACCCTTTTCACTTCTAGATTTTAAGATAAAAATTATAGGCTTTCACATACACTACATATTTCAGAGTAGCATACTTCAGTTTTTCATCTATATGTAATTTTAATTTTCTACTGCCAATGTACAGAAAATCTATTTATAATTTAAAGATTGAATTTCCCACTAACTTCAGGAAGACCAAAGTAAATCTCTCTTAGGCTTTAGGTCAGGAAGTCTGTTGCTATTTGATTTTAGATAAATTGTTCATTCTTCTTTAATCTCATTTTCTTTACGCAAACAGAAAAGTAATTTTTATATGTACTGTGGAAATTAGCATTCCTCAAAAGCATGGGTTGAACAAGGGTACTAAAAAAATAGGAGTCTTGTTTGTGAGATAGGATGAGTTCAGAATGTAAACTTGACGAAGGCTTGGATTTTTGTTGTTGTTGTTCACTGCTCTTTTCCTAAAGCATAGGGTCATGCCTGGTGCATAGTTACTATGCAAGAAATATTTTCTGGTTAAATGAATGAATAAGACATATTGAAGGAAGTAAAAAATAGATGACTAGAATGAGGATGCCAAGTTATCTGAAAGTAAATATTTTATATTATAGATATTGGTAGAAGAGAAATGAAAGAATCTACTATGTATATTGAGTTCCAGCTTTTTTTTTTAATTTATAAAATAAAGTTGGATATATGGCTCCATGGTAAAGAAATTGTCCACTAACTTGATTAGTTAAGGAGGAGAATTCAATGGTTAAATGAAATAACTATATTCATGGAATATATGACATGCTGAATAAACATTGTTGAATTAGTGTATATTTATTATACAATTTATTACATTGTTGAATAAAAGTGGGATTCATATATTAGTCATCTTTTTCATCTGGTATGGAGCAGTACCTATTCCATAGTCAATCTTCATACATCTGGTGAAGGTAGCATTTTTACCACTGCACTTATTTTTATATTTTAACTATCTCTGCATTGATTTAAATCTACAATTTAATTCTGGACATTTGTTCTAAGAGTTACACTCTTTTTCCAAAGGCCTGACCTCTGAGAACTGCTACGGTAGCCAGTTCTAGTAAGATATCAGGGGCAATATAAGCATAGCATCAAACATATTATTATTGCTAGAGAATGTATGAAAAATGTTTTCGACTTCCTTGATTTCTTTCTATGTGCCTTTAATAAAATAATTAACTTTTTTTTATAAATTAATATTTGCAACATGGTGAAAATATTTCAAATGGTTCAGAAGAACCTAAAAATTATATAGTAAAAGACAACCACCTTAGGTCTTTGGTCCCATGTTCAGAGAAAATAATTCTTAGTTTTCATTTTCAAATTATTTTGATAATTTCCATTATATTAAAAAATATTATTCACTCATTTTTTAATTTATCATTTTTTTAGTATTTTTGAATACTTTTACTAATACTAGAAACTTGAAGAATTTAGTACATTAGTTCCTCCCCTCCTTCTGCTTTTAACAACTATATTCTAATAGTTATATTATAATTTTCCTATTACCAAAGTTTGATGTCTAACTATAGTTAAACATTCCAAACTTGACTATAGATTGAATCTAAATATGATCCCCAATAGAAATTATATTTATAGTTTTATGCTTATATAACAATTATTCAATCTTAAATCGAGTATTGATTTAACCCATAAGGAACCTATAAAGAAGAAATTATCTAAAAAGTGTCATAATATTAGATTTTTAAGTTCTTTTAAAGTTTCTTCACTACTTCTGGGTTAAAATTAACTGAAACTTTTTCAAATACCTTTTGTCTCCAGACTTTCTAGCCTTCTCCATTTTGTTTTGGAGAATACCCTTGAGTAATGTTTCAATAAAGGTTGCACAGGAGATACACTTTCCTGTTCTGTTAGTTCAAAAATATTTATTTTGTTCAAACAGTTGATTAAAACAGTGGTCCCTAACCTTTTTGGCACCAGGGACCAGTTTCATGGAAGACAATTTTTCCATGAACCAGGGATGGGGTGGGGATGGTTTTGAGATGATTCAAGTGCATTACGTTTATTGTGAGGTCAAACTTTTCTGCTAATGATAATCTGTATTTGCAGCTGTTCCCCAGCACAAGCATCATCACCTCAGTTCCACCTCAGATCATCAGGCATTAGATTTTCATAAGGAGCAGGCAACCTAGATCCCTCATATGTGCAGTTTACAGTAGAGTTTATGTTCCTGTGAGAATCTGATGCCACTACTAATCTGACATGAGGTGGAGCTTATGTGATGATGCTAGTGATGGGGAGAGGCTGTAAATGCAGATGAAGCTTCACTTGATTGCACACTGCTCACTTCCTGCTGTGTGGCAGGGTTCCTAACAAGTACTGGTCCACAGTCTGGGGGTTGGGGACTGCAGGATTAATGAAATCAGTAGCAAAAAACTATATGGAAGATTAATAAAACAAAAAGTTGGTTCTTTGAAAAAATAAATAAAATTGACATGCCTCTTGCTGGATTAACTAGAAGCAGAAAACAAAGGACTCTAATAAGCTCTATCAGGAATGAAAAAGGAGAAATTATAACTGATACCATGGAAATACAAAATATCATCTATGAATACTATAAAAACCTGTATGTACATAAACTTCAAAATGTGGAGGAAATGGACAAATTCTTAGAAACACACAGCCTCCCTAGGCTCAATCAGGAAGACATAGAATTCCTGAACAGACCAATCTCAAGTACTGAAATTGAAGCAGCAATAAAAAAAACCTTCCTAAAAAGAAAAGTCCCAGATCAGATGGTTTCACACCCCAATTTTACCAGACATACAAAGAAGAACTGGTGCCTATCCTGCAGAAATTATTCCACAATATTGAGAAGGAAGGAATCCTCCCAACACATTTTATGAAGCCAACATCACCCTGATACCAAAACCAGGAAAGATTGCAACAAAAAGGAAAACTACAGATCAATACCCTAATAAATATAGATGCAAAAATTCTCAACAAAATCCTAGCAAAATTCTGGTGCTTATCAAAAAGTTAATCCATCACGACGAAGTGGGCTTCATCCCAGAGATGCAGGGATGGTTCAACATACTCAAATCTATAAATATAATTCACCACGTAAATGGAAGTAAAACTAAAGACCGTATGTTCCTCTCAATAAATGCAGAAAAAGCATTCGACAAAATTCAGCACCGTTTTATGATAAGAACACTTAACAAAATAGGTATAGATGGGACTTACCTAAAAATGATAAAAGCCATATATGACAAACCCACAGCCAACATCACGCTGAATGGGGAAAAATTGAAACCATTCCCACTTAGAACTGGAACCAGACAAGGTTGACCACTATCACTACTTCTATTCAACACAGTGCTGGAAGTCCTTGCCAGAGAAATTTGACAAGAGAAGGAAATCAAGGACATCCAAATGGTGGCCGAAGAGGTCAAATTATTGCTCTTTGCTGATGATATGATCTTATATCTAGAAAACCACAAAGATTCTGCTATGAGACTACTGGAATTGATAAACAAATTCAGCAAAGTCTCAGATTACAAAATAATGTACAGAAATCAATAGCATTCCTATACATCAACAGTCAAACTCAGAACCAAATCAAAGACTTGATACCCTTCACAATAGCAACAGAGAAAATAAAATACTTAGGAATATATTTAACTAAAGAGGTGAAAGACCTCTACAGGGAGAACTATGAAATACTAAGGAAGGAAATAGCAGAGGGCACAAACAGGTGGAAAACCATACCTTACTCATGGGTCGGCAGAATCAACATTGTTAAAATGTCTATACTACCCAAAGTGATCTATAGATTCAATGCAATCCCTACTAAAATACCAATATCATTTTTCGCAGATCTAGAAAAAATAATTCTAAGCTTCATATGGAACGAGAGAAGACCCTGTATAGCAAAAGCAATTTTAAGCAAAAAAAAAAAAAATTGGGAGGCATCACTTTACCAGACTTCAAGTTATACTGCAAGGCTATAGTAACTAAAACAAATGGTACTGGCACAAAAACAGTGATATAGACCAATGGAACAGAGCTGAGAATCCAGATACAAAACCATCCTCATATAGCCATCTAATCTTTGACAGAGCAGACAAAAACAATCACTGGGGAAAAGAATCCTTATTCAAAAGATGGTGCTGGGAAAATTGAATAGCCTCATGTAGAAGACTGAAACAGGATCCACATCTCTCACATCTTGCAAAAATTAACTCACAATCAATAACAGACTTAAACCTAAGGCATGAAACTATAAGAATTCTAGAAGAAAATGTTAGAAAAACTCTTCTAGACAGTGGCCTAGGGAAAGAATTTATGAAGAAGACCCTAAGGGCAATCACAGGAAAACAAAAATAAATAAATGGGACCTGATCAAATTAAAAAGCTTCTGCACAGACAAAGAAACTCTCACGAGAGCAGACAGACAACCTACAGAATGGGAGAAAATATTCACATGCTACACATTTGATAAAGGGCTGATAACTAGAATCTATATAGAACTCAGAAAAATCACAAAGAAAAGATCAAACAACCCTATCAAAAAGTGAGCAGAGGACATGAAAAGTTTCTACTTTTCAAAAGAAGATAGATTAATGGCCAAGAACCATATGAACCATATGAAAAAATGTTCAGCATCTCTAATCATCAGGGAAATGTAAATCAAAACCACAATGAGATATCACTTATCTCCAGTGAGAATGGCCTTTATCAAAAAGTGCCAAAACAATAAATGCTGGCATGCATGCGGAGAGATAGGAACACTCATACACTGCTGGTGGGACTGCAAACTAGTACAATCTCTGTGGAAAGTAACATGGAGATACCTCAAAGAGCTAGAAGTAGAACTACCATTTGATTCAGCAATCCCATTACTGGGCATCTACCCAATGGAATAAAAGACAGTCTATAAAAATGACATCTGCACTAGAATGTTTATAGCAGCACAATTCACAATTGCAAAGATGTGGAAACAACCCAAGTGCCCATCAATACATGAGTGGATTAAGAAAATGTGGTATATGTATACCATGGTGTTCTACTCAGCCACAAAAAACAATGGAGATCTAGCACCTCTTGTATTATCCTGTATAGAGTGGGAGCCCATTCTACTGAGTGAAATAACACAAGAATGGAAAAGCAAGTGCCACTTGTACTCACCATCAAATTGGTATTAACTCTTAAATGCACATATAGTAGTCACATTCATCGGGTGTTGGGCAGGTGGGAGTGGGGAGCATGGGATGGATATATTCACACCTAATGGGTGCAGTGCACACTCTCTGGTGGATAGACATATTTGTAGCTGTGACTTGGGTGGGACAAAGGCAGTATATGTAAACTAAACATTAGTACCTCCATAATATGCTGAAATAAAAATAAATAAATAAATAAATACAAGATTGTCATGGCCATAGAATTATAGGATCAAGCTAATTTTCTGTCAGCACTTTGAAGGCATTAATCTAGTGTCTTTTAATGCAAATTGTGGTTTAGAAAATTTTATATTTTGGCCGGGCGCGGTGGCTCACGCCTGTAATCCTAGCACTCTGGGAGGCCGAGGTGGGCAGATCGTTTGAGCTCAGGAGTTCGAGACCAGCCTGAGCAAGAGCGAGACCCCATCTCTACTAAAAATAGAAAGAAATTATATGGACAGCTAAAAATATATATAGAAAAAATTAGCCGGGCATGGTGGTGCATGCCTGTAGTCCCAGCTACTTGGGAGGCTGAGACAGGAGGATCCTTTGAGCTCAGGAGTTTGAGGTTGCTGTGAGCTAGGCTGACGCCACGGCACTCACTCTAGCCTGGGCAACAGAGTGAGACTCTGTCTCAGAGAAAAAAAAAAAAAAATTATATTTTGAATCTCATTGCATATTAAATAACTTTTTTTTGGTCTGAAAGATTTTAGGTATTTTTTCATCATATTTGGATTGAAATTTAATGAGAATTTACTGTTTAAGTGTCTACTTTATTCCCCCATTCAACTACATATATTGGGTACTTTAATTCTGAAGACTTCTTTCTTAGATTAAGATCTTTTTAAATTTTCTATTTCTTTGATTTTTTTCATTTACTCTGTTGTCTATCCTGTATTCAGGGATTCCTCTCTTTCTTTTTTCCCAACATATTCCACTTTTTGCCCTCTGTCTTTCATACTTCCTGCTTATTTGCTGGGGTACTTGTTTACTTTGTTTCCTCCATCCATTGAATTCTTTTTTTGATAATTATACTTTTAAATTTTTTGAACTTCTTTCTCTTATAATTAGTTTTTGTCTTGGCAATCTTTGTGTGTGTGTGTGTGTGTGTGTGTGTGTACATAAGGAATGGAAATGTCCCCTTAGCTCACTTTAATAATATGAACTATATATACTTGAAATAAATTCCTTCTAGTTTTTGAATTATTATTCCTTTTCTAGGTGAGTGATACTGCATGTTTATCTTGATCATTCACTTTCATGCTATTAGATTTCCTCTGGAATCATATTCCAGGTCAGATCCTGTCTTTGCTATTGACTGGTTGAGTAACCAAGGACAAGTTGCATAACCACTCCAAACCTCCATTTCTTTACTTAAAAAAGTGATACCAAGGGTGATGTTGTGAGTGGTTTTGTAATAATTTAGCATCTGTTGAGCACACAGTCCATTCTAAATTTTCTAAAATGTCTTTTATTTCTTCAATGACAGTTATAATATCTTATTCTCCAACTTATAATGTATTGATGGGCTGGTATAATTCCCCTGTGAACTTGCACCTTTGATACAACATATTCATATAATATTCAGGGTTCAAACTTTTTCTGTACATGAAGATAGTAAATGTTTCCAGCTTTCTGGGCCACATATTCTTTGAAGTAACTATTCATCTCTGCTGTTACAATATAAAACCAGCCACAGGCAATGCATAAACAGGTGAGTATTTCTCAGTTCCAAAAAATATTTACCAAGAACAGGCAATGAGCTGGATTTGGCCCATAGGCCATTGTTTGCCTACCCCTAGACTATATCATGCCATAAACAGCATGTTCGCTGGAATTACCAGTGAGCTTGGAGTTGGAGGAATGGATTTTAATTTTATAATACGTTATCCAGAGTAAGTCATATAACATATGTATGCCTCATTTTTTCCCAATACATGAAAGGGAATAAATTATCACTTAAACTTATAGCCCTAAAATTATTATTCTGAGAATTAATAGAAGCATTTCAATGCAAAAATCTTAATGCTCAAAATAAAATGATGAAATCTATCATTTTATATCATCATTTGTATCATATCATTACCGTGCAATGTAGTTGATGTTGTTTTGAAAGAGAGGACTAGATAAGCAGTTTGGTTTCAGCTTATCTAGTTAAAATAAACTTTATCATTATAGTTTTGTTGTTTCAGAAGTAATAACTTACTGATACATATGAAATTGTGCAATAAATAATGAGACATGTTTTAATGGGTCTTCTATTGTATTTGAAAAATGAATTAAGAACACTCTGCTTCAGGTTTCTGTAATTAACTGAAATAAGGTTTAAAACAAGATGCTGCTAGAGTCTGTAAAATATTTATCACTAAATATAAAAAAAATAAATGTCAAAGGAAGCAGCAGGACAAGTTACAACAGTAATTGCAAATGTCTTATCTGGTTCATAAATGCAGCTTAATTTATTTAATGATTTTTGAATTATTATTTAAATCTAAAATTTAGCACTTCTTCTTTACATGTAAATAATGAAAGTTAACATAAGTGCCTACTATTTTTCTGGGGCATTTTGGAACAAAAGGAAATAAATATCTCAAATTCAAGTTTAAATTTGAAACCAAATCTTGATCTTTTCTTAAAGTAGTACAATTACTTTTGTTCCAATTTTTTTTTCACATGGTTACTTAAATTTGCAATAGTGTTTTTACTATGTAACTCTTCCTCCCTCTCTTACTCCCTTGGTCTTTCCTTCCTTTCCTCCCTCCCTTCCTATCTTCCTCCCTAAGACAGGTGTTAGTCACGCTGTATAGAATTTATTATAATATGCTTTCTCCAGTCTCTGGGAAGAGGGAAGAGAAGAGTAATAAGAAGTAAATGGGCAATTGCAATGCATTGTGAAGAACGTGATGATGCAGAGGTTGGCTAAGGGTGCTTTAGGAGCAATTGTGAGGAGAAAACATTCTGGTGTGATAACACTGAGGTGAGATATAAAGAATAAATGTGAAGGTGATAGTTGAGTATGGGAGGGATGGTGGGATGAGCACCCGAAAACCAAATGAAATGGGCTAATAAGCCACGACTTTGAGGATTTGCCTCAGTGGACGGATGTTTGTAGACTCAGTCCAGAGATTTGGAAATAAATTGTTGACATAGTTAGGTTAGGTGCAAAGAATAATGTTTTGGAACCTGGCTTTACTTTGGGTTTGTGATTTGGTCATGCTATTTAATCTCCTTATTCTCACTTTATTCATTTGCAAAATGGAGGTAATCGTATGTATTTTAAAGGGATGTTGTAAGGATTAAATGAGATACCCACACAAAAAATGCCTGCCATGGAATTTATGTTCAATAAAAGCTAGTTACTTATTCCTCCTTTCCTAATTGTAGGGAAAGTTGAGATGATATGTGAACAAAAATGTCTTTGGCTATAATCAGAGTGCGCAGAGACTGATTATGCAAAGAATTTTACAACTGTCTTCTTTTTGTTCTTCTTCCCCCCTTCCCTTTCTCCTTCTTTGCCTCTCTCTTCTTCTTTTTCTTTTTACAGTTATATTTTCTGTATGAGAAGTAGTTTCTTCTTCCCAATCTTTAACTACAATACACTGGAAGGCACTTTCTGGCTGTTTCCATAGCTCCCAATGAAGAGTAGACAGCCATAATTCTTGATTATGATTAGAAAACCAAATACAAAAACAGTAGCATTGCTAAGCATGATATGAGACTAGTGCACTTAATTACCTGGGTGCAGTACACTTCAAACAGGCTTGGAGCTCTTGGTTGTGGGGGTGCTACCAGAAGCATCCATAAAAGACCAAAGCATACTATGGACAAAGAGCTCCACTGCATGGTGGCTATGTCCCTGTAATGGGACAGGAGCTAGCAAAGTTGACGAGAATGGCAATTTGGATTTCTCTGGGAGACTGAAAGTGTCTCTTGCATAACATTTCAATAGTAGTTAATAGTACTTACTACCATTGTATGCTCTCCTGATTATTAAGCTGTCATCTTCTCATCATCTCCACCTTCCATTTTCAGCTTCATACACAATCTTTTAAATTAAGTATTTTTGGAATAATTAGGTTAAGGGATATTAAAATGACTTGAGAAGTACAATTTTGCCAACAATAAATTGTTAAATCTATTAAAAAATCCTTAAAGATCCAAATCTGAATTATTGTAAATATCCAAACTAAACATCAACTAAAATTTCACTTTGGAACCTTTAGCTTTTACCCAACATGCATCTTTGCACATATGTATAATTTTTTCAAACTAGAACTTCAAAACCTGATCTTATTTCCAAACCAAAGATCTCTAATATGAAATCATTATAAATTGTATTACATTTATTTATGTTTAACCTTTCTATTTTATATTTATGATAAAATTATAATTAATCTCTAATTGACATATAGACAAATTTATTTGTTTTTACAAAGTGAGAATTATAAACATGAACTTGATTAATTATTATAGTCTTTTGTCAGTTTTCTCTGCAGGTTTTTTAGCTTGCTTATCATTTCAGATTTTTTTCTTTTTGTTGTTTGCCTTAAGTCTCCTAGGTATTTTAACTACTAGTCTGTCATGTTCTGATACTTCACAAACACCCTTACTTTTGTGTAAGACAAAATCTACAAGATATTAATTGGGATTCGTTTTTTCTGGTCTCTAGTTGATACAATTAGAAAAATAGTGACACGTGAGAGAAAACCCTTCTATTCTGTGAAAGTAAAAAGCATTTCATTTTGTTGAAAAAGCAAGTTAAAATAGCTTTAGTGGTACATAATGATATATGTAATTTCCTGGGTATATTTCCTAGATTCTTTTTAACCCTTTCTTCAAAATAGTCATATTTATTATTTCAATAACAGAAAGTAATCACACAGAGGCAAGAGCTCTTGCTCAAAAAATTTGTATATTTCATACATTCTACTTGTGACATATAGTAGGGGAAATATTTACGAACACCATAAGATAGGAAGCTGAAACTGCAATCATTTCTAAATGAAAATTACATGACAGTTTATCAGTATTTAATGCTAACATTGGTTGATGTGAGCATGAAGAATTTAGCAGCTATTTATCATTACCCTGTGTGTGGTTAGTTCTCTGATATACTTGCTTAAAGTAGAATGGTGTTTTAATGGCAACATGAACCACAGCTTCAGTTTGAGGTATTAAATAAATGGAGATACCAAAAAAGGGTTTGTTTTTGTTGTGTGGAGTGTGTGTGTGTGTGTTGTTTTTCACATCCCTGCTAAAAGTAGCCTCCCACACCTTGCATGGGTTGGTTTTTAATCCACGCTCCCATAAGCCATGGCTGGGCTCCTGCACCAGATGCAGGTGTCCCCTTGTGCTGTCAGCCAGGAATGATTAATGAGGATTTGCCCCTACTGAAAGCAGTCTTTGGAGCATTGTTCAGGGCATCTGTGGAACTGTCGGGGGAGACAAGGACACAAGTGAACAACCAATTATTTGGCCATCACTGAGGCAGCATGAAAAAGACATCAAATTGGACAGAGAAGCAATGCTTTTGTTTGGGGATCAAATATTATTTTTTAGATGTTAATAGTAGTATAGGACTTTTACTTTGTTTTTAAAGGAATTTTGTTTGGTCTAGACTTTTAACCGGAAGTAAATTTAAAGCTAATTGAATTCTTTGAAAGTAGTTTAAAAGGAATAAAACGTCACCAAATTGATTCCTAAGTAGTTGCCTATTGTATAAAGATATATCATTTTGCACGGCTAACATTAGAAAACAAGGACTAACTATGCAGCGGGAGGGAAGGAGGATCCTCCATGCAGAGTTCCTAATTGCTGGTCATAGTTGACAGAGATGAGGGGGTTTGCAAGTGATCAGAAGGTCAGACACATTGCACTGGAATGTTGAAACAGGAAAAAAATCCAAAACAGAGCACAAAGCTGGGAAATATTTCCAAGCCTATTTTCAGCATTTGTGTGTTTTCTTCTTTTGGGTATGACATATACACTTAGGTCTTAGTAAGTAAGAAAGGATTTTTCAGACCATTACATTCTTGTACTAGGTCTGTGATTTAAACTCAAAATTTAAAAAGGCTAATATGTTTTGAGCACCACTCAAATGCAGATTAAGAAGTCCTTTCTTTCAGTAAAGTAGTTTCTTTTATGTTCTGTCCTTCCAGGCCTGTTGTCTTTAGGATATTAAGAATTAAAAGCTGAGCCCTGAAACCACTAAAACTTTCAAGGAGCAGATAATGATGTATTAATATATAAAAAGTAATGGTCAGTAACAACTTTAACAAATGTGGCCTATATTACAACAAAAATGCTTATTTAACATTTATTTTTTGCAGGTTGATACTTGAGTATTATTTTTTTAAATGAAAATAACTTCAGTCACAGAATAATTAGGAATCACCTCAAGATTAAAACAGATGTCAGATCAGTTTATCTAAAACAAATATATGAGAAGAGATTGGTTTTAGAAGTGATTTCTGAGAGAGTGCATCACTTTATTGTTCTTTAAATAATTTACTCTTGTACCTGCAGTGGCCTAGCTGCTCACTAATTGATATTCTCTTGGTCAATTCTAGAATTACATAATTTTCTGTACCTCTCAAGCCAATCAGAATTTACCTTACCATATTGTTCAAATGTATATGGCAAGGAATACATACTATTGCTCATATTCAAAAATTGGCCCATTTAGATAGATGTATTTTTATGTGAAGTGGGCAAATGGGCTACGCCCAAATCATAAGAACCATTTAAAGTTATTATGACTAGCAGCTTTGACTTGAAATAGGATGAATAGATAAATCCAAACCTAAGTGGACACTAATACTACCTCTTTTCAATGTCATGAAAACAGCAGTTTGAAACCGTTTCCCATTTACTACTCATATTAAAATTGTCTCAGTCAGAGAGATAGTGTAACTTAATTGTTTTTTACTAATAACATATTTTTAAATGTGTTAGCAGATTCCCTGGACTTGCGATAGCTCAGAAATATTGAATTTGGGTTGGGTCTTTGGCAAATGATACAATGTCTACAAATGGAATATTGTTATGTAGTTTTTCCCATGCAAATTCTGCTCCAAGTTTTGAACCTTTTAAAATCATTTTTGTCAGCAAGAATTGACTGTCGGTATAGAGATTTAATTTCATCTGTTCTCTATTTTTTTTCCTTAATAACTCTCGTCTTCTTGAGGCTACCAAGTCAGTTATCATTTAGTCATTACAATAATTTTTAATGACTTTGAGCCAAGGCAGCTTCTTAAACAAAACTGCTCATTTCATTTCAGTTATTTGTGAGCCACTGATGATGGTCTTTGAGTATAGTGCTCCAAACATTTGGTCATTAGGAATAGCATGTTTTCCTAGAATTTTTATAATAAGTATATCATAGGCAAATCAAATGTTAAAGTATCCTATTTCTTGCTTTTCTTTATCTACAATATCTAATTAAAAATTTGATTTGTGTGCCATGATCTTTTCTTCTTGTCATACTCAGTATTTCTGGTACCACTCGATTTTCTAAGAGTTTGCAAATTGTTCTTTGAATGTTTGCTTCAGTTCCCTTTTTGGGTATTGATATTAAGCTATACTGTATCAAACTTTCCTGGATTAGTCTTTTCATTTTTTTTTTTAAAGATGATTACAATGACTAAGATAGGCATTAGGTTATAAGAATCTGAGGTTCAGAGATTCAAGAAATTTTTTTATGGAATTCCAAGCAAATTTCTAATTTTAACTCTCAGTAGAGATTTGGAAATGTGAGTTTGCAATATTGTTTAGCCCAGAAAAATCATTCAAAGAAATTTCTCTTCACAGATGAGGGACATTTAGAGTTTTCAGATAAGATACATGATACCCAGTTAAATTTGAATTTTAGAAAATCAATGGATCAATTTTTAGTATTAGTATATTCCCATGCAATATTATGATACACTCATACTAAAAGTGGACCCATTGTTTATGTGAAATTCAAATTTAACTACGTATACTAAATTTTTATTTGCTAAACCGTGCAACCCTAGCTGAAGCCAAAACATGAAGAAGTAAGAGACTATAATCTGGATAATGATATAGATTTGGTCATCCAGATTCTATCTCAGAATTTCAAATAATAGTGAGTGAAGTTTTTTTTTTTTTTTGTAATCTGCGCTAGTAGTAAGTCTCCAATTACTTTACTGAAATGTTGTGAAGATAGTTTGAACTTAAACAAATTTACCTTAAAAATTCAGGATTTTTGACAGCAAGTCACATATAAGTAAAAGGTGATATAGTGATACCCCAAAGACCAATTAAAGATGTTTTGAAACTGGCAAATTCAACCTACTTAAGTTGAGACATAGAACTGCCATCTACAAGTGAACTAATGAAATGATTTCCATCATTTATAATGAATTGCACAAGAAAGGAAATTTTATTCTTGACAGAAAATTGAACTTCCTTACAGACAGTAAAAGTTGAAAGGAAGGTTTGAAGTTCAAATGGGTTGTGGGGAGAAAGGGGACAGGGATTTGAATGAAAGTTGCCTAATTCAAATTTTGTATGCATAACTCAAATTAGGTAAGAAACGTGTGACTTCAGGCTTTACAGCTTTCGTTGTCAAAGGAGTTGTCGGAGTCGAGGTGCCCAACTCTGCCTTAATTGCTTCCCTCCCACTCCCAAAGTGTTGTTTTAAAACAATATTTGATGATGTAGGTGTTTAACTATTGGACTATCACACTGTACTATTTTTTAAATGACAAAGACTCAGAGTCAATCTCAAATTCTTTTCTCAGAAGTTTCCACTGGTAAATACAGGTTATCTGGATATTTACCAAACATCATGGTTATTGTACTAATTAAGGCTTAAATTGTAATATCCACTTGAAAGTATACTAGCCAAAATAGCAGAGAAGTCTTTTATTTTAAAGGCATAAACATAAAGATGTAATTGATCTATTAAGCATGGTTTAATAGATATCAGATAATTTTTTCTTATTTTAGTACATAAAACTTGTATAGAATAAACAACAAAATTTGTACTTTTGTATATGATAAGCAACCTAATTGATAGCCCTCCTCTTCATCACCACCCAAGAAATAGAAATATTGAAGTAATATTCTTAGTCCCCAAATTTGATTTTGTTTTTATTGTTGCATGTGGCAGACATAGAAGAATATTTTAAAAGAACTTTTAACTCATTTTTACTTAAGATAAATTGACACATTTTTATTCAGGTGTTAGCACAAGTATAAAATGACATGGCTTTTAAAAGTCAATCACCATATGTTTATTGATTTCCTATGGTATTATATGTGAGGTATTTTAATAGATGCAATGTAGGATATTAAGACATACTAGGCTATGTGTTTTATGAAAGTATTTATGTATACTTTATATATATATATTTAATATGTAACAGTATTAATTCTATTTACCAATAAGTACAAAGCAAATATTAATGAGTACAAACATGCCAAAATTAACTCACTTCACGAGGAAGATTATATCCATCAGATGAAAAATCCCTTATCATTCCATTCTTACAGTTTCACCTATACACTTACCTGCATTCTCATTCTTTTTTCTCTTCCTTCCTTGAACAAATGTCTCCTCTCCTTTGATTTGGTCCCTGGATTTCTTCTTCTTCAGGAGAAATCCAGCCCTGCCTTCTCAGGGCTCTTGCTATAATGATTATCCCTTCTGTTTCCTGTCCCTTCAACCTTTCTCCACCAGCCATGTCCCATGAGTATTCAAATATACTCACATCTCTGCTATCTTAAAATGAATAGTTTCTTCCTGAATCCAAATTCCTGTCTCCAGCTATTGCTCAGTCTCTTCCTCTTAAAGATTACAATTTTGGGAAAAGTCGTCTATTTTTCCTTTTGTACTTACTCTTCAATTTATTATTTCTGTCCTCAGAACCCCAATGAGAAACTGCTTTCACTGAGATCACAAGGGGCCTCCTTGGGGCGAATTCCAAAGGATATTTTTAACCTTCATGTTAGTTGACCTGTGGATGGATTTAGACTTAGTTTACCATATTTTTCTTGGTTTTGAAAGCATACAACCTCTTGGTATTTGCCCTCCCTCTCTGTCCTCTTCTCTTTTGTCCAATCTTTAAGTGTTGATGTTCTTCAGAATTCTGACTTGGAGACTCTTTTCATGCCACATTATTCCTGGGTATCATCATCTATTCTTGAGCATTGAGGTACACTTTTAAACTGAGAACTTACATTAGTTTCTCTAGCTCAGCCCTCTCTGCTGTGTTCCATCCCTAGAGATTCAAAGTTTTTCTAGACATTTTCACTTGGTTATCTTTCAGACATATCAAACTCACCATGTGTGAAACTTAGCTTCTTTCTTGAATTATTTGAACAGCCTTTTAAACTGACTCCCAGCCTACAGTCTTGCCAACCTCCAATCTACTCACCACATATCAGCCATAATAATCAAATGTAAATCTGGTCAAATAACTTCTTTGATCCACCCTCATGAAATTCATCACTGACTCCCTAATTCTAAAGGTAAAGTGAAAATTCCTGTGGTTTCTCAGACCCCCTAAGGTCTATCTCCCATTCTTCGCAGGCTTCGTATTTTGCCTTGTCTCCCTCATGCTCTATGCTACAAATATACTGAACAATTTCCTTTTCCATTGCTCAGGTACTCCCCACTATTTTTTATTCAATTGGTTGTTATATATGGGATTATCTCTGCCTAGAACACCCTTCCTTCCTTTTTGTCTCGATTATCTTTTAGATCTCATTTCAGTTGAGATATTTCTTTCCCCTGAAAGCCTTTCCTGACCCCTGCCCCCGAGACTGGATTAGACAACCTATGTAACCTACGTACACGTGTGCTCCTATGGCTGCTTAAATTTTCTCATCATAACACTTGGAGATACTCTAGGATAACAACTTTTTCACTTGTCTGTATTTCTAAAATACTGCAAGTCAGGTGCCGCAATGTCTGAAACCTTGGGTACCTGGCTAAAAGTTTCCCAGAGAACAAAAATAATTTTAAATCCAGTATAGTTAAGATTACATAACAGTTCTCTGAATTTGCTACTTTATGTCATTCATTTGTGCATTTATTGATAAAAATATTTATTTAGAACAGTATAGAGGTGGTTAAGAGGGCAGCTTCTGGGACTAAGCTAAATTGCTTGGGTTCAAATTTCAGTCCAACCTTTGTAATTGATTTATGGTCAGGTTGCCTCAGTCCCTTATCCAGAAATTATGAATAATAATAGTGCCTACCATATAGGGTTATTGTATTAAATTTGTTATTAAATATAAAGTGCTTAGGACAATACCTAGCTAACAATAGCACTGTGCAAGTATTGAGCACTGCTAGTTCAATGGTATATAGTGGTGAGCACAGACACCACCAGCCATCATAAAACTTACAGATAGTATAGGAGAAAAATGACAACTTGTCTCCCTTTTTGTGAAGCTCTAACGTGCTGCTTATACTTACTGTACCCTAGCCTTTGTTATCTGGGGTCTTTTTAACTACTTTTAAAGAAGAATTTTATTGTCTCACTTGGAAGTATTTTGAGACACAAAATCCTTTTAGCTCCAGGGTTCTTGGATGTCCTTAGCTTTTCATAAATTTGCCTCATAGCCAGTTCATAGACTTTCTAGAGGATGAAGACCCACTGTAAGGAAATTCCTTCCAATTGGTCTTTCCCTGGGAAGAAATTGTTCTACAAACTTTTTCTCTATGGCATCCTTCAGTCCAGAGCTATCACCAGTCTATACTGTAGCTTTGTGCAAATTATAATAAAATACTTTCTCTCTTTCTGGCTGGAAAAATAGAAAAAGTTACCCCTCTAATAGGAGCAGCTTCTAGGCATATAAATTAAGGAAAACATCAAGAAAAAGGTGTGTCCCCAGGGGGATCACAGAGCAGCTTCAGGGAGCAAGATTCTGTGAGAAGAGTGTGGACTGGCTTTCGCTGCTAATGTACCCTCTAAACAGCATGCTATTGTGCAGAGCACAAAATGCCCACTATATTCAGCAGCCCTGCTTCACACAGTGGACCTATTTGCTTCCTAGGATTCTTGTGACCTAAACTTCCCCTTGCCTGTCCAGGGTCAACTCCATAAGCAGCTCACTCTGCTTTAAATATTTTCTCAGGTCCTTCCAATACTTTTCTGTATCTCATGTTTTCAGAGCTTTACCCTTTGCTTTCCAAGGTGACAGCCCTGGTCTGTTCTACCTGGTAGAGCAGGATAGTTAACGTATTAAAAAGGAGACTCAAGAACATTTCACATTAGCTCAAGGAAGTAAGTAATTGCATTGTTAGACATTTAAGACAGAAAGGCTTTTTAGTGGCTCTTATTGCTAATATTATACAGGATGAAGTTAATTGTTGGAAATCTCAGCTGAAGTATCCAGAATTCTCTGGTGAGCTTTCCTTGAACCTCCTATGCTGAGTAAAAGAAGATGAATCTAGTATAATAGTATTGATGTATAAACACCTAAAAGTAATAGGGGATAGAATTAAGAAATATATTTTGTGTGTTGAGTATGGCATACTTGGAAAATAACAGTAAAGAGTACTTTTAAAATATATATATTTATTATTTATAAGGAATATTCATATACTTTGTCTCCCTTAATGTTTAAAATAATCCTTTGAGGTAAATCAGGTGTTGTATAATGCACATACTTTTTAAAAAACATCTATATTGATATATCAAATAGAAAATATGAGATTTAACTTGTTCCCAAACATTGAATGGAGGAAATTAATTCTAGTAGAATTTTAAGTTTTAATAATTTATTTCTTTTTATTCACCAGAAATTACTTTCTTAAAATCTCAATAAATGTCCTAAAGGCAACAAGAACAATTTACATTTGGGCACCTCAGTGTAACAGATAAATTTAAAGCAAAAAATGATCAAGATATGATAATATTTCATTTCAAAGTAGTAATGTTGGCCCTGTCTTGTCTAGTTGTGAATCAGAGACAATGAGGTATATTAACACAGAACTAACACTCTAAATCAAATTTTAAAAAGATGCTTTGTCATTTTGTTGGCAGCAGTTATTAATGATCTGAGGGCTTCTGTTTTGCTAAAAAATAGGGTCTGTCCTTCTGGTTTTAAATGAGCATTAGTACTTTACAAGAGGTTAGACATAACGCTATGACCAAGAGATAACTGCAGCTAACAGGTGCATTAATTTTCATTGTACACTCTTGTAGAAGATTTCCTAGTGATGGTTTAATCCATGCAGAATGTTGGCAGTGATTCTCAACCTGGGAGTTATTTATACAAATTTTAAAACAACATTACAGTATAACAGTTTAATGGTCTTATGTTTTAGGTATACATATAATGCAGTAACCTCCAATTTTCTTTTAAGTCATAGGTTATAAATTTATTTCTTCAGCTTTTCCTCTTTTTTTTTTGTTTGTTTTTTAGAAATGAAAGTGATAGTGAAGTAATTGGTGTTTCTGAATGTCTTCAGAAAATATAACTTTTATTTGGATTATTGTGAGATCTTAAAACATATTTTTCTAACTTGATAATTGCAAACTGTATTGCATTTTTGAGTGCAAAGTGGCTAAAAACAGAAAGTGATTATAAAACACTGCCTAGGTTATTCAATGTTCTAGGATCCTGATAGTTATGAAAAATGTTCAGAATATTCTCTCAGCTTTCACATTTCATTATAAAATGTAAGAAAACATTTCCCCAAATCTTGGTGGTTGAGACATCCCAGAACACAATTTAACAACCATACAATTCTGAAAATCTTTGAAATTGTTTTTGTCTAACTACTAACACTCATATTCTCATCATATTGTTGCCAGAATCATACATTCTTTGATCTAGAAGCAAACAATTTTTATTTTTACAAAAAAGTAGAAATTATGGACAAATTGAGTAAGAGTGCCTTACTATTCATGTAGCTACATTTATATTAACCTTTCCCTTAGAGTTTTTCCCTTATGTCAGTCATTTATCTAAAGAATCTTCTGAGCTCCCTTGCAGTTTTGATTAAGGAATATTGTTGGTGACCATGAAGAATCTGAGCTGTAAACTCTGAGATGAGTTACACTTGTCTTAGAGTCAGAGACCCAGACAGAAAGGTGACTTCTGAGAGGCGGGCCAGGCATTTGCTTCCTCCTTACTGCCTCTTAACCTTATGTCCTCCAGGAGGAGTTCTGAGACCGTCAATAATCACCAGAGCTCATGGGTCCAAGCTTTCCTACTGCAAAGAATTCTCATTATTTCAAGGGCTTTTTAATCAGTAAACAGTGGAGGACAATTACTGTATAGATCGGTTTAATTAGTTTATTTGATGCCCAGAGCATGTAAATTTGCAACCAGGTTGTTTCTGCTAGCTATAGAATCATAAATTAATGGTGATGTTCTGGGCTAAAAAGATGATGCTCTGTGAGTGCTAACCTCCTAGTACAATCCTAATGAATTAGGAGGAGGATTGGCATCCATAGACCCTTTTACTAAAGCAGGCCTCTTATATCTTGACATTTTTTGGAGATCATCAACCACCATTTATTTTTCACCATCTCTTACTAGCACATGTCAAGTTTTCCATTAAATGACATGAGGATATTGAGATATAGAGCTTCCTAAAATCTATATATTTAATATATTAAATAAAATTCATTTATTCTCTGTGCTATTTCTATCACCTATGGAACAGTTTATATTAAATATGTATATGGAATTATTATATACATAAAATAATTTCTGAGGATATGAGGACCTTGGATTTAAAAAGATGTTTTCATATTTTCTGGTAGGCATATTTAGTGTCTTTAAACTATGTTTCCAACTTGTTGGTCCAGTATAACACCTCACTTTTCTAATCACTGCCATTTTTACATGCTCCCCCAATCATGAAGCAAAGAAAACACGCATTTTCTCCTCCAGAAAATGCTGTTATTCCACAAATGCAAATTAGTTTGAGATAAAACAAACAAAAAAGAAACAGAAGGAAACAAAGAAAGAGAATCTTTAAAGCCTTTGACTGGTTGCTTGACCATTGTTCAATGAGTAGACATAGTCACTATTCCCACCATGATTTTTAGAAGTTGTGACAAGAGCCATCCACATTCTTTTGTGCGTGACCAGTGGCACATTTGTGAGATGACCAGCGGGGGTTAGGGCTGTGTCTAGGAGCAGTTTTCTTTTTGTGAAGTTAATGGGCACATATGGGGATTGAACAAGCTTTACCATTCTTTTGGGCTCCTCCCTCTTCCTTGGCCATGGATTTGAAAAATTGCCATTGAGACTAAACGATCTCTTTAGTGCTCCCCTCTCTTATATAATGCACTGCCATTAATAGAAGGCACCAGGCATGAGTTAAATTTGGTTGAAGTTGAAATTTAGACAATGAAGTCTTTGCTCATAATTTAAATTTTTAATTTTTTTTCCTGGTTACCCTCTGTACCATCTCCTACTTCTTCCTATTATATATGATTCCCTCAGAGATCTGATTGATGTTGGCCAATATAATAGTTTGTGTGGGGCCATAGTTTGTTTACAATAGAACATAAAATAATTAACATAATTCTACAGCTTCTGAAACTGAGATGAAAGCCATACTGAAATTCTGAATGATTCATAGTAAGCACACTTGAAAAGCCTATTTCCACCGTATCTGCTCTTTTTTCTGACTCTTAGTTTCAGTCAAAACTGAAGAGCTTCTACTTAGTGTAATAGCCTGATAATTTAGAAGAAGAAATAATAGTATGGAAGCATTTGACAAACAGTTTTTTCACAGTGTTAACTGAGGTTTCCAAGTTGAACTCTTTAGCTCCAAATTTGAAAAAAAGCAGCTGTCTTTTTTTTTTTTTAATGATGACACCTGTGCATTATCTGATGCCTGGCCTAGAATAACTTTCACTCTATTGATGCCAATATTTGCAGAAGTGATATTTAGACCTTATTCTAAATTAAGAATAAAGTAAAAGCTGATTTTGGTTAATATTTGAGATGGTTAAATTTAGCTGAAGGTAGTTCATATTGGGAGCAAACTGTCTACCTAAGCTCATTATGAAACAGGGGAGCCATGTTCTCATTGCTGATGGGTTTGCAAATGACTATGTTGTCAAAGTCAGAAATGCTATCCCTTCTTTTTGAAATTTTTAAGTCATTCATCTGTAAGTCTTTGGACTAATAATTATAAATAATGAATATAGCAAACATTTATTGAATACTTACCATATGCCATGAATTGTCCCCCAAATTTTATAAGCATTATTTCATTAATTCTCATAACAACAGTAT